>NC_060149.1:398847499-399166654 GCF_021461385.2 Schistocerca piceifrons
TGATGACAGCTTCCACTCTCGCAGACATACGTTCAATCAGGTGCTGGAAGTTTTCTTGAGGAATGGCAGCCCATTCTTCACGGAGTGCTGCATTGATTAGAGGTATCGATGTCGGTCAGTGAGGCCTGCCACGAAGTCTGCGTTCCAAAACATCCCAAAGGTGTTCTATAGGATTCAGGGCAGGACTCTGTGGAGGCAAAAACATTATAGGGATGTTATTTTCGTATAACCACTCCGCCACAGGCCGTGCATTATGAACAGGTGCTCGATCGTGTTGAAAGATGCAATCGCCATCCCCGAATCGCCCTTTAACAGTGGGGAGCAAAAAGGTGCTTAAAACATCAATGTAGGCCTGTGCTGTGATAGTGCCACTCAAAACATCCTCACGGCCACACCATAACACCACTGCCTCCGAATTTTACTGTTGGCACTACACACGCTGGCAGATGACTCACCAGACCTTCCCCAAACCCACACCCTGCCATCGGCTCGCCACATTGCGTACAGTGAGTAATTCGTCACACCACACGTTTTTCCACTGTTCAATCGTCCAATCTTTATGCTCCTTACACCAAGCGAGGCGCCATTTTGCATTTACCGGCATGATGTGTGGCATGGTTGGTTGGTTTGTGGGGTTGGTTCAAATGGCTCTGAGCACTATGGGACTTAACATCTGAGGTCATCAGTCCCCTAGAACTTAGAACTACTTAAACCTAACTAACCTAAGGACATTGCACACATCCATGCCCGAGGCAGGATTCGAACCTGCGGCCGTAGCGGTAGCGCGGTTCCAAACTGAAGCGCCTAGAACCGCTCGGCCACACCGGCCGACACTCGTGGGGTTGAAGGGACCAGGCTGCAAAGCTCATCAGTCCCTTTTTCCACGACAATGAAACATCCACAAGGAATAAAAACAAGGAAAGGAAAGGACAAGGGACGACACAGAACAAGAAAGACACAGACAAAGACCAGAAAAAGGAAATAAAAACACACAGAGCGTTACAGCGGTGGCCGACCATGGAAACAAAACAACAAAAACAAAAACGAAAAGCCAACCACCAAGAGACATACTAAAAACCTTAATCTAAAATCGTAGGTCAATGGCCAGACTCAACACACAAAAGAGACAAACCTTCAGATTGGGCGATAAAAGCCCCCTACTCGAATGAAACTCAAAGCTAAGCCTGCCATTGCACCGTCATCTGTTAAAAGTGCAGGCACACCATGCGTTCGAGCAACTTGCACAGAACGATGGTGAGGCTAATGGGGTGGTAGCCATCCACCTCCAGGGGGTTCTTGCCAGGTTTCAACACCAGGATGATGATACTTTCCCTCCATTGTGATGGGAACTCCCCCTCAACCCAGATATGGTTGAAAAGGTCTAGGAGGCGTCGCTGGCAGTCCACCTGTAGGTGTCTGAGCATCTGATAGTGGATGAGGTTCCGACGCGGGAGCTGTATCAGTGCAAGCGGCTAGGGCTCTTTGGAATTCCCTGTCACTGAATGGAACATTGTACGATTTGGGATGGTGCATATGGAATGAAAGGCTCCAACATTCCAACCACTCTTTCAGGAAGCAGAAGGCCAACGGGTAATTAGTACAAGCGGAACTCTGAGCGTAATGCTCTGCTAAGAATTCTGCAATCATGTGTGATTCAGTACAGACTACTCCATTCAGGGAAAGCCCAGGTGTGGTGACAGGGTCTGATATCCATAGAGCCGCCTAATCTTGGTCCAGTCCTGCGACGGAGAGGTGCGGATGCCAATGGTGGAGAAATAACTTCCCCAGCATTCCAGCTTCCATCAGCGAATAAGGCATTTGTCTCAGGCACGGAGCCACTTAAAGGCACTAAGGTGTTCCAGGGATGGGTACCACTTACGAGATTGGAGGGCCCACCTGCGATCTCTAATTGCCTCAGCGATCTCCAGTGACCATTAAGGCACAGTCCCTCACCAAGGGGACCCGGAAGAACAGGGCATTACAAATTCTGCTGCGGAAAAGATGCCGGAGGTTACTGTGTGAACCACCACATCAATGGCGTAATGAGAAAGAGGCTCAATAGTGACAATGGAGTCGAACGAGTCCCAGTCAGCCTTATTCAAGGCCCATCTGGGGAAACGCCCAAAAGACCGACGCTGTGGCAGTGACAGAAAGATCGGAAAGTGGTCACTACCGCACAAGTCGTCATGCACACTCCATTGGACAGATGGTAAAAGGCTAGGGCTGCAGACCGAAAGGTCAATGGCTGAGTACATGCCAAGAGCCACACTGAAATGTGTGGAGGCACCATTATTTAAGAGAGAAAGGTCGAGCTGTGCCAACACTTGCTCAACTACAGTGCCTCGGCCTGTTGCCACCAATCCACCCCACAAAGGGTTATGGCCATTAAAGTCGCCCAGTAACAGAAAAGGTGGCGACAGTTGGGCTAACAGCGCCGCCAATACATGCTATGAGACATCACCATCTGGTGGAAGATAGATACTGGAGACAGTAACAGCCTGAGGCGTGCACACCCTAACAGCGACAGCCTCTAAAGGTGCTTGAAGAGGTACACATTCGCTGTAAAGAGAGCTAAGAACGTAGACGCAGACTCCACCATTATCCTCATATAAGCTGCCCGATTCTTATAATAACCCCAATAGCCATGGAGGGTGGGAATTCGCATCACCAGAAACCAAGTTTCCTGGAGAGCAACGCAAAAAAAAGGGTGAAGGCTGATAAGTTGTTGGAGCTCAACAAGGTTGTGGAGAAAACAGCTGCAATCCCACTGGAGAACGACATTGTCCTTGGCTGAAACAGACGTGAAGGGACCGAGGAGGCAGATAACGCCGCTGGGTCATCTACCGCCACCAAAGGAGAGCCTGAATCGAGAACCATTGCGTCTGATGTAGAGGCGAGATCGAGGTCGTCAGGGGACGCCAAAATCTGCAAATCTTTCTCAGACGTAGAGCTGGTAGTAACAGGTGGCACAGAGGCAACCTGAACCTCTTCTTTCTTATTCGGCTTCTTCTTCTTCTTCTTCTTCTTCTTCTTCTCCTCCTCCTCCTCCTCCTACTGCTCCTTAGGAGCAACCTGGGAGCGAGTCTCAGAAGGAGGGCCATGGACAGACAAAGAGCAGGAAGCTCTTCAATCTGCCGCTTGTGGCTCCTTGAGCCACTGTCTCATGGCAGCATGGCAGCTGTCACGCTGGAGGATGCCTTAGAAGGTAGACTTCCAAGGGACCCTTTCCATGCGAGAGAAGCTGGATGGCATACCTCCAGTGGGGGGAGGGGTCCCATATCCCCATCAACTTTAGTGGATGGTCTCCTAAAAGAAGGTACCTCGGGAGCACCAGCAGAAACAGTGTCCCCCATCACTGACACAGGGGAAGAGTCGGGGTGGCCCTGAGGGCCCACTGGAGGTTTAACAAATACAGGGACAGCCATTGCCAATGGGGACAACGAAGTCGCAGTCGCAGCATATGATGTAGTCTTTGGAAGAGGATGAAGTTGTTCGTATTTCCTCTTTGCATCTTGATAGGTGAGCCTGTCCAGGGTTTTTATCTCCATTATTCGCAGCTTCTTATGAAGAACAGGGCAGCCAGGCGAGCGAGCAGGAGGAGTGGTGCTTCCCACAATTGATGCAAATGGGCGGAGGCACACATGGAGTGCCTGGGTGCAGAGGACGACCACAATCCCTGCATGTGGCGCTGGAGGTACAGCGAGATGACACATGGCCAAACTTCCAGCACTTGAAGCACTGCATACGAGTAAGGACATATGGTTTCACCTCACAGTGGTAAAACATCACCTTGACCTTTTCAGGTAACAAGTCACCCTCAAAAGCCAAGTTGAGGCACTGGTAGCAACCCTGTTGTCTTTGGGTTTCCTATGCACACGACAGACAAAGTGGACACCCCATCCCACTAAGTTGGTGCATAGCTTCTCATCCAACTGAAAAAGGAGGCCTAGATGGAAAATGATACCCTGGACCATGTTAAGGCTTTTATGGGGCGTAATCAAGTCAATGATGTCACCCAGCTTGCCACAGGCGAGTAACGCCCACGAATGGGCTGGGGAGGCCGTTTGGATCAAAATCGAGCCACTGCACATTTTGGACAACGCTGCCACTTCCCCAAACCTATCTTCAAGATAGTCGACAAAAAACTGGGGCTTCATTGCCTGAAAGGTCACGTCATCAGTCCTGCTGCAAACTAGATACTGAGGCGAATACGGCTCGCCAGACCTGATCGCCCTACCGTCCTCCCAAGGTGTTGTGAGGGAGGGGAATGATCATGAATCATAGCTCACAGCATCAGAATCATTCCTTACTCGCTTTGAGACTGCTGGGGCCGAGCGATCACCATCTTGATTCAGTTTAACCTGTTTCATTGCAGTTCATCCGCCCTGATGCCACCCACTCCGACCAGGGGCTCTCCCTAAGGGCACTACCCAGCCTCAGCAAGGGCCACCTGGCGGGATGGCCATTGCCCAGAGTACTGGTGCCTCAGAAAGAATGGGCACCTACTTCTTGGCATATGCGGGGTGGTCTTGGCTCTGGCATCAGCAGTGAAATCCCTGCGTTGTCAGGGGGCTACCACCAAAAGGGTACATGACAACCCCACCATTATGGACTGGCTACTGCGATGGATTTTGGGTGCCAAAATGGTCCAGAATTGTCGTGGGCGCAAAGGATGGGACAGTGTAGGAGACAAGATGTAGGCAACCCATAAGACGTTGGGTGCAAAGCCCGCTACGCAACAATAAGGAACATGCAAGATCTTGGAGCACAATGGACAAGCAAAAAACACCATGTAAGGCGTCCTTCCCCAATTGGCACCCAGTATCAACAGAAATTTGGAAAAGATGGAGGTTAAGCCCGAGAGGGGACCATCACAGAAAAGCCGAAATGTTGAAGACTCCTTGTAGTCGCCTCTTACGACAGGCAGGAATATCACAGGCCTATTCTTATCCCTGGACCCACAGAGGGGGATGTGTGGTTCATGAGCAGCAGCTCGACCATGAAATCAAAGATTTCTCAAATGGTTCTAAGCACTATGGGACAACATCTGAGGTCATCAGTCCCCTAGACCTAGAACTACTTAAACCTAACTAACCTAAGGACATCACACACATCCATGCCCGAGGCAGAATTCGAACCTGCAACCATAGAAGCAGCGCGGTTCCGGACTGAAGCGCCTAGAACCGCTCGGCCACAGCGGCAGGCAAAGTTTTCTCACCCCCTACCTAGCTGTCATAGTACTTGCAGTTGATCCTGATGCAGTTTGGAATTCCTGTGTGATGGTCTGGATAGATATCTGCCTATTACACAAAACGACCCTCTTCAACTGTCAGCGGTCTCTGTCAGTCAACACATGAGGCAGCCTGTACACTTTTGTATTGTACGTGTCCCTTCACATTTCCACTTCACCACATCGGAAACAATGGACCTAGGGATGTTTAGGAGTGTGGAAATCTCGTGTACAGACGTATGACAAGTGACACGCAGTCACCTGACCACACGTTCGAAGTCCGTGTGTTCCGTGGAGCACCCCATTCTGCTCTCTCACTATCTCTAATGACTACTGAGGTCACTGATATTGAGTACCTGGTAGTAGGTGCACCTAATACGAAAAACATATGATTTTGGGGTTGGCCAGGCACTATCACATAGTGTGTTTGTGTGTGTGTGTGTGTGTGTGTGTGTGTGTGTGTGTGTGTGTGTGTGTGTGTGTGTGTGCATGTATGTGTGATGCTTTGTCTCAAACGTTATTTAAACAAATAAAACATCTCGTAACCGTCTTCTAGTCACTATAAAAACATTATCAGACATACATATCCACTCATGAACACACAATCCAATACCAATATAAACGCCCTTAAAGTAATAATTTCAACAAACGTGGTGCGTAACTTCAGTACAGATATGCTCGCCATAAACTGAATAGATTTCCTCTTTATCATCGTGTTATGCAGTCGAATGCTAGCCTCTGTTACTGCAGCAGGATATCAGAGGACACCGTTTTCGTCTGTGAGTCGACACAGCTTCTCATAAGAAGCTACTAACCGGCGTTTTAAATTTCCTGTGCTCTTCAGTTTAAACTCATTAATTTCGCGCGTGTTTCTTTATCAGGCAGAATTCCGCCATCTTTAGTATTGATAGGTGTTCAAATGCGAGCTGAGCTGATGAGCCTTCACTTACAGCTCTCTCCGCCTCGTGATGGCTGGGTGTTGTGTGATGTCCTTAGGTTAGTTAGGTTTAAGTAGTTCTAAGTTCTAGGGGACTGATGACCATAGATGTTAAGTCCCATAGTTCTCAGAGCCAGCCAACTTACAGCTCCAGTCAATGTCGGTTTCAGTCACACAGCTTACCCAGCGCAATGGCGCAGTGGTTACCGCACTAGACTCCCATTTGGGAGGACAATGGTTAAAATCCACATCCCACCATCCTGATTTAGGTGTTCCGTAATTTCCCTAAATTGCTTCAGGGAAATTCCCTGATGGTTCCTTTGGAAGGACACAGCCGAATTGCTTGCCTAATCCGATGGGCCGATGACCTCGCTCTTTGGTCCCCCTCCCCAAATCAACCAACCAACCAATCCCACAGCTTGTGGCTGCTGTCAACCGACATCATGGTTGGAGACCAGACGTCGATATCCCATTGACTGTTGATTGATTTGGGGGAGGGGACCAAACAGCAACGTCATCGGTCCCATCGGATTAGGGAAGGATGGGTAAGGAAGTGCCCTCTCAAAGGAACCATCCCGGCATTTGCCTCTCCCGAATGCGAGTCCAGTGTGCTAACCACTGCTCCACTTCGCTCGTTGAGAGATCCGAGGGACGTCAGGCACATCCCATGTGATCCTCAATCGGTGCACTTCTGTGGCCGCCCCGGTTACCAACTGTACTGAGTTTGAAATCTCACCTGTGGTCGTGTGGGAGGTCGTCCCAAGGTGTGGCAGGCAGCGGAAACTTTCAAGAGGTCCGATCGGAGGGTCTTCCCTGTTAGTCTGACAAACAGGTTTCGGGCGCTACAGTAGTGGAAGTCAGTGTAAAGTCATGGATATTTACAGAGAGAGGCAGTTCAGTGGTTAGCACACTGGACTCGCATTCGGGAGGACGACAACTCAAACCCGCCTCCCGCCATCCTGATTTAGGTGCTCCATGATTTCCCTAAGTCGTTTCAGGCAAATGGCGGAATGATTCCTTCGAAAGGGCATGGCCGACTTCCTACCCATCATTCCCCACTCCGATGGGACCGATGACTTCGCTGAGTAGTCCCTTCCCCCAAATCAACCAACCAAACAACCAGTGAGGATATTTGCAGAAAAATCAACATTGTTGGTTGGAATAGTTGTACACAATGTACACGCAATAGTGTGAAATCCAGTATACCGACAAATACACGCAAGGTGGTTCCGCATTTGATGTCAGTAGTACGGTATGTAATAAGACACTACGATTCAGTCGGTAGAGGGTGGAGCCCGGTATAAAGGCAGTCGGGTCTGTGCAGTGTCATTGCGTGCGTACGTGCCTTTACTGCAGATAGAAACATTAGTGACAGCGTGTGTTGTGTACACAAAGCACGATTGTGACAATGGCACGCAGAAAACAGTCATGTGACGAAAAAGAAAAAATCGGTACTTACAACTAAATGGGACACACTAATCGTCAAATTGCCAAGAAGTTGAACTGTTTAAGTACAATGATTGATTATTTCTTTAGACTTGGCGCACGATATGGACAGAACGGAAAACATGGCCGAAGCAGAAAATTATGCAGGTATAGAAAGGTTTACTTTTGAGCAAAGAGGACGGCCACGACCCGTAATTCTTCTCAACTACTGGCTGAGTTACAACTTCCGGAAGTGCCAGACGTGTATGACAAACTTTGTCGCGTGAGTAACATATCTTGCATTCAAGAAACGAGTTCAGAAACCTGATCTAACACCCCAACATAAACAGGCCAGATTGCAGTTTGCTGAAAAACATGTCATAGACTTCAGAATTGGATAAAGTTATAATCAATGATGAGAAGTAGTTTAATTTAGTTGGGCATGATGGCTTTCAACATTATTGTCATGATGTATGTCAGCAAAGGATGAGCAGAATTTTGGTTGGTTCAAATAGCTCTGAGCACTATGGGACTTAACTTCTGAGGTCATCAGTCCCCTAGAACTTAGAACTACTTAAACCTAACTAACCTAAGAACATCACACACATCCATGCCCGAGGCAGGATGATTCGAACCTCCGACCGCAGCGGTCTCACCAGAATTTTGGTGGTGGAAGTGTTATGATTTATTTACTTTCGTTGAGAAACTGAAGTAAAGTAATTAATCATAAAGATCGGTCCTAATTACAGAACTATATGCTTAGCGCCAACCAAGCAGCGCCTAAAATCGCAATACAGGTCAAATTTTGACGATGCCATACAACTGGTGTTATCCTGCTGGGAAAAAATTTCACAATCCACTCAAAACTAATGATAGACATACTCAAACTCCACCCTTCACCTACGAGCTGGTGGGAAAGGCTAGTGTGGAAGGTGCTCCATTTATTGGCAGGAAATGTGTTCAACTGACGAGATGCTGGTGTTGGATAGAGGGGAATATAATAAGTGGAATTACCTGTAAGCATGCACTGAGAACTGTGCCTATTGCTGTTTGACGTCATAGTTCGCTATGGACGCCTCCCCCTGCATTGCTCGACAATCACCCTGCAACTCAGGTAACCGAAATTTAGAAAAGCCAATAAACGCTACCACAACTGATGGAAAATGCTTCACGGTTCTAATTGCACATCGAAACTGTTATGAAAGAAACAATCATTTGTAATCAATGGGTCATAATGCAACCCATGTACTGGGGACTAGGAAAAATCGTCATCCCAAAAAATTACGCCAGGAGAGAGGGGCAGCAGTTGTACATGCTTTCTTCTCAATGTGTGGTCATCAACTACCGAACTTAAAGCCACTCTTACCTCCCCTTATCCCTTCCTCTCCCCACCATAGGTGGGTATACAGACTTTTTCAAACAGCCAGCTGCTACTGCTTCTGCACGCTGCCTACATTGACTGCATCCTTCCGCCGTATCTGGTGGCAGAGTCTTCAGTCCAGTGCGTCCCTGGCGAGTATGCGGCTGCAGGATCCCAGCGGCCGCTCTGCGCTAACGATACTGGCATACACAAAAAGCCACAACACCCCCAGAACAAAGTGAGACAAATGGTCATCTCGGGTGCAACTTGTCTAAAATGTAGCCACACCAAACTGCCCCCCATGCCACCCCCTGGTCAGACCACAGCTGCCTCGAGCGACCACATACACTGGGCCTGACACCCACAACTACATGCCATTCTGCAATGGACTACACTTATTTAACGTCAACGCACCTCCTATGAGCCAGCACCTATTAAAAGGAAAAAACGAAACACAATCAAACGATAATAAATGTCCTCTTTCGATGAAAATAGGCGCAGTCCATTTTCTTTAAGTTTTATGAGCAAAATTTGTATAGTTTTTACGTTTGACTGCAGGATACAATTCGCATCTCTCCCCCCCCCCCCCCTCACTTCCCGTTATTTTGCGACATCCAATGAAGGGAAAAAAATACAGCACTCAGCACTGCCGCTGATTTCAGATGACCAAACTGCAGAGATCAAAGTATTTTCTTTCCGTTTGTGGGACATAATTACATGGCTTGAGAGCGTTCCTTACATTCAAATCAGTGTAAATAAATCGTCATGCATGTGTGTATGAAAAACATTTTAGACAAGTAAACTAACATTACACTATACAACCTTTCACACCATTCCTTCACGAGTCGAAAAAAAAACACAGTGATTTTACGTTCGATAACAACAAGGTATAGCCGGCCGGAGTAGCTGTGCGGTTCTAGGCGCTACAGTCTGGAACCACGAGGCCGCTACGGTCGCGGGTTCGAATCCTGCCTCGGGCATGGATGTGTGTGATGTATTTAGGTTAGTTAGGTTTAAGTAGTTCTAAGTTCTAGGGGACTGATGACCTCAGAAGTTAAGTCCCATAGTGCTCAGAGCCATTTGAACAAGCTATAACGTGACATGGACTCGAATAATGTGTGAAGTAGTGTTGGGGGGAATTGACACCATGAGTCCTACAGGACTGTCCATAAATTCATAAGAATACGAGAGGATGGAGATCTCTTCTGAACAGCACGTTGCAAGGCATCCACACATGCTCAATAATGTTCATGCCTGGGGAGTTTGGTAGCCAGCGGAAGTGTTTAACCTCAGAAGAGTGATTCCTGGAGCCACTCTGTAGCAATTCTTGACGTGTGGGATGTCGCATTGTCCTGCTGGAATTGCCCAAGTCCGTCGAAATGCACAATTGACATGAATGAATGCAGGTGATCAGATAGGATACCTACGTACATGTCACCTGTCAGAGTCGTATCTAGGAGTATCAGGGGTCCCATATAACTAACTGCACATGCCCCACACCATTACAGGGCCTCCACGAGCTTGAACAGTTCCCTGGTGACATGCAGAGTCCATGGATTCATGGTTGTCTCTGCACCTGTACATGTACATCCACTCAATAGAATTTGAAACGAGATTCGTCTGATCGGGCAACATGGTTCCTGTCATCAACAGTCCAATGTCAGAGTTGATGGACCCAGGTGTAAAGCATTGTTATGCAGTCATCAAGGGTACACAAGTGGGCCTTTGGCTTCAGAAGCGCATATCGATGATGTTTCGTTGAATGGTTCGCATGCTGACACTTGATGGCCCAACATTGAAATCTACAGCAATCTGCGGAAGGGGTGCACTTCTGTCACATTGAACGATTCTCTTCAGTCGTCGTTGGTCCAATTATTGCAGGATCTTTCTCCAGCCACAGCAATGTCTAAGTTTTGATGTTTTACCGGATTCTTGATTTTCATGGTGCACTCGTGAAATGGTCATACAGGAAGATCCCCACTTCATCACTACCTCGGAGATGTTGTTTCTCATAGCTCACGCACTGACTATAACACCACGTTCAAACTCAGTTAAATCTTGATCACCTGCCATTGTAGCAGCAGTAACCGATCTAACAACTGCGCTTTGTACTTGTCTTATTTAGGCGCTACTGACCACATCGCCATATGCTACCTGTTTACATATCTCTGTATTTGAACACACTTGTCTGTACCAGTTTCTTTCACGCTTCAGTGTAAATGTGCCTACATCCCCTACAGAAGCGTTATGTTAAGAGTTTTTCGCTATTTGCAGGGCTGTGGCATTGTCGAAAATGTCGTACATGTGGCTGAAATCGAGACTTCGCGATTGGTAATGTTCATGCATAGTCTATGTGTATGTGTGTAGAGCCGTTAGTGGCAGACTGCTCTGGTTCGAATGTATGACTTGCTAACTCTAATTACACTGCCAGGGATACACACGCTCTAGGTACGGAGAAGAGAAACTCTCCAATTCCAGGATGCTCAGTCCAGTCAACACACTGTTAGCTAACGAATAACTTATTACTAGGATAAAAAAATACCCGAAATCTACAGTTTGTAGATGTCCTGACAGGATTGTGGGAACGTATCAGAGCTGGAAGGTATAAACAAAGGTAGCAAAGCTCATCTGATAAGCAATAAGAGCATATACTTATGGGCAAAATATCAGAGCAGCAGCAGAAATAAACTCTGTACACATGTCAACTCCCTGTTGCAGATCCTTACACGGTAGAGTGGAAATCAAATGAACATGCAGAACTCCGCCAGACAGTTTCTGTCAAGTGCATCGCTACATGAGTTTGCAGACAAGCTCTCTAATGTGTCGTAGCTGTACACAGAATTTTGTCCAGACTTCAAGTTTTCAATCTGCATGGCTCTTTGAGCCCCATCTAGGTACAATGCGAGTGTTGCTATACTTTTCATGATCTTTCCATCCAAAATACCTGCTTGTAGACCTGAAAGAGGGAAATTCTTAGGATTTTTTACTAGGCCCGTGTATAGGAAACGCAAATATCCTCATGTAAAATCAAACAACGCGTGGGTATGACAGCAATATGACGTATGAAAAACTATCGAAAAAGATATGGAAAATGACATAAAATCGGTAAAAATCGAAGAAAACCTGGTATAATTATAGCAAATTGACGATAAACACGTAAAATTGAGGGAAATACGACGAAGTGTGTAAAATTGCGAAAACCTAACAAAATTATGTAAACTGAATGAGAATACATAAAATTATACATACAGTATCATCAAATGTGGGAATTGAGGTCAGCTTGGGTACCTAGACATTCGAGGCCAAGAAAAGCTTAAAGATTACACCCAGTCTGCATTGGGTTTTAACCCTCCCCCTCCTCCTGTAAAATATTTGGTTTTCCTAACACATACTTCAACAAAGGCGACATAAGTATTACACAGAGGCGCTATATTAAAACAGGCGAAACATTTATCCCAAGCCAGAACTATTCTCACACATGCAGTCGAATATAGATATTACTGAATTACAGTTGGTTCTCACAAGCAATGTTCTTTACGTGTTAAGGAGAAGAATCAATGTGTTTATCAGACATAATCCATTCCCAGAATGTTCCGTAGGAAAGTGGACTGATGACACATATATCCACGTTAATAGTTTGAGGACGACGTACTCTACAAACATGGAGTTAGGATGAAGTTGCTATATAATCTACACATTAGCAAAACTACCTAACATCAGACCAGGACTTCTGTGTGCAAGAGAAATGCTATCAGTACCGTGGTGATACTACTGTAAACAGCAGTAAGACTGTTACAGCTCCTTTGGCTACTGATCATGTTGTTTACTCCCTCGTAAAAATTTGCTGCTTCTTCGCATGCCTTTTCATGCAGCAGGGTGTGAGTGGTAACTATCGAAAATAATCTCGTTTTCTCCTCACTATTTCCCAGTGAGGCACAGCTGTATCTGTCAAAACCGCTACTACTACTTATAATAAGCAGGACAGATGCAGGAAGTGTGATGGAGGTTACATACATTCCCCACTGAAAAAAGATGTCTAAAATTCGTCCATTTCCTAAGAGATACAACAGCAGTCTCCCACCTTCTTTCTAGTTGGTTTACAAGCTGCTCAAGAGGTGCATATACACTGACGATGCCTTTGTAGTGAGGACCAGGTTGGTCACTTCCTAGGACACCAGAAGAGCGTAGAAGGAAGTAATTGCATCATTTCAAAGTTTGTCACTGTAATGATAGGGGTTGGAAACTTGCAGGGTGGTTGTATGTCTGATGTTGGACAGATATCTCTTGCATTAGAGTATTAAGGGCATTGCATTCTGCACGACTAATACTTCAGAAACCATATGACTTTAACAATATAGCATATTTAGGTGCAGAACAATATTGCCATAGGAGTGTGTTCATGCACTACAGTCATTTCTCTTGTCCAATACGTTCTTGGTACAGCCTACTTGCATTGGACTAATACTCCAGAATTGATAGAGTTGATTTACATGAAATGTTTCAAATTCTATCTGTCTGGAGCTTTATGTATAAACCACAAATTTCATCTTAACCATCTGCTATATCACCACAACACTCATGTCTATTGTACACCGATAAGGGGTGCTAACCTCTATATGCATGCATATGGGGAGATCTTGTGAGCTTGGATGGGTGCCATGGGTAAGATTGGTGCAGAATGGTCTTCGCTGAACAGCTGTTACAAAAACAGCTCGCTCTGTTCCTTTATGAGACATGGGTGATGATTTGGGTTGAGGGGGCGCTCAACATCATGGTCATTAGCGCCCTGACGAAAATTCAACTTGCAAAACTCATGGGTGGGGACGAAGGCTGTCCCCACATTCGGAGCAGTTTTAACGTATTAAAGTCTGCCGCCCTTCCCCACCAGTTTAGGGATGGGGCCTGACCATTCACAAAATTTCACCACTCTTGTAACACTGGTCTCGGTATCTGCGAGGATGGTAGGCAGATCTCCAGCGAGACCGAGGGCTGCCCTAATATCAGTATACAGGGCACATGTAGCCACAATATGCTGAATTGAAAGAGCCACGCCACAAACTTCACAGAATGGTGTATCCTCCCACTGGAGAGGGAAGCTATGTGTGAAAGGGCTATGCCCGATGTGCAGTCTGGTAAGAAAAACCTCCTTCCAGCGGCGAGGCTGACATGAAGTCAGCCAAGCCTTTGTGGTCGATTTGAGCGACCACAGTTTGTTGTCTATCGCCTGTAACCATTCAGTCTCCCACTGACGCATGATCCATCTGTCAGAAAATGAGATAATGGCGCGCACCATCATGCTTCCTTGGCAGCTTTGTCAGCCATGTTGTTATCCTTTATCCCAATGTGGCCCGGTACCCAACAAAAGATCACCTCGTTTCCACGGTGTTGGAGCCACTGTAAGGAGTCATGGATGAGCTCAATCAGTGGGTCTACCGGATACATTTGGTGAAGTGTCTGCAGCGCACTAAGAGTCGGAACAGACAAGTAAACTCGTACGGTGATGTCTGTGAACCCTCTCCAGTGCCATCAAAATGCCATATAACTCGCATCATAATTTGTAAATTGTTCTGGAAGATGCACTTTAAAAACCCTATCAGGGACAACCGCAGAACAACCGAGAGCATTCCCCAGCTGGGATCCGTTTGTATAAATAACGATAAAACTATGGTACATACATAAAATAAACGAAAACAAAGTTGTAAAAACCAAATCTGTAGTACAACATTTCGTGTACTGTGTCAATCTTAAAATCACTTTGGGCCTCTGAAGACACCAAGGCGACAGTGCGTTCCATCCCTGGGTGTGTATTTTCATGCTTGAGAGATCCAGATCTTTGAGACAGTCTGTAGCACGTATACCAAATGGCTGGGTCGCTTGGGGCCGATTCCTGAACAGTCGTTCGAAGATGGGTTGTATCGCTTAACTACATGCCAATGACTGAAGTGACGCTGAGATTTTCAGCGCCTGTCGAGCCAAAAGGATACATCGCCGAATCCAGAGTGGTGGTTCACCAGCCTCTGCACACAGACTGAACTTGGCTGGTCCGAAAGGCAGACAGCATCTAACATCCGGAGGTAGGAAGAACAGGCCGACCCTTAGAACAGGCTGCCATAGTCTAAGCGTGATCGAACAAATGCCCTATAAAACTGCGGGAGGCGGGACCTGTCAGCTCCCCATGTTTTTCCGCCAAGGCATTTCAAAATGTTCAACAACCGGAAGCCCTTTGTTCGTAGGTCTTTCAGGTGAGGGAGCCATGTTAATTTCGAGTCAAATAATAAACACAAAAAGCGCACAGTGTCCTGAAAACTTAAAATACGGTCTCCCATTGTAAGCTCTGGTTGATTAAAACTCCGACAAGCACGATTATAATTGACACACATAGTCTTCTCAGGTGACAACCAAAAACCTGTCTGGGCTCAGGGTTCCAGCCTCCTAATTGTCAGTAGTACCTGCCTCGTCGTCGTCGTAAGATCAGAGGAAGAGTAGAAGATTGCAAAGTCATCCACAAACAAAAAGCTTTTGACAGGGCTCCTGAATGTGGAAGGATTGGATCAGAAGCGGCAGGCGTCCACATAGTTCCCATTCATGAAGTTGGCAAAGGATGTTGTACCTCCAAGTCAAAAAACACCTCGAGGTCAAAAAACACACAAACTGAATGGTTTTGGCGTAAGAAGGACTCCTGTATCGCCGTCTCCTGTACAATTAAGTTGTCAAGAGTGGAAGCCTTAGCGCCTGAAACCGCACTGGGAGCGGCTCAGGTGACCTCGTTGACTCAAGGAGCCAGATGAGGCGGCGGCTGATCATGCGTTCAAGTCTTACCCATACAACTGGTAAGGGCGACACTCCGATAACAGTTAGGGGGAATTAATATTGCCTCCTGCCAAGTCGTGGGGTACTGTCCATCAAACCAGATATGATTGAAACAAGCGAGAAGCTGACCTTTCGCTTCAGGGCACAGATGACAAAGCATGGTATAATGGATCTCATCAGGTCCTGGAGCAGTGTCTCTGGCTGTAGATAATGCTGATTCCAGTTCCTACATGGAGAATGGAAGGTTGTAGACTTCCTCATTATGCGAGAAGAAATTGAGCTTCCTCATATCTGCAGTCTGACGGAATACCTGAACAGCAGGACTTGGTCTGGATGACGTAACAGTAAAGAAGTGTTCAGCTAAAAGTGAGTCATGTCTTCTGGTGTGTCCACCAAGAACCCATTATTTGATAAGGCCTGAAATCCGTCTTATTGATTCCCAAACGTGCAGAGCGGAAGTGGACCGATTAATGGAAGTCGTGAATTCCCTGCAGGAAGTCCTTTTCCGTTCTTTGATCACTCGCCTTGCATGTGCTCTCGCAGACCTGAAGGTATGAAGATTGTTTGTGGTTGCACACTGTTTGAAGTTCCGCAGAGCTGTCCATCTGGCCCTTGTGGCCAATCGACAGTTGTCATTCTGCCAAGGTACAGGCCGTCGTCTGAGGTGGTTACTAGACGTGGGGATGGACTCTGCAGCAGCCCATTGGATCTCATGAGTAATATGGGCCACCGCCTCCTGTGCACAATCCTTTTGTTCAAAAATAGACTGTCGACTGTATTGTAACCAATTTGGCCTTTGTATCACGCACCTGCATGGTCTCCTGATGGCCACCGTCCTAGTCAGCAGACGGATCCACACTAGGAAGAGCTCACTAGAATGTAAATCTGGAGCCACTTCCCACTGAACTGACTCTGCAATAGCTGGGAGCTGGGGAACAAAAACAAAGAACAATACCTGAAAAAGACCCTGTAGCTGTGGAAATGTGAGTCACCTGACCCGCGTTAATAAGGCAGACATTCTCAGAATGGACAAGTCGCGCGATCATCCGATCCCTGGAGCAAGTAGGGCTGAGCCCTGCAGGATATTGTGGGCACTGAAGTCCCCCCCAGGGAGGAATGGGCGTGGGAGTGCCTGGAAGAGGTCTGCCAGTGCGTCTGCATCCAAAGCGTCATTGGGGTGCAGGTACAAAGAACACACCATGATAGTGTGTGTGTGTGTGATTCGGGTTGAAGGGACCAAACAGCAAGGTCATCAGTCCCTTGTCTCAAAGGTGGTCCATTCGGGCAGATTTATATCTCAGAAGAGTCATAATGATAAAAGGCAAAAGGCTAAAAAACGTGTAAGTGCTGTCATATTGTCAATGGTGAAAACAAAAGGAGGGAAGTCAGCAAGTGGGTAGCCACAGGGCTACGCTAGAGGCAGGAAATATCCCATCTCTGATGCAGTACAGGAGAGACCACCTGCTATTCGAAAGCGTTCAACCACTAGGATGTAAAAGTGTGTATTGTAAAAGGAGACTAACCAAATCTAAAAAGCGATAAAAACAGAGTAAAAGGGAGAGAAAAGATGATCTTGGCCAAGGAAGGGAGTCAGGAATCTCCAAAAACTGCTTGAAATGGGAGACACCCAACCCTCACCGCCCTGCCCTTACTCCAGAGGGAGATTAAAACCCTTAGAAATGAAAATAAAAACCACTTTCACAGAGGAAACTGAGAACCAGTTCAACCATCCGGGAATCATTGGCCAATATTAAAGGTAAAGTGCAGGGAAATCCGAATGTAGTACGCAGAGCCAAAAGGAGGGGGCATTCCACCAAACTGTGGGCTACCGACTGGAATGCTCCACAACCACAAAGTGGGGGTTGCTCATTACGCAAAAGGAAACCATGGGTCAGCCTCGTATGGCCGATGTGGAGACGACACAGGGTGGCCGACTCCTTTCGGGAGAGGCGGAAGGAAGAACGCCATGGGACAGGTGTCACCTTAATCACACGAAGTTTATTAGACAGGGAGGTAGCCATCCAGGAGTTGGCCCATGATTGTGCGAAGTGTGATTTGATATGAAGCCCTAAATCCGCCGCAGGAGGGGTTACAGAGAAGGGGGATAAGTGACTGCTCCCCTAGCCAAACGATCAGAAAGCTCATTACCTGGGATACCCACATGGCCAGGGACCCAAAGGAAGTCAACAGAACAAGCAGCATGGTGAAGATCAGCGAGACAGTCATGGATGGCCGAGACCAAGGGCTGGCGGGAAAAACACTGATCAATAGCCTGAAGGCCATTCATTTAGTCCGTACATAACAAAACGCGGTTGAGTTGGGACTGTTTAATAAAGTCCTGGGAAATTGCCATCAATTCTGTAGTAAGCACCCCACATACAGTTGGCAGGAGATGATTTTCCATGCCATCAGAGGACGCGAAGGCATAGCCCACATGATCAGCAGATTTAGAGCCATCAATGTAAAAAACAACAGCATCCCGAAACTCCCATAAAATTCGGCGGGAGAAACAACGGAACACCATCCACCATTGGGGGAACAGAATCTTTCGGACGTCGGCGGAGATCCATCCGAATCCAGGACCGAGGAACTAACCAGTGGAGGGGGGGGGGGGGTTGCTGGGAACGGAACATAGGAGACAGGACAAAGAAGGAAGCTGAAAATCACGGCGAAGAGACGCAAGGTTGAGTCCAACTGGTAAACCCGGGAATCAGGTGGGTGACGTCCTTGGTCTGGGAACAGGATAGAACAGGGAGAATGAGTGGGAGAGGAATGGACAGCGATTGCATCAGAAAACAGAAGCTGGGACCGCTGAACAGAAAGGGAGGGGATCCCAGCTTCAACTAGGAGACTATCAACAGGGCTAGTAGGGAAGGCACCAGTGACCAAACAGATAACAAGATGGTGGACCGGATTCAGGAGGTGCAGTGTGGAAGGAGCAGCCGAACCATAAACTTGACAACCATAGTCGAAACAAGACAGCATTAAGACCAGATAAAGGTGGAGAAGAGTGGACTGATCCGCACCCCAAGAGGTGTGGGCAAGGAAGCGAAGGACACTGAGTTTACGGAAACATCCTATCTTCAGAAGTCTGATATGAGGCAGCCAAGTGAGCTTGTTGTCGAAAAGAAGACCTGGGAAACGAAACTGTGGGACCACAGGTAATCGTTGTGCATCGAGGTAGAGCTCCAGATCGGGGTGGACCGTAGTACAGCGACAGAAATGGACTACCCGCGATTTTAGAGGAGAAAATTGAAACCCATGCGAGAGGGTCCATGCAGAGGCACGCCGTATAGCATCCTGGAGCTGCCGCACTGCAGAGGCCATCGAAGAGGAACTAACCCAAATGCAGAATTCATCCACATACACAGCAGGGTTGACCAACGGACCTAAGGAGGCCACTAGTCCATCTATAGCAATGAAGAAAGGAAGTATAGTCAATACAGAACCCTGTGGGATGCCATTCCCCTGGGTCCATGAAGAACTAAAGGAACTGGCGGATAAAAATCGGGAGTGGTCCCCAAAGACTCCACTCATGAAGTATAAGTAAGATATGATGGCTCCCAGCTGTGTCATAGGCCTTGCAAAGGTCGAAAAATGCTGCAACCAAATAGCGGCGGTGGGAAAAAGCCGCCGAACTGCGGATTCCAAGGAAAGTAAATGATCGATCGGAGACCGTCCCTCTCGGAAGCCACACTGGTAAGGGGAATGTAGATCCCTAGATTCGAGGACCCAATTGAGTTGACGGGCTACCATCTGTTCAAGTAACTTGCAACCAACGTTTGTCAGACTAATTGACCGATAGCCTTCGACCAACAGGGGGTTCTTATCAAGCTTAAGGACGGGAACCACGATGCTATCCCTCCACTGAGAAGGGAAGTCACCCTGGAGCCAAATACGGTGAAGCACCCAAAGAAAATGTTGTCGTTGTGGAGCACTGAGATGTTGAAGCAATTGGTTACGAATGGAGTCTGGGCCAGGGGCCGTATCATGAGAAGAAGAAAGTGCGGAAAGAAGTTCCCATTCAGTAAAAGGTACATTGTAAGATCCTGATTTCCAAGGGATAAAACATAAGACGGAAGCTTCGGCCCGCTGTTTCTGGTGAAGGAAAGCAGCCAGATAGGAGGTTGATGCTGATGCTGTTGCACAATGGGTCGCAAGATGTACCGCGAGAATCAATGGGTCCATGCAAAGACCATCTGGGAGGGCAAGGCCCGGGAGGTTAGACTGCCAGTGGCAACCTTAGAGAAAGTGAATTGTTGCCCATACCCATGATATAGGGACAGTAGAACCGAGGGAAGAAACAAAGCGTTCCCAACAAGCTCGTTTGCTCCGTTTGGTTAAGTAACGGGCTTTGGCGCGAAGGCGTTTGAAGGTAATAAGATTGACAGTGGATGGGTGCCTCTTAAAGTGTTGCAAAGCTTGACGGCGACCACAGATGGCAATGGCAGTGGCTGTACTCCACCACGGGACGTGCCGGCGGTGAAATGGTGAATATGAGGTTGGGATAGCAAGGCTAGCGGTTCGAACAATTTTATCAGACATGTCACGCAGGACGTCATCAATACAACCTGATAAAGAGGGAGAAAAAACGACCTGTGCAGTATATACAGGCCAATCGGTGCGTTGGAAAGACAAACAAGGCAACCTGTCCATCGGGGAGCGGGAAGGGAGCTAGAGAATCAACGGGAAATGGTCACTATCACAAACGTCGTCGTGTGGCGACCAGTGTAATGAAGGGAGGAGGGAGGGAGAAGAAAGAGAAAGATCAATGGCAGAAAAGGTACCATGACTGGCACTGAAATGGGTAGGGGAGCCATCATTAAGAAGGTACAAGTCATAGTCTGCAAGAAACTAGTCTGTGAGAAGACCCCAACTAGATGTAAATGCACTGCCCCACAAGGGATGATGAGCATTAAAATCTCCGAGGAGGAGGAAGGGAGGAGGAAGTTGCTGAAGAAGGGCAGTTAAGGCAGCAAGTGTAAGAGTCCTGTCAGGACGCAGATAAAGATCGCAAACTGTGACACCAGAATCCAGGTGGACCCTAACAGCAACTGCTTCCAATGTAGTTTGAAAATGAATCCACATGCTAGCAACGTCCATACGGATCAACATACAAACACCACCAGAGGCCTGCAGGGGGCCAACCCGATTGCGACAGAAAGCACGGAACCCATGGAGGGTCGGTGAGTGACCATCAGTAAAATGAGATTCCTGTAGAACCACACAAGCTTCAGAGTAAAACGAAATAAGGGATTGCAGCTCCGGAAGGTGACTGTAATATCCAATAAAATTCCATTGGATAACCACAGAACGATGATTCAAATGGGGGGTGGTGGTGAACAGGCTAAAGCCAGTCATGATACAGGGTCACCATCCATCACTGACAAGGAGGGGGCGACATCCATGACCAGCAGGTCACAGTCAGGTTGCGAAGGTGGGATGGGACCTCTGGTGACACCAGAGGCTCCTTGTCCCGGGACTTATGTTTCTTCTTCTTCTCTGTTTGAGATCGAGGAGGGCTGCGCTGCAAAATGAGCCAGCTGCAGCAAGATCTGGCAACAGAAAGAGAGCGGGCGACTGGGGGAGCCGCATACCGTGGTTCTTGTGTTCGTCGTGTGGCAGCAGACCTTTGGCCTGGAAGGTGCTGGGAAGGAGGCTCCTGGCAGGGGCGCTCTTGACCAGCAGACGCCAAAGAAGTTGGACACTTCTCCGGCTAGGAAGCAGGAGCAGCGCCTGGAGGGAGGATGTGGGAACTGCAGGGAGGGGGAGAGGAGAGGGGTTCAGGACTAGGGTAAGGAAGGGGGATGAAAGGGTGAAGACGTAACTAAACTATAGCTAGACATCACTGACACAAGATGAAGATGTTCATACCTTTTAAGAGCCTCAGTGTAGATTAGACGATGAAGGGACTTATACTCCTGTATCTTCTTTTCCTTTTTATAAGCCGGGCAATCTGGTGAATGTGGTGAATGATTGCCATGACAATTAACACCCACAGGAGGGGGAACACAGGAACTTCCCTCATGGAGAGGACAACCACAGTCACCACAGAGAGGTGTCTGCGAACAGTGGGAAGACATGTGTCCAAAATGCAATCATTTAAAACATCGCATAGGTGGTAGGCTGTACGGCTTCATGTCACATCAATAAACCATAATCTTGATCTCCTCAGGGAGGGTATCCCCTTCAAAAGCCAGTATAAAGGCACCAGTATCAATGCATGTGATTGTCCTTTGGGCACTTCTGAACACGCCGAACAAAGTGAACACCCCTCCTTCCCAGATTGTCCCTAAGTTCCTCATCAGTTTAAAGAATGAGGTCCCTATGAAAAATTACACCTTGAACCATATTCAGAGACTGGTGGGGCGGTAATGGACACAGGAATTGGGTCAAGATGGTCACAGGCACGACGGGCCACAGACTGGGCAGCTGAAGCAGTTTTGATCAACAACGAACCCGACCGCATCTTGCTCAGAGAGTCCACTTCGCCAAACTTGTCTTCAATGTGTTCCATAGCCGACGAAGCTGACCCTCCTCCCAGGGGGTAGCCATGGAAGGGATGAAAGAAGGGGCAGAAGAAGCAGCGCTAGAAGAATCATTTCCAGCCAAAGAGACGGCCATAGAAGAACATCCAGAGTTCTGGACCATATGCATTTCATTTGCATAGCGTCCACCCTGATACCACCCATTCCTAGGCTTACACGAGGAGGTCACAGCTCAGGTATCAGAAGTGTGATCCCTGTGTTTTCAGGGGGCTCAACCAAAAGGTTACATAGCGACCCCACCACACAGGCTGGCTACCGTGCCGGCTATGGACCCTAGCATCAGACAACGATATGAAGGAAAAGATGGAAGGAACTAGGAGAGCACACGCCAGAGACACTAGGTAAGGTGCTCTTCCCCAACTGTTCTGTAATTTTGTGGATCCGCTCTTTTACCTTTTTTACATACTGTTGTCACTTGCAGTTTTTTCCAGCAGCTTGGGACTTTGTGCTGGGCGAGAGATTCGACATAAATGCAAGTCAAGTAAGGGGCCAATGCTGTAGAGTACTCTATGTAAAATCGAACTGGGGTTCCATCAGGACCTGGCGACTTATTTGTTTTCAACTCTTTCAGCAGTTTCTCTACACAAGGGATGTTTACTACTATGTCCTCCATACAGCCGTCTGTGCGATGGTCAAATGATGATATGTTTGTACAATTCTCCTGCGTGAACGATTTCTTAATGGAAATTTAAAACTTCAGCCTTATTTTATTTTATTTATGTATTTCTTTATTTGTATTTCGACATAACTGTCATCAAGGAGTGTAACTTAATGAAATTTAAATTATTTACTTGAGACCACAAATAGTCGTCAAGCCACAGTCAGTTTAGTTTAGTTATGTCATGTTTCGTAGATTATTTTCACGATTAATTAATCGATATGATGTGGAACAAGTCAGATTACAAGATATATATACACACATGAATAGTGCTAATATTAATATTACTGAAATTTTCAAGTCTACACATGCAACTACATTTAGAGGTACAATTTTTTTTTACCAGTTCTGGAACAGAAACTCGTCCATGGAATAGAAGGAGTTGTCCAAAAGAAACGATTTTAACCTAGATTTAAAACTTGATCTGCTACCAACCAGACACTTTATGTTGTTAGGCAAATGATCAAAGATTTTGGTGCTGAATAATGTACTCCTCTTTGAGCAACTGACAGCTTCAATAACAGATAGGAAAGGTCATTTTTTCCTCTAGTGTTGTACGTATGACCATCACTGTTCTTCGCGAATTCAGATAGTTTATTTATAAAGAATTTCATTAGGGAATATATGAACTCTGGTGATGCAGTTAAAATACCTAATTCTTTGAATAGGTGCCTACATGATGTCCTTGAGTGAACACCATTAATTATTCTCACTGTTCTCTTTTATGCAATCAATACTTTATGTCTACGTGGTGAGTTACCCCAGAAAACTATTCCATTAGACATTACTGAGTGGAAATGTGCAAAGCACGTTAGGAGGCTGATCTGTTTATTACCAAGACTAGCGATTCTACGAAGAGTAAAAGAAGCTGAACTTAACTGTTTGAGAAGTTCAGTATTATGCTACTTCCAGTTCAAGTTTTCATAAATATGAACACCCAAAAATTTGGAGACATCTGCTCTGTTAACTGAGCCCTGTTCATATGCTACGTCAATTGTCGGCATGACTCTATTCGGTGTACAGAACTGGATATAGTGAGGTTTCTTAACATTAAAGGAGAGTCCATTTTACCGAGCGAGGTGGCGCAGTGGTTAGACACTGGACTCGCATTCGGGAGGACGACGGTTCAATCCCGCGTCCGGCCATCCTGATTTAGGTTTTCCGTGATTTCCCTAAATCGCTCCAGGCAAATGCCGGGATGGTTCCTTTGAAAGGGCACTGCCGACTTCCTTCCCCATCCTTCCCTAATCCGATGAGACTGATGACCACGCTGTCTGGTCTCCTTCCCCAAAACAACCCAACCCAGAGTCCATTTTCTCAGAACCACTTAATAATTCTTTGAAAGGCATCCTTAACAGTATCTTCAGCGTCTTTTTCTAGAATGGGATTTATTATAACACTCTTGTCATCTGCAAAAAGTACTAGTTCTGCTTGCTGAACATTAAGTGAGAGGTCATTCACAATAAGGAACAGCAGAGGACCAAAAATTGAGCCCTTTGGGACTCCCTTTGCGATAACTCCCCATTCACTAGAATTTACCACCCTCCCAAAATTATTTGTGTTATTCAGTAACATAGTGAAATTTTTAAAAGGTTACATACCTAATTTAGATACAGTGAGTCGTCGTTTTCAAATGTAATCACAAACCTGGAAAACCGCATTAATAATTGCAACCACACTTCTTTCAAATGTTGCGAAAATTGCGCTAAAACAAGTAAACTGAAACAAAAATTTATTATTACAGAGATATGTACAGAATATGCAATTAATACAAATTAATTACATCCGCAATGTACTGTGTAAATACAAAAGTACGATCATCACATGTAGTAGGGCGGTAAGGGGTGGGGGGGGGGGGGAGGGCAAGGGAGAGTAAACAAGTGATTCATATTGGATTTTTTGTCGTGGCTTTGTTTCAGTTTACTTGTTTTAGCGTAATTTTCGCAACATTTGAAAGAAGTGTGGTTGCAATTATTAATGCGGTTTTCCAGGTTTGTGATTACATTTGAAAATGACGATTCACTGTATCTAAACTAGGTATGCAACCTTTTAAAAATTTCATTATTTTAGTGACTGTGACTTGACGACCGTTTGTGGTGTCAGTTAAAAATTTTAAACTTGAGCTTTACTTTTGCTGTCTTCCATTGCCGCACCAGACAAACGCACGAATTTCTATTAATCTTTGCTTGTCGTCATTTCCGCGTTCTCTTTTGAATCGAGAGAGCAACAACCTATGCTTCCTCAGCATTTTTTGAATTTTGTAATTAAACCTTGGTTGGTCTTGCCCGTCCTTAATCTACTCGTCCTCATACTTCCCCAGAGTATGATTTACAGTCCGTTTAAACTTTGCCCATAATTCCTCTACGTCCATAGTACTGGAACTAAATAACGTCAGTTCATTGTCTAAGTGGGATGCTAACAGCTGTCTATCTGCTCTTTCTAGCAGAAATACTCTCCTAGCCTTCTTGATTGATTTATTAACTTTAGCAACCAAAGTCGCTATGATGACATCATGGTATTAATCCCTATCTCTATACTGACACCGTCGATTAGGTCAGGCCTGTTTCTATCTGCAAGGTTTAAAATACACTGGCGGAAAATAAAATCGCAGTACCAAAAAATAATTAATGTAGAGTAATGAAATTTCGGGAATACATTTGCATAGGTAACATATTTCAGCGATTAATATTATAAGATCACTGGTTAATGTAACCGCGAGATAAGAAATTGTAAATGTGAAATGCTGGTACATTAATAACCGGTGTAATCGCCAGACTGTTGAATACAAGCATGCAAACGTGCATGCACTGTGTTGTACAGGTGCAAGGTGTCAGTTTGTGGGGTGGAGTTCTACGCCTCTTGCTTTTGGTCGGTCAATACAGGGACGGTTTAATGCTGTTTGTCAATGACGATGAAGTTGTCGTCCAATGATGTCCTATATGCTCTCGATTGGAGACACATATAGTGATCAAGCACGCCAAGGCAACATGTGGACACTCTGTAGAGCATGTTGGGTTATCCTTTAGGGCAGGGCTTCCCAACCTTTTCAGATGGCGGACCGCCCTTCTTCAGGCGAAAATCCATGGCGGACCCCTAGTCAGTCAAGAGCACAGTAACTTTAAATTTCAGAGCGAACCCCATGGGAACTGAAAGCTTCTTAATGCTAGTGCCATGCTCCCAATGACCCCCCCCCCCCTCCTCCTCCCCCCCCCCCTCCCCGAAGTATCAATAGTCTTTGGTTTAGAGATGAATGAAAACAACTTGAAATTAACGATCCAATTTGAATTCCCAGTGTATCCAGACACTTACTTGTGGATTTACTCCCTTTATTCAACACACTATAGCCTGATTAAAATTACTTGATAACTGACATTTCACACGTTGGAGCTGCCTTCCTCCAAGAGCAATCAACGTCACGTCCACTTGTGGTCTCTTCACTTCCACTGTTTGGCTACTGTTGTGTAAGGAGCATGCATATTTTGTAACAGTCATGTGTGTGTGTGTGTGTGTGTGTGTGTGTGTGTGTGTGTGTGTGGTTTTTCGTAAAATCTGAAGAAAAATGTTCAAATGTATGAAAAGTCTATGGGACTTAACTGCTGAGGTCATCAGTCCCTAGTCTTACACACTATTAACCTAAGTTTAACTTCCGCTAAGGACAACATACACACATACAAAATCCAATAGACGGATTATTTCAGCACCTGTTGTGTTGGCAGGTAGTGATCTGCACAATAAGAGGTCCTCCTCATAACATCCAGAATATTTATAACGTACAAAAGCCAATAAAATTGCTAATCCTGCAACATCAGTCGATTCATCTATCTGCAGATTGTGTTGGATGCGAGAAACAAGAGTGTCTTTCACATCATTTGACATGTCAACAATGAGTCTCTTGAGAGTATTGTTTGATAATGGCACCGAAGATACAAGCTTTACTGCCTTTTCGTCTAGCATGCAAGAAACAATCATTAACACACGGCTTTGTGAGATTTTCTGCAATGGTATGAAATTTGCCTGTTTTTGCCACTCGATAACTAACCAAGAAAGAAGCTTTTAATGAATTTTCAGTAATTGTTTTTGCATGAGTTTTCATGCAATGCCGAGAAGCAGCTAGTTCAGCACTCTTCCTTTTGAAAAAATCGATGTCTTTAGCCTGCAAATCCGGTTGAATACCTTCAAAATGACGGCGAAATTTTACTGGAACCATTGAACTGTTCGGAAGGACTCGCACACAAATTACACACTGAGCTTTACCCTGGTTTGTCTCCATAAAGCCCATTTCTAAATTGCTTTCGTTGCACTTACGCTTCTTGGTTATTCCACTTCCACAGGATATTGCAACCAATGGAGTACTTGCAGCGTTTTCACATAATAAATCCGGCTGTGGAGCTTCTTGTGATTGTTCTTCCTTTGGTCGTCCCCCCTCCTCATTCATTTCAACTGGAAACTTCCCTTGTTGTGAAGGCGATGGAGAAACTGCACCCTTCTTCAATGATCCTGACTTCAGCCACCGATCCATGTTAGAAGTAATAAACTTCTTATGAAATAGGTAGTGCACTGACAAAGCAAGTTTAACATTTAATGATGCCTGGGGCCGCATACGTGCCAGCGAGCGCTGTGATTGGTCGACAAAGCTCGCTCCGCGCGTGCGTAAAAGGTTTCAGCGCATCTATCGCCGTGAACCGGCGCACAAACGACCCCCGTATTGTTGCGAAACAGTCGATCAGAGAAGCCACATTCCACGGCACTAAACTGTGTATGCGTTCTCACTTAGGAACCGCAAAAGCTGCTTGGGAAAACGACCTGAAGTAAAAGTACATATGTTTCTTCACACAAAAAAAAGTGATGAATTTGATTTTCACATTTTTATTTAATAATTTTACTCATTTTACACGATTTGGTGGAAGGTGGCCGCGCTGTTCATGAGTGGCAACACAACAGGCTGACTCACCAGGCTGACGTACAAATTTGCAGTCAGAATACGTGGGATAGCCACGAGAATGCTGCTGATGTCATGCAAAATCGCACCCCAGACCATAACTCCAGGTGTAGGTTCAGCGTGTCTAGCACGGAAACAAATTGGTTGCAGGCCCTCAATTGGCCTCTTTCTTACCAACACACTGCCATCACTGGCACGGCGACAAAAACAGCTTTCATCAGAAAACACAACAGGCCTCCACCGCGCCCTCCAACGAGTTCTCACTTGACACAACTGAAGTCGCAAATGGCGGTGGTTTGCGGTCAGTGGATACACTCTACAAGCTGTCTGGCTTGGAGCTGTCCTTGAGGTAATCGATTTGTAACAATTCGTTGTGTCGCTGTGGTGCCAATTGCTACTCAAAGTGCTGCTGCAGATGCAGTACGATGCCCCAGAGCGACACGCCAAACATGATGGTCTTCCATCTCACGTGGCCGTCCGGAGCACCGTCTTCTTACGACCGTATATTCTCGTGACCACCTCTGCCAGCAATCATGTACAGTGGCTACATTCCTGACATGCTTTTCTGCAGTATCGCAGAACGAATATATCAGCTTACCACGTCCAATCTCAACGGTATCTAACACCCAAGAACTTTACAGCGAGTATCTAAAGCAAATCTGATTTGCATCTTCACAATGGCTCTACTAGTGCCACTCTTATGCTACTGGCACGAAACTGAAATAGGCATCATTTTTCAGATGTAGACACAAGCATACTAACTCTCGTTCATGTCGCATTACTCCTTCTTGGTGTTGCAATGTATTTCCACTGCGTGTGGGCTGTCGATCTAACTGCTGAAGACAGTTTTCGGAAAACGTGTTCAAAAGAGTATCACAAGACTGTCTGTCTGTACCGACTGCAATGAATCCATAAAAGGTCCAGTCTATAATCGGTAGCTTAAGGATGATAGGTGATTTCAACAAAATGATGATGTTGGATTTGTGGGGCGCTCAACTGCGCGGTCATCAGTGCCCGATTTCATCAAAATGTACTGAGTGATATAGCTTTGCGAAGAACTTATTTACTATTACATAGTCTGTGGCAAGTAGAAAACTATTCATATGATCACGACGAAACCTGCCACACCAATAATATTTAATTAGTTATGCTTTGCTAGGAAATTATCATAGTCTGGCTACTTCAACAGCTGTAGTAAGTTGTTCCTTTAAACTGTTAGATGACATTGTTAAGACAATTTTTGTGGTATAAAAACAAGAAAAAATTGAAACTTCCTGGCAGATTAAAACTGTGTGCCGGACCGAGACTCGAACTCGGGACCTTTGCCTTTTGCAGTCAAGTGCTCTACCAACTGAGCTACCCAAGCACGACTCACGGCCCGTCCTCACAGCTTTACTTCTGCCAGTACCTCGTCTCCTACCTTCCAAACTTTACAGAAGCTCTGCTGCGAACCTGCAGAACTAGCACTCCTGAAAAAAATTGTTGATTAACTATAGGAAGCAACAAGTGAAAGGTCTCTATATCAGCCATTTCATAATGTATCGCTAAAGCTTAACTGCGTTTATTATGTCTTCAGCACGTCATGTTTTTGGTGCACTTAATAAATCATGCGAGAAGAAAGAGTCAGCAGCTGAGTATGTCATTATCAGCTACAACTTCATATATTCTCCGAACTGATGTTTGCTCTGTATGCTTTACATGCATATATGTAGATTGATTATCTATCTTTCCTTCACCTTCCCCACACTTGATTACGGTGTTTTAATGTTGTACTTCTAACCTTGTTTGTCATTCCCACCCTCTTTGAATGGCAGAGTGAGTGAATGTGTCTGGATATTGTGTTTCCGAAGCGTATTGTGGCGGGTAAACTTCTTGTCTGCTACTGTGGCAGTTTAGCCAAATTTTGTGTTCGCTTAGAGTGAGGCAAAGAGGTTTCGCTCCTTCTGGTCGAAACGCTATTGTGCTTAAATTGGCAGGGTGCGGAAATGGTTTTCTCTGCAGACTTGCGCAACTTGTCTGGGTTCTGATTTGGTGAGGGTGCTCTTCACTCATTCCTGGGATTTTGAAGAGAGAGGTTGCTCGTGGACTCTCGATTCCAGTAGTGGATATGGTAACCGAGTGTGTGTAAGTTTCAGCCTCGCTGAAGCCTTAACCATTTCCTTTTGTAGCTTCAGGCATTTATGACAATGCAGAATACCTTATTCAGAATAGGAAGTGGTAGAGTTTTTGTAATTGTTAGATTTTACTGTTGGTTACTTTGTTCAGCCAGAAGTTAGGAATGTGGGAGTGCGGTGCGCGAGCTATGATTAGTCTCAGGTAGCATTCGTATTTCCCAGTGTGAATGTGCGTGACCTTGCGTTTCTTATATTATTTATTCTTCTGTTTATTAGTTTTTTTCCACTGATCAACATATTTTACGGAATTTTTATGTTCTCTTCCTTCGTGTGACTTGGCCACATGTTTAAAAAAAGAATGAACCTTCATCTCGTCGGTTTTCAGTTGTTTTTCTATACTGGTAATGCTTGAATTGAATTGTCTTCACGCATGTGTTGTGTCTTTCCTGCATTACCGATCTGATTGCATTTTGGATCATAATTCTCGTTCAGTTCCACGGCTTGAACTTTTCGTGTTGTGCATTAGCCCGGTGGAGAAAATGTTTTACCGACTATATGTGTTTGTTGTAGATGTTATTGTTATTCTAGTTCCTGTTTTATCTTCTGTATGTTATTAGTGTGAATGCGAAGTGATGCGTGACTCCTTACCATTATGTTATTCCTATTTTATAGGACTCTCATAATTTACAAGCCCATCAGCCATTGTATCCGATTACTTGTTGCACTTGCATGGTTATTTATGGAAACCACTAGCAACCATTAGGTATTTATACAAATGTATAATGCTTCTGTAATTGTCTTGGCAAAATAAGTATTCAGTTCAAGTTGAATTTCATTGTGACAGTTGGTAAATCATCACACATCCCAATCTTGGTTCCACAGGACACATCTTACAGCATTTTCCTTTGTGCAAATATAAACAGGTCCATTCATTTATCTGAATATTAAATAAAGATTTATTTTATAAAGAAATCAACCTAAGAATAGACTGGATGTTTGATTAATCATGGAGTTAAGCCGTGAGTCATCTACTTTCAGCCTGCCTTATACCGAAAGAGCTGCTATTTTGGATGTGCACTATTTATTGATCAGAATCAAAATTCTGTTCCTATTATCATTAAGATATCACTGGGAAGGAAGAAGGCAGGAAGGAAGGAAGACTGGGTTTAACGTGCCATCGTAATCGAGATTATTAGAGACAGAACACAGGCACAGATGGTGTCAAGGATGGGGAAATAAAACTAAATGATATTAGATAATGCCCCTTTTCAGAGTCATCTATTCATTTCCTTTCGAAGGAGTATCACTGGTAAAATATAATTTTAAAGCAGCTGCAGCCTGTATTCTTTAGATATTCCAATGCATCGTTTGTACATTTGCCTGAGAACTTTGTCCTTCTCAACCACTACAAAGACAGAGAGCACACTCCCAACCACACACACACACATATATATATATATATATATATATATATATATATATATATATATATATATATATGAATGGAGTCAGTAAACGTTCCAAACAGAGAGCGAGCTGTCACTGAGTTTCTTTTGGTGCAAAACGAGCATCGCAGATGATGTTCATAGACGCTTGCAGAATGTTTACAGAGACCTAGCAGTGAACACAAGCACGGTGGACGAGGCGTCTGTCAGCCTGACAACAAGGTCGCGCCAACTTGTCCGATCTCCCTCGTGCCGGCCGGCCGTACACAGCTGTGACACTTGCAATGTCGGAACTTGCGGACGCCCTCATTCGATGTGATCGACGTATGACAATTAAACACTTCGCTGCATAATTGGACCTTCCTACTAGTAGTGCTGGAACACTCGTTCATCAGTTGGGGTCCTCAGGGATGTGTGCCCACTGGTTTCCTCACCGCCTAACAGAAGACCATAAAGAACAACCAAGAATCATTTGTGTGAAATTGCCTGCGCGTTAAGAGACTGGTAGTGACAATTTTATGTCGAACATTGTCACAGGCGGTGAAACACTGATTAATCACTTCGAACCGGAAACAAAACGGCAAACCATGGAGCGGCGCTACATTACCTTTCCACTTAAGTATAAGTTCAAAGCCGCACCCTCAGCTGGTACACTCATAACTACAGTCTTCTAGGACCTTGAAGGAGTTATTGTGTTTGATTTCCCCTCACATGGTACAAAGATCCACTCTGAAGGGTATTGTGCTATCCTCAGGAAACTGAAGAAACGACTTCAGCGTGTTCGTCGCCACAAAAACGCAAATGTACTTCTTCTTGACAATGCAAAGCCTCACACAAGTCTGTGGCTCCGAGAGGAGATCACAAAACTTCTCTTGACTGTTCTTCCTCATCAACCCTACAGCCTGGATCTCGCACCATCAGACTTCCGACTGTTTGGCCGAATGAAGAATGCTCTCTACAGGAAGCAGTACGTGGATGACGGGGAGGTTATTGATGCAACAAGACGTGGGCTCCGACATCAACAAGTAGAGTGGTACCATATGGGCATACAGGCCCTTCCAGTAATATGGCACAAGGCCGTCGCATTCATGGAGATTATTTGAAAAATAGGGTTTTGTAGCCAGAAGAGTGGGGAATAATATGGTGTATTGGAATAATCTGCTTTCAGAAAAGAATGTATTGCATTAATTAATGAAAGCCTCTTGTACATATCGTTAAAACAAATATTACACTAATTAATCTGGGATTAGTCTATCGAATGGGTACGTACAATTCCGATTTTATAAACATTTTGTTTGTAACGAGAAACAAACCGATGCTTTCAATCGACACTGGGTATCGCATGAGAAACATGATAAGCAATACATTGAGGTGACAAAAATCGTGAGCAACCTCCTAATATCGTGTCGCACCTCCTCTTACCAGGCGTAGTCCAGCAGCTCGACGTGGCATCGACTCAACAAGTCGTTGGAAGTCCCCTGAAGAAATACTGAGCCATGCTGCCTCTACAGCCGTCAATAATCGCGGGCCGGCCGGTGTGGCCGAGCGGTTCTAGACGCTTCAGTCTGGAACCGCGCGACGGGTACGGTCGCAGGTTCGAATCCTGCCTCGGACATGGATGTGTGTGATGTCCTTAGGTTTAAGTGGTTCTCAGTTCTAGGGGACTGATGACCTCAGATGTTAAGTCCCATTGTGCTCAGAGCCATTTGAACCAATAATTGCGGAAGTATTACCGGTGCAGAATGTTGTGTATGCACTGACTTCTCGGTTATATTCCACAAACGTTTAGTGGGATTAACGGTGGGCGATCTGGGTGGTCCAATCATTCACTCGAATTATCCAGAATGTTCTTCAAACCAATCGCGAACTATTGTGGCCCTGAGACATGGTGCATTGTTAACCATAAAAATTCCACCTCTGTTTGGGAACATAAAAGTTCATGACTGGCTGCATATTGTATCCAGTTAGCTGAACATAACCATCTCCAGTCAATGATTTGTTTAGCTGCACCAGAGGACCCACACCATTATGGAACCACCGCCAGTTTTCACAGTGCCTTGTTCACAACTTGGTTCCATGGCTTTGTAGGGTCTGCGCCACGCACGAACCATACCATCAGCTCTTACCAGCTGAAATCAGGACTCATTTGACCAGGCCATGGTTTTTCAGTCGTCTAGGGCCCAACCGATATGGTGACGAGGCCAGGAGAGGTGTTGCAGGCGATGTCGTGCTGTCAGCAAAGGCACTCTCGTCGGTTGTCTGCTACCATATCACATTAACGTCGAATTTCGTCGCACTCTCCTAGTGAATACGTTCGTTGTACGTCCCACATTGATTTCTGCGGTTATTTCACGCAGTGTTCCTTGTTTGTTAGCACTGACAACTCTATGCAAATGCAGCTGTTCTCAGTTGTTAGGTGAAGGCCGTCGGCCACTACGTTGTCTATGGTGAGACATAATGCCTGAAATATGCTATTCTCGGTACAGTCTTGACACTGTGGATCTCGGAGTATTTAATTCCCTAATAATTTCCAAATTGAAACGTCCCATCCGTCTGACTCCTACTACCATTCCCCGTTCGAAGTCTGTTAATTCCCGTCGTGCAATCGTAATCACGTCGGAGATCGTTTCACGTGAATCACATTATAACAAATGACAGCTCTGCCACCGCACTGCCCTTTGATACCTTGTGGCCGCGATGCTACCGCCATCTATACGTGCATATCGCTATCACATGACTTTAGTCAGCTCAGTAAATTTGTTTGGGCTGACATCAGCTACACATTGCAAAACCGAAACTGCAAATATCTCTAGAAAAAAAATGGCTCTGAGCACTATGGGACTTAACATCTGAGGTCATCAGCCCCTATAACTTAGAACTACTTAAACCTAACTAACCTAAGGACATCACACACATCCATGCCCGAGGCAGGATTCGAACCTGCGACCGTAGCAGTAGCGCGGTTCCGGACTGAAGTGCCTAGAATCGTATATCTAGAACACCAGAGAAAATGTGCCTGATGGCTATTGGGAGAGACGTCTGGTGTATAAAGGGTGTAATTAAATTCCCTTTACAGTCTATGAGGACAGGTTTATTATACCAAAACACGAAAAAGATAAATATAAGCTCTAAAATGCGTACCTTAAGAACTATAAGCACTTGTTCAATAGAAGAGATCTTTTCAAGAGAGAGCAAGGGAATTGTTTTGTGGGCAAAACCTGACTTGACCAGTCAGCAAAATAATGGAAAGGGCGGAATTCATTCGAACACACTGACACTAACACCAACACTGACACAGTTACATCTTCAGAGAGGAAAGACCTGCCTTCTTTTACATGTCGCTTGCGGAGTATGTATGGGGATGTACGTGTAGAATCCTCATGTAAGCTGTGGAACGGCATTCCAGAATATAGCTGATGCCGGTAGTTATCAGGACAGACTTCATCACCTGCTGTATTCCAAATATTTATTGATTACCACATGTGCACCTAAAACGAAAGTATGCTGAGAAAGTAACTGGAGTCCCCAGGAATATTACAGCAGCAGTTACGGAGTTTGCCAGTGAGTGTGTGTGTGTGTGTGTGTGTGTGTGTGTGTGTGTGTGTGTGTGTGGAAAGACAGATACTAATCCCAGAAGTAGTGATAATTAAGCCCTAATATCTCCAAAATGTGCATAATGCGTGATTCTAATGACATAGAAACAATTTGGTAACGCGATCTGATTCATAAATTGAATAGAAAGTAGTTTCAGTACACACCTATTTACTAAATTTAGAGCAAGAAAAGAAATCGACCTGCATATCTCACACTTGTATATTGCACAGTGAATATTTTAGTTCTTAGAGGTAATGAATTGTATGGAACATCTGTTAGTTTTCTGCCCATGTCGTCCATCTGTGCAATGAGGCTGTCTCCTCATTTGTGAAAGCGTAGATGCAGTGTACAAAACTAGTTCATCGTCAAATGAAGCTTTAAATTCTGGGTCTCCATTCTGCATAACCTCATAATAGTGAGTGCGTATACACAACACAGTATTTCCTAAATAGCAGTCAACAATGCAGACCACATCGTCCTCTCTTTATTGGCACCTGAAACCTGATATCACGAAAGGAAGGACTGCTTATTACTAATATTGTTTAGTGGCAGCTCCGCAGATGAGTGCCTAGTCAACAGAGTGCATGTAAGACGTGAAGTTAGCTCACGTAAGATAACAATATAGCAGATAATTAATGTGGCGCACTCAAGCATAAGAAATACAAAAAGATGACAACGTTTGCGGTTAAATGAAACAGAAAAAGACGAATTAATAAGCAGCATATTGTCATTAAAACCAAGAAGATAAGCATACAGTCCCACAAGGGTATTTCAACCTACATGTCCATGATCCGAATTTACAAGCAGAAGGAACATTGTCTTCATAACACGTAGTCCTAAATGAATGGGAAACTAACCTTAACACTTCAGGAGAGGGTGGTATCTTCACAATATCACGAAGCAAAATAACGCATGTGAGATCGCAATAAGCAGCTTTCAAACAGTTCTGCATTAGTAATCTATAAGCACCTATTCCACGGTGCACAGTCATACGCCCTGATATCTATACTGCGAGTTTTCCAGGCTATATCGTGCCATAGTAACCTCGCCATGAAAACTAATTTCATTATAGCAAATAAATTTTAATGATCTCTCCCAATTTCTTATGCATAATTGCATCTGTGCAACAGCATGGAGCTCTACCAGACAATGCCAGACTTCCTCTCAACATCCTGGCCCCAGAGTCGGAACAAGTAAAGGTAACGTAATGTAATCAGAACCACATGGCTTCACTCCCTTGGATGATTCTTATTGGCCATAAGAAAAGTGGACTACTAAAGACCCCATCACAGTGACCAAGCAAAGGGGTTGTTACAGAGCTTATATCAATTAATCGAATCAGTTTAGAGCAGAGTTGTGACGAATGTAGCTAATATAAGAACCAAAACCCAAAACAAGAAGGTATTACTTAAGAAAATCAATGTGCTGAATAGACAGGCACATTTCTCATCACCCCTTCCTTTATAAATTTAACAGCTTCCGCATATGCTCTGGAGGAGACTACCAGAGGACATTAAAAATTTCCTCAACACGTACTAACAAAGGACTATGCTACCAAATTACTGAAGAACGATATTAACAAATTAGATGCTTACCGACTGATCGATAAAGAAGGTGATTTCGTGGCAGTGTCTCCCCACTTACTCTACACAGTCTCAAGCCATGCTTCCCTAAGTTGTAATTTCATGAGCTCAACGGGGATTACAGAACAGAAGCTTTTGAAATATGGTGCTACAGAAGAATGCTGATGATTAGATGGGTAGATCACATAACTAATGAGGAAGTATTGAACAGGACTGGGGAGAAGTGAAGTTTGTGGCACAACTTGACTAGAAGAAGGGATCGGTTGGTAGGACATGTGTTGAGGCATCAAGGGATCACCAATTTAGTATTGGGGGGCAGCGTGGAGGATAAAAATCGTAGAGGGAGACCAAGAGATGAATACACTAAGCAGATTCAGAAGAATGTAGGTTGCAGTAGGTACTGGGAGATGAAGAAGCTTGCACAGGATAGAGTAGCATGGAGAGCTGCATCAAACCAGTCGAAGGACTGAAGACCACAACAACAACAACGGACATTACAACGCATCAAGCATATAAAGTCTTTCAAACTGTAACGAAATAAGTTCTAGTAAAATAATATTAACAGCGATCTCTTCTTCTGCATAAAATACATACAGATTTTTTAAACTGCTGATAGTAAAATCCCAACAGAATAACGTTGACATTGTAGACAACTGAAAACATAGACATATGTAAAGACCTTCAACAGTCATTACCAAAGCTAATGTAACTTATTAAGATTTCATACAAAAACGATAAACATCAATACAAAGAACAACTAGATTGTAGAGTCATTTTAGTAGAGGGAAAACTGTAGAATAATAATGTGATCTCTTGTAAAATAACAGTTCCTAAACATAACATTTAAGAATAAAAATTGACGAAAATCAGAATGTTGATTCTTTTCAAAAAAACAATTCAATAATGGTGTAATTTTTTGCAAAATTATCATTTATCATGTAAAGCACCTAGTGCTGAAAACAACAATATTGCTGAATCTTTTCATTTGCAAAATTACTATCTCTACACAAAATGTTAAATACTGGGAACCGAAAACAAAAGGTTGTTGGTTCTTTTCTAGAGAGAGGAAGGGAATTGTTTGTGGGCAAAAACTGACTTGATCAATACACAAAATAATGTAAAGGGAGTAATTCATTCGAACACACTGATACTAACACTGACAATGTTACATCTTCAGAGAGGGGAGACCTGATTTCTTTCACATGTGACGTCATCTTCTGTCAAGAGTGATGATGAATTGAAAAGGGCATACAAGGCAGTTGAACGACTTCTTATAGATGAGTGATGGAATAGTTACAAAAGAGCCTGTTAGGAAGTCCCATAGTCCATCAGTTTATGTTATGGGAACCCCCATCCAGCAACATGTGAAAGGGTGTAATATCCATGTCACAATGAAGTTCCCTATGATCTGCATACATGTCAAACCCTTAAACTGTGCACATGTTCTTTTCAAGCAGTAGCATGGTGCTTCCCATGCACACATATAAAATATGGTCTACACATCAGGACATTCCTGTTTCCTCTGCATACAGTCAGTATTCGTTTCTAAATCAGTTATGATACTCAGTCATTCTTAGTGTAGGTCCAACAGAAGCCTCCATAAGCCCTGATCTCTTTAGCCAATTCGCCAGTCTTCCTGTCTCCTTTACCTTTTCTGACAGCGCATTTACATAGTAAGTATAGCGTCACATAGGTTCCTTTACATTTAAACAGTAATACCAATCATCAAATATCTATGTCTAATCTACAAAGAGCAGCCTCATATGTCTGAAAAAAAACATGGCATTGATTAATAATATCAAAAAATGTCACAGAATTACAAAATTATTTCCAAGACAACAACTGAGATAATACTCGCGAAGAAATCATCGTAGCTGACAATAAAATATTCTAATAATACAATGAAAAGCTTATGCTTACAACATCCACTACTACTCTGTTCTGGTAGGAGAGAATTTGAATCATAACATAATATCATAGAAATAAACACATGACTTAGAGATCTCAGATTAGTATCACAGCTACTCCACCATAACAATGACTACTCATCTCCTACACCCTACTCAAACTACCTACAGCTGTGTCACTAGATTCAAAACTACTGGGCCCATCTCGACTCTACTGGTCATCTTGTCGACCATCCCAACCACGTATGTATGCATGTTTTCATTTACTGAACAGACAGTTTAAAAAGCTTGACAGGAAACAAAAAACAACAAAATCAATGTACACTTCTGAAGCTAAACACTATTAACAAATAAGGAACTGACCTCTTCTTGCTAAGAGAAGGAGATTCATGAAATATATCACTTTCTATACTAAATAAGTCATGTTCCTCCTGCAAGAAAATAAGATAAATTTGTGAAAATCTCCCGTATTATCTCCAGGCGAAAGTCCTAGGAAAAATAGGTTCACAAATGGTAATTAGCACACAAACAAAGACACATAATTACATGAACATATTTCCCCTTTTACATGCTCTTGTCTTTGATGTACCTCCATCTCCACAGTGCTCACTCTACATAAAGACTATAAACATAATCACATAACAAGGTACAGCAAATAGATACAGATAATAGCATCACCCAAGTTACTCAGTTGCATAACCTAGATACAACAAAGAGGGGTTTCACGTTCCAGAACAATACACAGTGTTTCTAGACACAGCTTCAGCATGTAAAAGACCAATACAAATAAATGTATTGGTTCCATTATCACATTTTATACCTATACAACGGGATTCCTGGGGACAACAGTAAAATGAGAAAGAGTAATGGCCATACACACTGCAATTAAGATAAACACTAAATAAGGACCTCCAGTGACAGGAGACATCCTCACACTGAAAGAAATATTAACACAAGTATAAAGCATGTACGACAATATAGGTGGACCAAACAGAACGGTGAAAAATGCATCTGAACATTAAATCATGGACATGAAATTTGTACACCTTCAAGAAAACCAAGCAGCTAGGAAGAAAAACATCAGCATTAATGGATCATTAGCTTAAATAAATAGAAATATTCATTGTCCAAACACTGAACTCAACGACATACAATCTACCCACCATGTACTGCAACACAATGTCACACACAAAGTCATGTGATCTACACTTCTTGTATTCACATATTCACAAATAATCCACTTCACTGCTGCAGTTGTTCTTAAAACATTCTACAATTACTAAAAATTTGTCACAGAGAAGTTTAACATATTTTTGTATTGTCTTTAAAATCACTTTCAAAAATCATTATGTAGATCACTTACCAAACTTTCAAATTTCAAATGCGAGGTGGTTTAACTATTAATCTGAAATATCCTCCAGTATTTTCTCATATTCTTATATTTAAGCTCAACTCACAAAGCTGGTTATGGAAACTTTCAAATCTTGCAATCCTTTAAATAATATCATACTGTGTCCTCAGTACAAAAATTAAACATTATTAGTTTCTCTTCTTTTATAGGTATACAGAAAACAAATTCTCATTATTATCTATGTGGGTCAGAGGGTTTATTCATCTATTGTGTATTCTCTACTTACCTTGTCTACATTAAGCTAGTGTGATGCTCTTCGCATCAGCAAATTCACATACACAAAAATACTCGTTAATACCAGGCACAGATCTGTTCTTTCAGGGCCGGCCGGAGTGGCCAGGCGGTTCTAGGCGCTACAGTCTGGAACCGCGTGACCGCTACGGTCGCAGGTTCGAATCCTGCCTCGGGCATGGATGTGTGTGATGTCCTTAGGTTAGTTAGGTTTAAGTAGATCTAAGTTCTAGGGGACTGATGACCACAGCAGTTAAGTCCCATAGTGCTCAGAGCCATTTTGTTCTTTCAGGCTGCCAACTATACTCATAAGTAACATGAGTAACAGTCCTCTATTTATGGACTGGTAATCATTAATTCAACTCACATTAAGCACTGGAAGAAGTATCAGTCTCGTGTAAACCTTCCTGGCTACAGCCCAGCTGCACTCATTAACCATAAATTGAAAGATCATTCCTTACATCCTCAGCCTGAAGGAAACCGACTCACTCCACGCATCTTCTACCTTTGGAGGGAAGTTACTAATTCACAAACTCTTCAAATAATCTCTTAAATAACACAAAAATCACAATATGACCATCACTTGAGGGGGAATCAATACATCACACATAAAATTCTCTTTTAAAGCCATTTTGCAAATATTCATTCATTGTACCACCACAATCTGCACAGAAGAAGTACAACTTTACTGGAAAAGAGACTACATCATATCTTAATAACCATTCGTTCCCTGAGTGTACACTCTTTCACACATATATATATATATATATATATATATATATATATATATATATATATATATATAGAGAGAGAGAGAGAGAGAGAGAGAGAGAGAGAGAGAGAAGAAAGTAAAATGGATTCAAGTACAAAACAATCACCATATTAAAGGGTAAAAAAATTAATACAAAAAAACACACAGAAAGACACGTGAAGCTCACCCCTCATAAGCGGCAAAATCTAATCATCACCTGGAATCACCAGCCACCTTCAGTTCGTATGTGTCATCCCACAGACAAGGTCAACACCAACACAATCATCCCAGACAATCTTATCACTCAGAGAAACTAAACAAGAAACATAAAACTGCTTGATTGCTCAAAAAAATAACTAACTAAAAACATCTCAAAAAATCACATGAAATACTGTGTGGCCTTTCTCAGAAAAGAAAAAACTATTAATGAATATACAAATAAAAGACCCTGTATACTCCCTGTTGAGCATATCTGCTGCTTCACACTTCCACACATAAGTCCACTGTGGTTACAAAGGGAAGAGTAACACGTTTGCAACGAATTCTCTTCCAGTTGTGTCCTACAGCATCTTAGCTCCCACAGTTGAGTCATCGATATGCATGGGGAGTCATCCATCAACAGCTCATAAATTTTCACACCATTAATTTTATCCCTGTCTCCAGTCTTACGATCCAGACAAAAACTGATCATTCCCTCATAAGTGTCTGGAACAAAATGTATGCAGTGTTTATTCTGTTACAAAAGTAAAAGCAAAAACACACTCATTATGCTCAGAAAAATAATTTCAATGATTTCAATAGTTTCAGGCTCATCTACTTCCCTACTTGTAAATCATTCTATTTGAGATGCACCCATGTTGGCTGCTCGTTCAGAGTCCAATTACTGAACAGCTGATTCACAGTTTAACACTTGTTCTGGAATCAGATTTGAACTATAACATCCATAGCTACAATGATTTCGTCTGAAGACACTCCCCCATACAAGAAAACGTGCAACATGAAGTACACATAGTGAACTAGATTGCTGTTGGCAATGATTATACTGCTCCCATAGTTGACATAGTTCTAGAAAAACTTAAGAAAATTCCAGACACAATTCCAGAAAAAGACAAAAACAAATATATATCTAGCATCCCATACATTGGAATTATATCACAGCAGATTTCAATAGTTTTCAAAAACCACAAAGTATAAATTGGGTTTTCTACATCTGATAGACTATTACAAAAACTAATACAAAGTGTAATCATGACCCATAATCAGACTCCTGAATATACAAAATAACATACCAGTAGTGCTCCATGTTCTACCTAGGACAAAAATGTCGGAATTTCGCCAGACACACAGAACACATGAAAGCTTACACACAAAACAGAAACACAGCATCACTAATAGCCATACACTTACATACACAGGACACCCACTTGGAAAAGCAGAGCAGAATGTCAAAATACTACATCGACTAAATAAAGGGCATTAAATGGATTTGTTAAGAGAAATGTTGGTATATTCACAGTACAGAAAATATGAAGATAAAACATTAAATGAAAAACTTGGATGTAAATTTATTCAGATGCTCCGACAATACACTTAAATAAAAATAGTGACACATACAAATAAGTACCATAGTGAAATAGATATATGCAAATTAGGTTTGTTAAGATAAATTCTTGCTGTAGGCAAACGTATCATACTCTGTGGAAGACCGATAAAATTATCTCTGTCGACCACATCTAAAAACATTTTCGTAACTGTTTGCTCTGCAAGTTATTCTCGACGTGAGTTGTGCCCAGAAAACAGTGTGTGATGTTCAGAATGTGTGTCAGTTCACAAATGGACCAAAAGAAAACTGAGTATAAGTTCTTCCAAATTTCGCCACTAACTACGTAAAAAGACCGATAACCAACAAAAAACTTGCGCGTTTTCTATACATCGCGGGAAAGTGAACAGAACACTGCGTAACCTCAGACGAAAAAATTACATAAAAATGGTATAGTACATAGAGAAAAACGCATTTTAAAATGGGAATCATTTCCGAAAATGCCTCATGTAAAATGTTTATAAAAGAAAATCGTGACTGATAGCGGAAAAGTTACTTATAAACAATTGGAGAGGAAAGTGCCTGCACGCGGACTCCCATTTCGTTTCTTTTTTTTTTTAAACAGAAAATAGATAAATCTGTGCTTTAAAAGCAAGTAATATTTACTTTATAATGTAATGTATTATTTACATTTTAGTAATAGGAAAGAAACGAAAAGTTATTATGAAAAAATACTTGAAAAAATTTACACGTAGGGTGCTCCAAACATAGCTGCCAAAATCGGATCCCATGTGAAAACAGTCAAAATAACTCTAAACAAAATAATAAGGTTGTATTAAATCGGAGAAAATATAATCTAGTTTCAAAGTAGGCATAATATAACATTTTCCAGAAAGTTGTAGAATACCTGTGTGTTTTCTTTGTTGAACCCAGGAGCCCTGCTAGGTCTATAGAATGTTCCTGTGGGATTTATTCCTGACAGTTTGGTTTTTTGTCGCTTAAGAACTGCTCCTCTCCCATTTTCCCAGCAATTTCGTCTTTGAAAGGATGTTCAACTTTGACAGTTGTGTAGTCACTCTTCACAAGTCATTGTTAGTAAGCATGAAGAAAGAAGCTTCCATAGGAGGACAACTCTGTACCAGCTCTTCTTAGAGATCTTTACCCGAAAGTGTATGTCTGCTTCGTCTTGTTTTTGCTGCTTCCTCGGGTGTACTGCACTTCATGTTGGACATGCTCATAGGAGTTCATTGACGTTCTTCCAACGCATCTGTTTTTGAACTACATCAGTAGCTTTAGTCATTTTACACAGACTCCACTATCTTTCATCAACCCTCCCTATTACCCTGTTGCAATCAGCAAGACAATTATAAGGGAATAAGAGAATGCACTAATATGGGAAGACTTTAAACATGGAAAAGCAAAGGACCCAGTTTTAGGAACTTCAAGAGTCCAGTTTACGTAACTAAAGCCTACATTTCATAACAGAATAATGTGTAACGAAACATGTCAATCAAATTATAAAAATGTGTGATAAAACAAATGCGTCAAAGTACAATAGATATGCTCTTTGTGTATGCCGCATTAGGCCTTACTACGAAAAATACCAATTTTCCACATATGTGTTTACACTCTGTGCAGATGATTGCACTTCATATAATTTATTTGACGCCCATTTGATATTATTCATTACATAGTGCTTGTTTCTACCACTGCACTGTCGTTCAGCATTCGTCGTAGAAACTATTCTAGAAGATTCACATTTTACCTAATACACGCATAGTTTATCTGATTTCACTATTTAAAGTAGCAATACGGAGAAAAACACTAAACGTAATTTTTGCAAACAAGTAAAATCATCGCAAATAAATATAATTTTCAAAGGAAATATTTTTCACACGTTAAGTAGGCAAATTCTCGAAGAAGCAGCAGTGCTATAGACGACAAACAAAAATCAGCTGTTTTTACTTGCTTTCCGATTGGCTTTCCAGTTCTGATTTTTCGTTGGTCGCTTGGTCAGAGCTGGGACGACGTGGTTGGGAGAGTGCAAAACCATGTGTTTTTTCCGGTCTCACCACCACAGCGAGGTTGCTAAAGAGCTTGTATCGAGTGATCGAATCTGTTTATAGAGCAGATTTGCATCGAATACATCTAATATAAGATTCAAGACCCACAGAAAATAAGATATCATGTGATGAAAATGAAAGTGCTGAGTAAACAGGTACCTTTCAGGCTTTTCAATAAAATTCGTAAAGATATCAGTGTACAGTGCAAGTCATTGATATGATACAATACCAGGTCTGAATACGAGTTCTGTGTGTAATAAGACCATCTGCAGACAGCAGGGGATTTTAGAAGCATAAGACGATTTTAGCAGGGGTCAAATATAGGGAGCGAAAGGCTATTTACAATATGTATGGAAACCAAATGGCAGTTATAAGAGTTGAGGGGCATGAAAGGGAAGCAGTGGTTGGGAAGCGAGTGAGGCAGCGTTTTAGCCTCTCCCCGATGTTATTCAATCTGTATATTGAGCAAGCAGTGAAGGAAACAAAAGAAAAATTCAGAGTAGGTTTAAAAATCCATGGAGAAGAAATAAAAACTTTGAGGTTCGCCGATGACATTGTAATTCTGTCAGAGACAGCAAAGGGCTTGGAAGAGCAGTTGAATGGAATGGATAGTGTCTTGAAAGGAGGATACAAGATGAACATCAACAAAAGCAAAACGAGCATAATGGAATCCATCCGAATTAAGACGGGTGATGCTGAGGGTATTAGATTAGGAAATGAGACACTTAAAGTAGTAAAGAAGTTTTGCTATTTGGGGAGCAAAATAACTGATGATGGTCGAAGTAGAGAGGATATAAAATGTAGACTGGCAATGTGAAGGAAAGCGTTTCTGAGGAAGAGAAATTTGTTAACATCGAGTATAGATTTAAGTGTCGGGAAGTCGTTTCTGAAAGTATTTGTATGGAGTGTAGCCATGTATGGAAGTGAAACATGGACGATAAATAGTTTAGACAAGAAGAGAATAGAAGCTTTCGAAATGTGGTGCTACAGAAGAATGCTGAAGATTAGATGGGTATATCACATAACTAATGAGGAGGTGCTGAAGAGGATTGGGGAGAAGAGAAGTTTGTGGCACAACTTGACTAGATGAAGGGACCGGTTGGTAGGACATGTTCTGAGGGATCAAGGGATCACAAATTTAGCATTGGAGGGCAGCGTGGAGGGTAAAAATCGTAGAGGGAGAGCAAGAGATGAATACACCAAGCACATTCAGAAGGATATAGGTTGCAGTAGGTACTGGGAGATGAAGCTTGCACAGGATAGAGTAGCATGGAGAGCTGCATCAAACCAGTTTCAGGACTGAAGACCACAACAACAACAAGACGATTTTAACCCCAAAGTGCTTTAAGAACATGCAGGCCTCCGTGCATTCGGTCATTATAGCAGGAGTTACATAACTTCACTGCGTAAATAATTACCACACGTCCTATAGAAATTTGTCAAAACACGCAGATCTGGAATACCACAGGCAACATCACTTTGGCAAAACTTTTGTAAGAGTAAGTAACGACTGTGAGAACATCCGTGTCACAGATGGCATAGTGCTATATCTAACAGTCAATGACAGCATAGCTCAGGAAGTTAATGAGAACTGCGACGTACAAAAGTGGCCCACACTCTTGGACGAATGAGCGGCCCTCTACCGAAGTGTGTCGTAGACAGTCAGCTTCGTCCGGCAGCATCACTATGACGAAATCCTTACAACAGAGGAAAGACGAAAATTCTGTTCAAAGCAAGTTACGTACCAAATTATGAGGTGTATGAATCGAATAAACGATGTAAACACTGGCTGTCAAGTACTGGGGTCCAGCGAAGGAGTCCCTAACTTCAAAATTAAATATCTCGAAAACTCGTAAGATCGATAGACGAGTGCCATAAAAGGTATATTTACTGTGAAAGCTGTTATTCAGAAGTTTCGAAATAGTTCGAAAAGCTGCTAACACATGGTCCTGCACACTATGAGGCTCTTACAGTGTCAATGTGCATAATTAAACTCGTCCTCTGCACGCAGTCTTTGCAATGACATCACAGTCTTGTCGAAGTGTACACACTCGCAGTATGAAGGTGGCGCAAACGAACAATGAAATTTGCCATCACATTATGTAGTGTCTCAAAGGAATCGAATTCAGATGTCACACAGAACGTCGATTCAAGTTCGTTCATCGTGGTCAGATGCTTCCAGTAGGCGGTGTCTTTCAATGTGCCCAAGAAAAGTAGTGTCGAAAAGTCATTTCGGGCAAACATGGAGACTAGTCCATCCCTGCGCCAGTAAATTTGCCATAATCCAACGCAATGACTCCATTCCGAAGCATTCACTAAGAAAGCGAAACACCAGTTCGGCACGACGTGGTCTGGCCCCATCTTGAATGAACCATTCGGTGCCTGGTCGACCTTCCATCGAAAAAAGGGCCAATAATATCTCTGTAGCATACCGCAGCCCAAACAGTAACTTTGGGAGAATACAGTGGTTTCGCTTCACACAAACGGAGATTTTCGGAACCCTAAGATCGTCAGTTTTGTTTATTCACGCCTCAATTCAGGTAGCGATGTGCTTTATCTGTGAACCAGATGCAGCAGACATCAAATTTTTCATTCTCTGGTACGCAAAGTCAGCACTCTCCAGCACTTCTAGTACAAGAATCGCTTCGGATTTTGAATGGAATCGTGTGGGCTCAGTCTCAGTATTTTCTGCGTACTGGGACGCTTCAAATCAGTACCTGCTGCAACTCTTGGCTTTTGCTGAATAATTCCTGAAAACGTGGCTACACTTTCAGCAGTAACGGCAGCTTGCCTGGGGCCTACATTCCCCGTTACATCATTAGCCATTCTGCCTGGCCGTTGTGATTTGGCGAAGAGCTTGCGAATTTTTTTCCGCAGTGGGTCCTTTTGTAATAATAAATCGTGTTTGTAAACTACGCTTTGTTGCTGTATTATTGTGTCCTAAACTGTGGTATTCCGGTATCAGGAAAACACGTTGTTCCATGGGATACATGATTTCAGCTTCCTCGTTCGGTACGCTAACCTTCTTTCACGTTGCTTCGGTGGAAATGATCGCTCTGATCTCCGGCATAATATTTACTGCGATTACAGCGTCATCTGTAAGAAGGTTTTCGAACTATTTCGTAACTTGTATGTAAAATTCTTATAGCTTTCACAGTAGACATATCGTTTGTTGCACTCGTCTGTCGATCTTAGTTTCCAATATCTACATATACACTATATCTAGTTTTAGTTTTAGTTTTAAAATCAGGGACTCCTTCGCTGGACGCAGCGTACGATCATGCTACAATATGAAAGAAAGAGGCTAAAACGTAGTAGACGCCGAAATGACGCTAAGATCCATAATCATACCCACTTTAACAAGTATACGACACTAAATTTCCTCCATAAGTAGATGTTTTGTGTTCTGCAGGAGAGAGTAGCAGTATATATCGTCAGCTCACAGGACTTCGTAGCGGCAATCTATTAGGATACTTCAAGACATGTCCTACACCAGAGTCACCCATTAAAAATCTGTGTCACTGGGTCGGATTTCAATAGATAAAAATTACGCTGTAGAAATGGCTACCAGGATGTAGCTTTCATTGAATAGTTCATACAGACGTCAGTTATTTCCATCGGCGAGTCTAGCAAAATACCGGCCCCAAAGAACAGTAGCATATCAACAACGATTAAAATTTTTGTGTGCTTTTGAGATTTACGTCCCACGCTAACCCAGGATACAGTTTATTTGTTATTTGAATGCATAAGAAAGGAGTTGTACGTATGTGTCCTTGTGCAAAAGCACTCCGTCTTCAGGCCACAAGTGGCCCATCGGGACCATCCGACCGCCGTGTCGTCCTCAGATGAGGATGCGGATAGGAGGGGCGTGTGGTCAGCACACCGCACTCCTGGTCGTTATGATGGTTTTCTTTGACCGGAGCTGCTACTATTCGGTCGAGTAGCTCCTCAGATGGCATCACGAGGCTGAGCGCACCCCGAAAAACGGCAACAGCGCATGGTGGCCCGGATGGTCACCCATCCAAGTGCCGGCCACGCCCGACAGCGCTTAACTTCGGTGATCTGACGGGAACCGGTGTATTCACTACGGCAAGGCCGTTGCCCTGTCCTCGTGCAAGCGTCCATTAAATTCATACCTCACACGCTGCTCTTGCTCATATTTCATGTCCACCGTTAGCTTACTGGATACGCACAGTGCAATTTATAGGAGTGTCTCTCGTTAATTAGTACATTGAAACCCGCATGTGAAATTTTATATCTTCGGCACGTGAGAGACCATATCAACCTGGAACAAAGTTTCGGGTGATAACTGCACGAATCTAAGAACTGTAGCATAATATTACGTGTTAAAATACACTCTGACATAAAAAACTACGCACCGCGAAGGAATTATCCGAATGGGACGGAAATCGGTAGATGGGATGTACGTCTACAGACAAACACTTGATTACAATTTCAGAAAAACTGGATGCTTTATTCGCGAAAAAGAGCTTCACAAATTGAGCAAGTCAATAACGCGTTGGTCCACCTCCGGCCCTTACGCAAGCAGTTATTCGGCTTGGCATTGATTGATCGAGTTGTCCTCCTATGGGATATCGTACCAAATTCCGCCCAATTCGAGCTTTAAATCGTCAAAATACCGAGCTGATTAGAGGCCCCTGCCGGTAATGCTCCACACGTCCTGAATTGGAGAGATACCGGCGACTTCGCTTGCCAAGGTAAGATTTGAAAACACGAAGACGAGGAGTAGAAAGTCTCGCCGTGTGCAGGCATGTATTATCTTGCTGAAATGTAAGCGAAGGATGACTTGCCATGAATCGCAACAAAACGGGACGCAGAATATCGTTAATGTACCGCTATGCTGCAAAAGCGCCGCAGATGATAACCAAAGGGGTCCTACTATGAAAAGAAATGACTTCCCAGACCATCACTCCTGGTTGTCGGGCCGTATGGCGGGCGACATTCAGGTCGGTATCCCTGGGCTGTCCAGGACGCCTCCAGACACGTCTTCAGCGTCGAATCTCATTGACTGGAGCAGAATTGTCTTCAGTGATGAGTCCCGCTTCGAACTGAGCCTCGATGACCAGTGAAGACATGTCTGGAGACGCCGTGGACAGCGGTGAGACACCAACCTGACTGTCACCTTCCATACAGCCCGACAACCAGGAGTAAATATAGCTCCAAGTGCTCACTGGCTAAAGACTTGACGGTTCGTTTTAATCATAAACATCGCACCCAGCCCAGATGACGTGTACAAACGATGGACGTGTGTAAGCTCTGTACACAAACACAATTAGGTACTAAACTACATCATCAAACGAATCATTCATCGGTTTCCTTGTGCTACGATTCAACTTCATTGGATATGGGTAGAGGAAAGACACTGTGGCATATGGTAAGAGACTGTTGTGTATGTTATCACTGTCACAGTCAGTCACAGGAACGAGAAGACATTCAAAGTCCGCGTACACAACAGACGGCCCTCGATCCTGGTGTGAAAAATTCTTAACATTTAAGAGGTTTTCTGCTTCACTAAGTATTTTTAAAAGTACCAGAGTCGGAGTAGAACAATCCCTCTCAGCCGGCCGTAGCGGCCGAGCGGTTCTAGGCGCTTCAGTCTGGAACAGCGCGACCGCTACGGTCGCAGGTTCGAATCCTGTCTCGGGCATGGATGTGTGTGATGTCCTTAGGTTAGTTAGGTTTAAGTAGTTCTAAGTTCTAGGGGACTGATGACGTCAGATGTCAAGTCCCATAGTGCTCAGAGCCATTTGAGCCAATCCCTCTCATGCTCTGTCACAATGGTCTTTCTCATGAAAAGCAATCAGGCAAGGAGGGACATGCTTTAATGTTATTTGGAACCATCAGAGATAAGTGTGAATGAAACAATTTTCGAAAGATGTTACATGATGTGGACCTACAACTATATATCTTCCTTCACAATCGGACTTGGGTTTCATAGACTTATCGAAATGTGTTGAAGCTCTTTGGTAGTTTGTTAACTACACGCTCTTTCCATCAGCAATGTGTTTCACGTTGCCAGACAACAGATGTGATGACCTTACCACTATCTGGAGAACAAAGCCACACATAACAGAAAATGGAATGCTGGTGTGCTATTCAAAATTCTCAGTATGTTCACGTCTTCTGAAGGCTAAAACTTCAGCAGTACGAAGTACAGCAATGTATCAAACGAAGCAACAAGTTCACTATTACCAGCCACTATTTATGTATTTCCAAAATGCGTTTCGGAGACTTAGGCCTCCACTGTCAGGTGGATTTATGTATATTAATATAGCATGGTTGTGTTGAGGGATAACACAACACATACATGTTATATTTTTAATCCACAAAAATCCACTTGATGGCGGAGGTTGAGACCTCCAAACTGTGTTGTGGAAATGAATAAGCAAATAGCATATTCGGAGGTTTGTTTTTAACTTACTCAATGTCAGTAGGTGGCGTAAGGCTCACGACCCGTTAAGAAGTACGCCAGTTCTCTTGAGGGATTCAGATACCTCACTTCCAGTATGATTGGGAGAAAACTATAGGTTCTCCTGGCTATTTGCACAATATTCCAACATTTCTGTCACAGGTGGTTGATCTGATTGTGAATCTGTTGCTTGCTTGTGGTCCGGATTTCTATTAAATTCTTCACTTTGTGATATTATTCTTTGTTCACCGAACACGTAACCTCTTTTTTTCGTATTTGGAGATAAGAAGACACATCCGAAATTTTACCCTAACGCCTCTACTGACAAAGTACAAAAAGCTCCCACCAACTGAAGAAGTATTCTTTGTTGCACCCCGTTATCGACCGACACTGGTGTTATGAGAAGAAGTCTTGTATGCTCAAGCCCTTGCACAGTATCCCATGACCACAGTTAGGACAGCGGTATGATACGTTCTTATTGTTTGCACTGGTAGTTTATAATCGTAACTGGCTAGACTAATAATTTGGCACATCATGCTCCTGCCTCTTTTGCTAATTTCTTCAGCACATGCAGTATAACTCTGTCGCTAGTCCAAGAACACGTTTAGGTATGTGGTGACGGACTTTCTCTTTATGGACCTGTTGCTTAACCACTTATCAGATCTCTTAAAAGATACCATTTTAATAAAATATACGTGGTCTTTTTAGGTTTAACAGGCAATTTTACTCCTGGGCACAAGTGGTGTAATTGTTGAAGGACTGTGGTACATCCTTCTCCTGGAGCTTCTGTTCATAAGGATCATCAGATCGATGGCATATGCCACTACTCCCATGACTGCTTCGTTATCCTGCAGCTTTCCTAATACGGGATCGAGTACCATATCCCAGAACGCAGAGCCACTTATGGATCCCTTTGGACAGCCTTTCGAAATTTATTTTGTAAGGCTCTCGTCTCTTCATGACAGAGTTGCTTCCCTGTTTGGGCAATAATTCTTCAAACAGTTGTGCAACGTTGGGCGCTTGTGGGTAGTCCAAGACCCTCAGGCGGCCGGTCTGAGTGGCCGAGCGGTTCTAGGCGCTTCAGTCTGGAGTTCTAAGTTTTAGGTGACTGATGACCTCAGAAGTTAAGTCCCATAGCGCTCAGAGCCCCCCTCCCCTCCCCCCCTCAGGCGGTCAAAAAATACCGGTCACCATAAGTGATCCAAAGCCCCGGCCGCGTCCACCTTTATAGCTACAATATATTTATACGGAGCGTTTTTGCAAGTCTTATCGCCTAATTTACTGCGTTTTCTATTGGCTTCCCCACTTCTGCATCTATGTTGTTGGAAGTTCTTTACATGAGGAAGTCTTTTCTCCTGTAGTCTACCATACAGCAACTTTCCCGAAGGTATGTAGAAGGCAAATTGGTCTGTATGACTTCCGAGCTGGTGCATCCTTATCTTCACCCTTTTTCAAGATAACCACATTTGCTTTCTTCTTTATATCTGGTATTATTCCATGCAATACGTACACGATAGAGATTTGGCACAAATATAAACTTCTTTCTACATAAATGGCATGGAGAACTTCAGCAGGGATGCCATCAGGAAAGACCAAGCGAACTGCTGACAAACAGCTCAATATGTACCAGCCATGCGTAACCAATAGGGACTGAGAGAGGACTCAATTGTTGACTGGCCACAAGCTCTCTCTGGAAACAGCTCGTAGGTAGCACTGAAGTGTTCCCTTAACTGCTTTGAGGACATTAGTTCCGCAATTAATACCTTTCTAAAGCATCTTCTCTAGACGCAGTCATGGCTGGGTGTCGTCTTGTAAACCTACCTGGGAACGCCCATCTGTACTCCGAATAAGGAATAAACTTATCTTCTGTTCCTCTTATAATTTATCATCCTCTAAAAAATACACACACCTTGAATAGCCTGACTAGGCTCACTCTGCGTCTGTACACTATATTGTAAATGAACTGCGGGTGAGCTTTTTACTTGATTCATGCTGTAATTTACGCAAAAGCACACAATATTATACAAAAATCCGTTTTGCAAATCCCTACAGCCACCAGAAACTGTATAGCACGGTCTCCATAATATTTCTGATAATTCTATGTAGATACTTACTCTTCCCAATCTATTGTCTAGTCTTGCAAGTTCTTCACACACAGAGGAATCAATAGCGTTTTAAAGATTATTGAATGTGACCGTAACCAACCATAAATACCTATAAAAATTATTATTTTATTGCCATAAAATAAAGCTTTTTTAAAAATGTTAAAAATGTTTGACAAAAACTTATTTGCAATGAGATGTATTATTACTCTTGCAGTCTTCACACAAACAATAGCTGAAAGGAATTCAAAATGTGATTGTTTATAATACTTGTCTTCACTTTTTTGTCAGTTAATTTTACAATCACTCGCTTTAATCTGTGTGGGATGACAGAAAGAAACCAAGTTTTAAGATAGACTGGGACTGAAACAACCCTTCAGTCAGAGAAATTCATTAAACAACATAATTCTAGCATACATTGACCAATTCGACAACCACCAGAAACTTTATTTTTCCTCCAATTACATCTTAGTTAGCGTGAAATGCTTTCTTAATTGCATAAGAATATTTGAAGCGTGAGGAATATAATTTGACCAACTATATATGCTTACCACATTCATCAGCAATTATCATAAAGTTGAGAACGTACACATTCATAAGTGTTCCTGAGAACAGCGTATAGATGGATGTGCACGAAAAGTAGAATTTCATAATATATCCTTTATAATAGTAACAGCATACCGAGCACCTGCAGGTAATTTTAATCAGTTAATAAATCACCTTGAAGCTCTATTGGCCTGTTCAACAGTGAAAAAAGAGGCGATTTTAACACAGATTTTCTTAAAAACTCTTCCAGTAAGAATTTATTACAGTCAGTAATATTATCATTTAACTTAATTCCTACTGTAAAGTTACCAACTAGAGTAGCTTTTGATAACATATTTATATAAAAATCTAATGATCACACTTACATTATAAAACCAGTAGTTAATAGCATCATGTTAAGTATTAATTTAAATCAGGATAAAAGATCTACTATATCTGAGTACAAGGCAGTAGTCAATAAACTAAAAACTGGTTGTTTTATAAAACTCCTCACAGACACAAACTGAAGATATTTGTACAGCACTGATGACAAGAATGAAAAATAAAACACTTTTATTAATAAAGTCCTTACGTTATCTGAACACTGTTTTCCTCTGGAAGTACCCCAGGTTAAACCAAAGCATACCAAAATGCCATGGATTACTCAAGCACTAAAACTATCTTTTAAGATACAGAGGAAACAGTATCTGTCAGTTGGAAGCAGGTCATTATAAGACATTCCGCAAAATATTGAAGATAGTGACACAGACAGCAAAGCGGAAACATTGTGAAGAAAAGACAGACACATCAAGCAATAAAATAAAGACAATATGGAATATAGTGAAGGAGCACCAGAGATGAAAAATAGACAGAATTATGACTAAATGATACATTGGTAGCAGACATGTCCTGTGTTGTAAAACTTTTTAACAAGCATTACGTATCTGTTACTGAAAAGATGGGGTTGTCCAGTTCAGTAGATGGTGCAGTGGAATATATCAGTTCAGCCACAAATCACTTCAGCAATGTGAATATAAGCACCCCTATACCAACTGAAGTAATGTAAACAACAAAATTTTTAAATAAAAAATTATGGTGGCCAAAATAAAATACCAACAAAGTTAATTAAAGATATTTTCTGAGTTATCCTGTAACCAGCTATTTATTACTAGAACATGTCCTGATTGTCTGAAATATACTTAAGGTAAGCCTCTGCATAAAAAAGAAGTTCAGTCAAACTTCCGTCCAACAGCACTTTTGCAAACAGTATCGAAATTTCATAAAAGGTAATATATTAGCAGCTTCTTAATCATTTGACTGCAAATAGTGTATTGTAAAGTCACACTCTGGATTCACAAAGCGTTCCTGTATTGCCGAGGCTATTACCACATACAGAAATAATGTACTTCATACACTACACAATAAATTACAGACTCCTGGCATATTGTGTGATGTGTGAAACGCATTTGACTCAGTAAACCCCACTATCATTTTAAATAAAGCAGAATATTACTGTGTAGTAGGACATGTTGCAAAATAGTACATATCGTATCTCTCGGACACAATCCGAAGTTTGTCAGTAGGAATGAGTTCTGTATTGAGCTGTAAGTCATACACGCAACTGGGAAATAATTACATGGTGTGTCACACGAGATTCTATTTTAGAACCCTTTCTTTTTCTTGTGTATATTAATGATCTATCCTCAGTAACATTACCAGCTACCATGTCTGTTTTGTTTGCATATGATACAAACATTGCAGTAAATTGCAAATGAAGTGTAGTTTTAGAAAGATTGGTTAATGTAATTTTCGTGGAGATGGTTCCTAGCAAGTTCTGTGAAGTTTAACTTCGAAAATGTACTCTATGCAACTCTTACGAGGTTTCTCCCCAGTATATGCCTAGAATATGATAACAAGCAATGAGAAGAGGTCGACACTCTTAAATTCTTAGGATAAAATAGATAATAAATGTAACTGGAAGGAGCATGCCATAGAACTAATGAAGCAACCAAACAAACTTTATTTACAATGCAAATATTATCAGACATAAGTGATATAAAAACAAAAATACTTCAAGCAGTTTCATTACATAAAACCAACATGAACATTTTTTGGGCTTACTCGTCAAGCCAAGCTTAGGTTTTCCGACTATAGAAGTGTGTAATATATATTATTTGTGGTGTGAGCTCAAGGATGTCACGCTGCAACTTGTTCAGGGAACTGGGGCTAATGATTACTGTTTCCCCGTATATTTATTCTTTTTTTAAATTTGCCTTAAATAATATATCTCCTTTTACAGCCAACAGCACATTTAGTGGAATCAACTCCAGAAAATAGAATAATCTTCACAGTGATTCAAAGTCACATATTTTAGTTCAGAAAGCCGTCCATCATTCAGGAGCACACATTTTAATAACCTGCAAGCAGCCAGAAAATGTTTAACCGCTAAGGAAACAGCATTTAAATTGCAAGTTCTGTTTAGTAGGAGCCTAAAGGATTTATTGGTGGTTAAATCTTTCATCACCATTGTCGAATTTCTTTGTGGAACAGAGTGATGCGTATGTATTACTAACAATATCAAATAATATAGTACTCTTACGTAAAATCTAGATATGTACTACACATCTTCAGTGCTATGATGTGATCAATGGAAACAAGTATTGTGACCTGATTTTCTCTTTGATGATTCATGGCTTCAATAGCCTAAGAAATGTCATGCGCAATTTGGTGTATTTTACATTTAAATGTTTTGAGACTAGTTATTATATCTTAAATGAAAATATATTTAAGATTTCTGGACTTATTTTACAACCATGGTGAGCTTTTCACTTGGGGTCTGTGGAAAGGACATTTGCATATCTTTTTGTTGTAAATGTATTATATATTCTTGTGTTATCACATGTTATACATCCTTATGAATCTCATCACTATGGATCTGTGGAACAAAAAGCACATATAATCTAAATGACTGCACCTGACATGCATTTTCACCGGTGATTAAGTACAGTAATGGCAATTGGTGCACAGATCTTCGTAAGGGTACTTGATATGTTGCAATGTCCAGGTGAGTATTTACTAGGTTTTATAAATTATTCATTTCCATTCATATTGTTTTCTGTAGCCATAAATGACATTGCAATAATGGAATACCTAATTTTAGAAGTTCTGCATACTTCTCAATATCAATAAGATTTTGATTTAACTTGAGACCTCTAGAGACAGGTTATTAAATATTTTGCAAATTCCTTGACATATGGCTATGTCGTTTGACTATCATCACCTACTGCATCGGTGTAATACATCCCTCCAGTTATCTAATTTGGCTGCTTATTTCCACTTTCATTATTTTGAAAGAATTATCAAAGAACGTGATCGAATTTTGTAGGTATATGGAGTCCTCGTCGTCCAGGCTGTCTGTCTGGAAAGATTCGTGTAGCTATTGTGATTGGCTTTACATATGCGTACATATTTTTCAACCTGTTGTTTTATTCTAATGGGATTTTACCTTAACTTGTTTCTTTTCACTTTAGTACTTGTGCATCTGATCTTAGAGGATATTAATAAATTTCCTCTAAAAATAAAAACGTGTGGGAACATACTTCTCATGACTATGTTAGTGTTACTCTGTATTCTAGTTGAAGAAAATATTGTAGGCATTAGGATGTTTTGTTCCAGATTTTCTCTTTGTGGAAACTTTTTCGTCTTCAGAATTTTTCTAGCGATAAATTTGGGAGATTACTGTGCGCAAAACTCGCTTTTGCTCAGTAGTGTAGATGACCTATTGACTCTTTTTCCATATTTTTCATCTTGTTATAAACACACGTTAATGTCATTAACAGTGCTTTACGAGAACCGCCTTTTCAGATTTCGGAACAGTGGTGGCGCTGTCGAGCACAGCTCATGAGGAAGGAGAATTCAATTTCCGAGATTTTCTCGATTGAGCAGTTCTGCAGAAATCCATTCTGCTTGTGTTATTGGTATACTGCGCCTAAATCGAAGCCTCCACTGAAATACGTAAGTAACGCTTGGCAGATGTATGCTAAATAGTATAAGACGAATGATACAGTTAAATCTTAAATTACTGTAACAGAAAAATTTCGCACCGTCTATTGCGGTGTGTATTAGTTCTGTTGTTAAGGGTTTACTACGTTCCTGAGAGAGATCCACTGGGAATGAGTGACGTCAGCGGATTCCGTTACCTACAGTGATAATTACCACCGAAATAAACGAGTGGTTACAACTTATTGAACACACTACAGTGTTTGAAAACTGATACACCAAGATTTTGGAGATTACTGCTCACAATGAGTACATGTTAACATACTGACATTTAGGCTTACATAACTGTGCAACATCTCTGACTTTGAGATTTGATTGCGGTATGAATGACAAACTCGTTGCAGTCAGAGTATCTGTGTGTTGCGGCATGTCCTTCCTCCACATTTCACTAAGGCCCAACAGTGGTCATTGGAGGTCGATACCAAACAAGATGATGAGGAGCCAAATCCATAACATTCTCGATGAATTTACCTTTCTAAGTGAATGTGCAGCCTACGGAAGTAGATGTAGAAAACAAGAATTTGTATGGTATTGTTGACTGGGAGACTCAGACAAGTAGGGTCAGTCGCATAATCGGTAATGTAGACTCCGAGTGCATGACCACAGAGGCAATGAATTGTGCTACCGATATCTCAGGAGGTACTGCAGTTCACCCATGGGACAAAGCTGTAGTGATGTCGGTGACAGCTGTCAGTGACCCATCATGGAAACATTTCCAGTTGACAAAGTCTTTTGTTTCAAAACAATTACAGTGGAGGAGAGATGGTCAATGTCCACAGTTCATAGAAAATGCCAAGTTGCCAGGAGAACAGCATGTGGCATGTACCAACATGTGGTGGTAGCTGTCAGCAGGGTGCTGCTCTCAGCATGGCAGCAGAGGTGCCGATGCAAGGTGGCATTGGCATGTGGTGGACAGCGGAAAGCAGCCACAGCTGGTGTCCACCTTATGCAGCTAGGTGGGAACACACCAGGGAAGGCGATCAAACAGCAGCCTCAGCATGGCTGATGATGACAGCATGTGCCCACACTGGGAAGTGGACAGGAACAGTGTCTACTGGCCGAAGGTGATGAACAGTGATAGGGTGCCTGCTCGGGCAGTGATGTCTGGGTAGCTGGATAGCCCAGACTCGAACTCGTGGCCCACTAGGAAGACAGCCATCAGCAGTTGGTAGTCAACCAGCAGGTGGCCCGGCATTGTGAAGGCACCAAGTCGACAGCATTCACAATCATTTCAGGCAGTGTCCTTCAGCTGTTGGTTGCATAGTCTGACAATGGCTGCTGGCTGATTCAACTCTGACTGCAAGCAGACTTCTTCTCATGACCAGCGGCTGATGACTATATAACTGAGCGTACTAATCACAGCTGTGCGTGAGAGTCTAAATTGTGTGGTGGACATAAGAGTTGGGCTGGCTAGCGTTTCTCATACAGCACAGTCCTGGGCGCTAAGTCATAACAAACTAGAGCTGCTGAGTGTAATCGTTGGAAAATTATGACATCATTTGGGCTGACTTTTGTGTCTTGTCAGTGCCTCCAGACACCTTGCTGGTGCTGTAAGGTGTCAAATCGACTTTCAGAAACAATAGGCGGCATCTCCTGCAATGTCAACATACTGAATACATTTTCTTGCATAATGTTGCGTACTGAATACGCGTTCTTATGCCATAGAACCTAGATATCGAGCTGACTTGCAATATCTTCCCTGCAACATCTTTTTGTTCAATTCACTTAGAAGCTGTTTGTTACAGAGTCCTCTTCCCTTTGAGAGATCCGATCCACAGGATTGTGTTCTGTCTACATTTTTGGAAAAATTGTAACTACACATTTCATGTTACGGTATGTTGATAAATATTACTTTGGGCCGTCTAGCCACAATAGATTAAAACACAATTTTTGTGCCCCACAACACAGAACTTTAAATAATTACTACATGATAGAAAAGCAAAACGTGGGCACACAAACTATGTTTTATTCAGTTGTGATTAAGTGGCCACAAAGCAATAATTACAACATACCGCAATATTATGTGTAGCACAGGACGACATGATCACAGCAGTTGAACATTTTACATTTTTCATGGTTTAAGATATGTGTACAGTATTCTCCTTTTTTATCTTTTTTTTTTTAATCTAACTCAGTGTCAATCACATTGTTCACTGGCTGCATATTAACTTACATAGTATTTTCTAATATTAACCTAGTGTGCTGACAACTGGTGCACTGGGAGCTCAAGTGGTAATGCAGTTTTCTGCCTAAAATAGTTACAGATTATAGAAAATAGAGTTAGACCACAACAGTATCAAAACCTGAGAAACTCGCTCTCGTGACTTTCCTGTATTGCTCGTATGGTATTCCTGTGCATACTGGAGCATCTGCTCTGCGGTAATGCGTTCTTTTTGTGGTCAGGATTGAAGGTGTTGTTTAGGTAAGTTAGATACTGAGTTGGTAGTAACTCCAATGGCTTATCTGGCCACTACAACAAGGGCTTGTTACGTGTACTATTGTGGTCCCATTGATAGTAGGTGGAAGACAAAAAGCTGTTCCTGCTATTTCATAGGTTGTACCATTGATCAGTAATCCGCTACCTTATGGTTCTAGCGCCATCGCCCCTTTAGGTCGACCCTGCTCCTAACAATTTACAACAACTACTTCTGATTTGAACCCGGATTACATCTAATGCATGCCGATCCTTTGGATGTAAGGGATCAGAGTCAGAATACACCTTTGGCATCCTACTTCATCTATTTTCCATAGAAAGAACTGTACTTACAAGCCTTTGTGTCATTCTGGGCCATCTGGATCAGGCAGGCACGTATAGAAACCATTCCCTGTCACCCCTACGTCAAGATATGCCCATCTTCACAATTACACTGGTGCCCAAAATTAAAGTAACAAACCGCTATTTCCCCGTCTTGTATCTAATTCACAATGTAATTATACAAACTGCCAACAAATGTTCGTACGACCGTGTTTAGCACGGGAGATCGCATTCCAGTTCAACGGACAACCATGCCAATGACGACGTCAGGGCACCTATCTTACGGGGTAGTGTTTGCTGGGTAGTCCCACATCCACAACCGCTGTATACATAGTCATAGACGGTGCATTACGGCACAGACAAGACGCCTACAAGACTCTGCGGTGGAAGGCTATAGGCAGAATGGAAGCAGGACAACAGCAAACTGATGTGGCAGACGGCTTAACGTGAATCGTTCTGTTTTTTTCGGATGTGGCGACAGTTTATTATAGAGACAGGAACTGTATCCTGAAGACCGGGGTATGGTCGACCACGTGTGACATCAGAAAGAGAGGACCGTTATTTGGTTGTAAGGGCACGACGGTACCACCTTGTACTGCACAGCAACTGGCATTTGACCTGGCAGCATCCACTGGACGTGTTGTATGGAAGCAAACGGTGTACAGAAGACTTCGGCAGAGTGCCATTACTGTCAGAGACCTGCTGCATGTGTACCTCTGATGCGTCGTCAAAGAAGGGAACGTCTAGAGTTCAAATCAAATGGTTCTGAGCACTATGGGACTTAACATCTGAGGTCATCAGTCCCCTAGAACTTAGAGCTACTTATACATAACTAACCTAAGGACATCACACACATCCATGCCCGAGGCAGGATTTGAACCTGCAACCGTAGCGGTCGCGCGGTTCCAGACTGAAGCGCCTAGAACCGCTCGGCCACACTGGCCGGCGAAGGCCTAGAGTGGATCTGTCAACATGACACCTGGACGGTCGAACAGTGGGCCACTGTTCTTTTCACATATGAGTCCCGATTTGTTCTGGAGAGTGATTCTCGATGGATGGAACGTGGAACACAATTTCGAGACCCAAATATTGCGGAAAGAGCTCGATATCGAGGAGCGTTCCTAATGATGTGAGCAGGGATTATATTGTACGGTTGAATCGGCAAGATTTAACTGTTTTCAGGGATCTTGGGACCTCATGAAGGGTGGTTGCGAGGTGCTGTGGACCCAGACTTCGTATTGATGGACGATAATGCTCGACCACATAGAGCAAGAGTGTTTGATCCTCTCTTGGGGACGGAAGATATTGCACGCATGGCGTGGCCTGCTCACTCTCCCGATTTGAATCCCACAAAGCACGACTGGGATACACTAGGGATACTGGTTTATTACCCCAACATCCACCAACCACTCTCCAAGACTTGCGAGCAACTCTGCAGGAAGAATGGGCGTTATTGCCTTAACATGAGAGAGATGACGTCACTCACAGCATGCCCCGTCGTTGTCAGGCTCGTATTGCTGCCAGAGGTGGTCACACCCCATACTGAGCAAGTGTGTGTAAATCCGTTAGGTTGGAAAAAAACGATGAACATTTTTGTCTACAGTTATGCATGTTGCAGTTGCTTACATCCTGTACTCTTTACAAAAAAAAAAAAAAAAAAAAAAAAAAAGTTCAAATGGCTCTGAGCACTATGGGACTTAACTTCTGAGGTCATCAGTCCCCTAGAACTTAGAACTACTTAAACCTAACTAACCTAATCACATCACACACATCCATGCCCGAGGTAGGATTCGAACCTGCGACCGTAGCGGTTGTGCGGCTCCAGACTGTAGCGCCTATAACCACTCGGCCACTCCGGCCGGCTGTATTCTTTACATAGTTTCTACTTTACTGCCACCTGTTTGTACTGTTTTGTGGCAAAATAATGCAATCCTGCAAAATTTCCGTTTGTTGCTTTAATTTTTGACACCAGTGTAATTACAACGAAACAAACACCATTTCAAGTTCAATGACAAAGAAAAATAAGCAATAGTTCCCACAAAAATACATAAGTAAAAATACCTGCAAGCAAAATTCCTCAGTTATCCACATAATCACTGGGTAATCACATGCAGTGTCGGTAATTCGTATAAGTCCCTTGTATTGTATGGAACTGGGGACCTCGAAACGACGGAGAGGCTCCGTCCCCGCCGTAGCCCACAGTGGTACACAACCCCACAATAGGCTACAGCAGTCCGCTCACTCCACCGCCGCCGCACACCGAACCCAGGGTTATTGTGTGGTTCGGCCACCAGTGGATCCCTCCAGAAACTTCTCACACCAGACGAGTGTAACTCCAATGTTTGAGTGGTAGAGTAATTATGGTGTACGCGTACGTGGAGAAAGTGTTTGCGGAGCAATCGCGGACATAGTGTTAACTGAGGCGGAATAAGGGGAACAAGCCCGCATTCGCCGAGGCAGATGGAAAACGGCATTAAAAACCATCAACAGACTGGCCGCACACCGGACCTCGACACTAATCCGCCGGGTGGATTCGTGCTGGGGACCGGCACGCCTTCCCGCCCGGAAAGCAGTGCGATAGACCGCGCGGCTAACCGGGCGGGTATAAATCCCTTACTAATCATTACACGAAAATAAAATGCAAGAAAACATAATTTTCTCAATAAACTCTCACTCATAGTCATTCTTAGTGGTAACGTCGCCTGGGGAAAGAAACCCATATCACTCTTCCCCACTCCTCCTCTTGAAAAGAGCAGATGCTCATGGTCCATTGATACACGCAGACAACAATATAACTCATACTGATACGCTTCCAACGCTATCCTCTCTAATTGCTTGGGCATTTGTCAATATAATGTAAAAAAGGTGTTAATTAAATTAGCCCTGCCATTGACAACCTACAACAGGGAGTAACGTGTGGCTTAATTCTCCAAGCAGTGAGAATACTCCACTCTAACTTAGGAAAAGCAGAACGACTGGGTACTGAATAATATATTTATTATAAAAACAACGCTCAAGAAAACATGCAAGTCGTACAAGTGCAGACATAGGACGATAACTCCTACTCATTAAGCTAAATTTGAGATTGGCGAAACGTCTATGACTTGACTTGGAATCGCGCCCCTATTGATATGGTGGAAACATTAAGTGTTAAAATTTTTTAATAAAACAGTCAGAACAGCATAAAGATGTTTATTTATTTACAGGTTAACGGTTTCGACCACTGTTGTGGTAATCATGAGACCACTTACTCCATGGGAGTCTTCTGAAGCTCGCGATGAGCAGGCATCATTGTAGAGGCGTATAACCACTTCTGCTCCCCGCCAGGTTCAGCAGACTCCCATAGAGTAGCGGTCTGATGATAACTAGAACAGGTGATTTCCTGTCAGAGAGGTCACAGTTCGTAGTAACTGACGGAAAGTCATCGAGTAAAACTGAAGTGATTTCTGGCGTTCCCCAAGGTAGTGTTATAGGCCTTTTGCTGTTCCTTATCTACATAAACAATTTGGGAGGCAATCTGAGCAGCAGCCGTCTTCGGTTGTTTGCAGATGCGACGCTGTCGCTTATCGACTAATAAAGTCATCAGAAGATCAAAACCAACTGCAAAACGATTTAGAAGAAATATCGGGGTGCTGTTAAAAGTGGAAGTTCACCTTAAATAACGAAAAGTGTGAGGTCATCCAATGAGCGCTAAAAGGAACTCGTTAAACTTCGGTTACACGATAAATCAGTCTAATCTAAAAGCCGTAAATTCAACTAAATACCTACAATTACGAACAACTTAAATTAGAAGAAACACATAGAAAATGTTGTGGAGAAGGCTAAACAAAGACTGCGTTTTATTGGCAGGACACTTAGAAAATGTAACAGACCTACTAAGGAGACTGCCTACACTACGCTTGTCCGTCCTCTTTTAGAATACTGCTGCGCGGTGTGGCATCCTTACCAGATAGGACTGACGGAGTACGTCGAAAAAGTTCAAAGAAAGACAGAACGTTTTGTATTATCGCGAAATGAGAGAATGTCACAGAAATGATACAGGATTTGGGATGGAAATCATCAAAAGAAAGGCCTTTTTCGTTGCGACGGAATGTTGTCACGAAATTCCAATCACCAACTTTCTCCTCCGAATCCGAAAATATTTTGTTGACACCGACTTGCATAGGAAGGAACGATCACCAAGATAAAATAAGAGAAATCAAAGCTCGTACGCCGGCCGTTGTGACCGAGCGGTTCTAGGCGCTTCAGTCTGGTACCGCGCGACCGCTACGGTCGCAGGTTCGAATTCTACCTCGGGCATGTATGTGTGTGATGTCCTTAGGTTAATTAGGTTTAAGTAGTTCTAAGTTCTAGGGGACTGATGACCTCCGATGTTAAGTCCCATGGTGCTCAGAGCCATTTGAGCCAGAGCTCGTACGGAAAGATATAGGTGTTCATACTTTCCGTGCGTTATACGAGATTGGAATAATAGAGAATTGTGAAGGTGGTTCGATGAACCCTCTGCCAGGCACTTAAATGTGATTTGAGGAATATCCATGTAGATGTAGATGTAGAAACCGGTCACCAGTAAATAAATAAACATCTTTATGTGGTTGGGACTGTTTTATTGTAACCACTATATTTCCAATAGAAACAAGGTAATATGTTTCAAAAAAGTTTAGACATTAAGTGGTTGATAGCGATTATTACCGAAGTTCTGAAAGCCTCGTCCGGACTAGCACTGACAGGAAAGGGCTCTGCGAGCAAACAAATCGAACTTAACACATTTACTGTTGAAGATTCCCTACATGACGAGCCGTTACATATATCACCGAATTCGGTACTGTGAAGTGCACCTCTGCAGCGGTGATCTGCTTGTTGCTGCCGCCGATCGTGCAGATGACATGCGTTGCGTAGTTGAAAACTCTGACTACAAAGAGGACGTGAAACAGCGTCCGCAAACTCCTAGGGTCGACGCTTCTTCCGTATACCGAACACAACTCAAGAACTGTGCTTGCTCATAAGTGAGGAGCAGAGACTTGACTCAAGTGTGCGGTCGTAAAGAAGTACTTCATAATGTCTCAGTCTCCACAAAGAAGCATAGATCGTTTCTCTGCTCGCATAGAAACGAATGATGCTGTTCTTAGTGGCGAAAACAGCAGTTTCAAGTAGCCAAGTTTGCCTATCGACACTTCGTCAGAGAGTCTTATAAAACAAGGTCTAGCGATGTGTGCCTCCCGACACCCCGCATCCAAGAGCCCTATTTAAGGCAAACCTCGCCTCGTTAACGAGAATTCTTTTTGCAGCCAATCACCGCGCTCGTTATAAACGGGATATATCCCACTCTCAGAGCTATGAAGCCATCAGCCAACCGCCTTCACCTCATACTCCTTCCGGCAGTAACTTCTAGAACAAATTATGAGTCCTCCTCTCTACAAAAATTCAGCCAACCATATACTTTTCTGTAACTTTTGCCGGGAATACGCTTGCACGTGTCTGCCGTGAGAACTTCTGAGACCCTTAGCCCCCATCTGCGGCAGGCATTCTCGAGTGCATTCCACTTTGCTAAAAAGGCTGGTGAGCAAGATGTATGAGACAGGCGAAATACCCTCAGACTTCAAGAAGAATATAATAATTCCAATCCCAAAGAAATCAGGTGTTGACAGATGTGAAAATTATCGAACTATCAGTTTAATAAGTCACGGCTGCAAAATACTAACACGAATTCCTTACAGACGAATGAAAAAACTAGTAGAAGCCGACCTCGGGGAAGATCAGTTTGGATTCCGTAGAAATATTGGAATACGTGAGGCAATACTGACCCTACGACTTATCTTAGAAGCTAGATTAAGGAAAGGCAAACCTACGTTCCTAGTATTTGTAGACTTAGAGAAAGCTTTTGACAATGTTGACTGGAATACTCTCTTTCAAATTCGAAAGGTGGCAGGGGTAAAATACAGGGAGCGAAAAGCTATTTACAGTTTGTACAGAAACCAGATGGCAGTTATAAGAGTCGAGGGACATCAAATGGAAGCAGTGGTTCGGAAGGGAGTGAGACAGGGTTGCAGCCTCTCCCCGATGTTGTTCAATCTGTATATTGAGCAAGCAGTAAAGGAAACAAAAGAAAAATTCGGAGTAGGTATTAAAATCCATGGAGAAGAAATAAAAACTTTAAGGTTCGCCGATGACATTGTAATTCTATCAGAGACAGCAAAGGACCTGGAAGAGCAGTTGAACGGAATGGATAGTGTCTTGAAAGGAGGATATAAGATGAACATCAACAAAAGCAAAACAAGGATAATGGAATGTAGTCGAATTAAGTCTGGTGACGCTGAGGGAATTAGATTAGGAAATGAGACACTTAAAGTAGTAAAGGAGTTCTGCTATTTGGGGAGCAAAATAGCTGATGATTGTCGAAGTAGAGAGGATATAAAATGTAGACTGGCAATGGCAAGGAAAGCATTTCTGAAGAAGAGAAATTTGTTAACATCGAGTATAGGTTTAAGTGTCGAAGTCGTTTCTGAAAGAATTTGTATGGAGTGTAGCCATGTATGGAAGTGAAACACGGACGATAAATAGTTTGGACAAGAAGAGAATAGAAGCTTTCGAAATGTGGTGCTACAGAAGAATGCTGAAGATTAGATGGGTAGATCACGTAACTAATGAGGAAGTATTGAATAGGATTGGGGAGAAGAGAAGTTTGTGGCACAACTTGACTAGAAGAAGGGATCGGTTGGTAGGACATGTTCTGAGGCATCAAGGGATCACCAGTTTAGTATTGGAGGGCAGCGTGGAGGGTAAAAATCGTAGAGGGAGACCAAGAGATGAATACACTAAGCAGATTCAGAGGGATGTAGGTTGCAGTAGGTACTGGGAGAGGAAGAAGCTTGCACAGGATAGAGTAGCATGGAGAGCTGCATCAAACCAGTCTCAGGACTGTAGACAACAACAACAACGACTTCTTGGATACAACAGCAAATGGCGCTCCCCAGGAGCAATTCACCTCTTCTATAATGCACTTAAATGCTGATGGATAAATTTCTCAATTACTGGCTGCAGATGGTGGGGTATTCTGTGCAGTTACCAACACACAGGAAATTTGTCCATGGTCAGGGTCCTGTGCTCTGTTATGAGTGCTGCTGACAATGAACCACAAGGATTGAATAACTCTGAACTTTACCAATATTTTCTCTATAGTTACCTGTTTTCTTCCTTAAAATGATTTTCTCCCTACATGGACAATGACCTCTTTCCTTGTGCTATGTCAGTTGCATATTAAGTGCACCTGTTGAATGTAGGTCTGTGTTACGCATGTGTGCCATGTTTCTCTTGTGAAATCTGATGGCAGGAAGTGCTTGGCAAATAGCACCAGGAAATCACTGAGCTTATGCCTCTTCTGAGAGACAGATCACCATCAACAGTGTTCCATATCCCCACTCACTGGGGAGATTTTTGGAATTTAATCCAGAACATTGGTGCAAAGTCTGGTGATCGGGAACTTTACACCACCACTTCTTCTCCTCTTATCAGCCAAAACGTTGTGGTGACAATTTATTCCTCATCCAGGGTTCTAAATGCCTACCAATGACATTTGTGTTAGTGATATCAGCTATGGAGGCAGGAAGGCAGGTAGTTAAGTCCAGACTACATGTATACCAAATGGCTCTGAGCGCTATGTGACTTAACATCAATGGTCATCAGTCCCCTAGAACTTTGTACTACTTAAACCTAACTAACCTAAGGACATCACAGACATCCATGCCCGAGGCAGGATTCGAACCTGCGACCGTAGCAGTGGCGCGGTTCCGGACTGAGCGCCTAGAACCGCTAGACCACCGCGGCCGGCACATGTATACCACCACTGGAGATTATGGGCACTCATTGCCAAGATTATCAGTGCTGCACCACCGCTGCCCTGCTGCAGTGTGACATGTACAGTGGCCAGAAGGGTACTAACGTCTCCATGAAGTGGAAATATTGAGCCTTCTGATACCACTTGTTTGGTTTGACACATGATGTCATCAAAATGACATGAACCACTCATCGAAGTCCAATATGTATACAGTACACTCCATAACAATAACTGTAGCTATTTTTATGACATCACATTCTCTGAGTTCACCAGCTTGCTGCCAGATCACCGTTCACCTTAATCTAGTCTCTGAGCTATGTTACAGAACAATTGGTGCAGCAGCTAAATTCAAAAAAACAATAAATCGATGTCAGTCGCATACACAGGAAATGAGCATTGGTGGCAGGTATGGGAATCCCACATTGCCATCCTGGACGAGACCGTAATGGATGTGTTATCCTATTGCTCTCCTCCTACCTGTTCTAAAGCGTCAGCTAAGTATCAGTGTCGCGTGAATGATTATGATGAGTGCTTCCACGATGTAGCGTTGTGTTTCAGCTGGTTTGGATGCAAACATCCCTATCGAAAGGACGCATGACCATCAACAATTCTTATATCGTGGGCCGAAGTCGATTTTGCGGTAGTTTCATGCAAACATGATGTAACCTTTACTGTTCAGCCTGACCGCTAAACCTAAGAGGGAGGATATCTTTTTGTATGCAATAGTGCCCGAAAACATCATGACTGTCATCATCACTCAACAACAGGTGCTGCCAAACGGTAGTCATTGGAATTTGTTATAATCACACTAGCTTTGTTCTCATAGCAGTTCAAGATTTATGGTCTAGGAATCTGATGCGTGCCTAGCAGCAGCCGAGTCCCTAACAGATGATGTGCTTGTGTACCGCTATGTGTATTGCCGTGATCATATGGAAAATATGGCATCCATCTTCTGCTGTGGCCACACTGTGAGGCTTCAAATTAGTCCGTCGCAACAAACTACCCTCTTCTATCCACACTGAAACACACAAAATGTCACAGCTTGACAAACTCATTTCCCATAGCCCAATTATTCTGCCCCATATCGGCTTACTCCTATGTTAATAAGCAAACCTAACAAAAAATTAGTGACCCACAGTTGACATAACTCTAGGACTGTGTAAAACTTCCTCAAACCCAGACAGTGGCCTCTTTGAGCTAGGAAAACAATCCATGAGTTTCTTGAGGTACACAGGATCCATCTGAAGCAACTCATTGATGATTATATCCTGTAGAAGTACCAAATAGGAGGAATGCCGATTGCTATGTTGCAGTGGCTATTCCATATAGTCTTAGATTTTTTCTATGTGTGTAAGATTTTAACGATCTAGTCGAGATGCAGACGGTGGTAAGTGTTGGTCAAATCAGGAATGTATGTGTGCAGCCCTGTGAACATGGCTATTGTCATCTTGGAAGATGGAAATGTCCACATCAACTCATCATGAAGATGTAGAAGGTAGGATGAAACTTGGTCACGAAGAATGTTTTAAAAAAACATTATGGTTCACGTTAAAGGTAACTTAAATGAGTGGGTCCAAGTCATCATATTGAAAAAGGCACGAAACATCACAAAACCACACCACTACACTGCAGGTTTAACATCCAATCAAGAGTCGGTGCGCTCAATGCCTTCCATCATTAGAAAGTGGCATAACCGTGAATCATCGAACCACACTACTCACCTTCACATACTGTGTAGTGTCAGTGTTGTTTGGCCCTTTGAAGAGGTGCATCTTTATGTGCCTCTATCAGCAAGGGCCCTTTGCGAGATACCGGACTGCAGATGGCCATTGTATATGCTGTAGTTCTCTTCCCAATGTTCGCTTGGAAACCGGTAGATATTGATATGCACCCTTGTTGTGTCTGAAACCGATTGTCAATGACAAGACATAAGACTTGTCTCTGGTCCTTCTCGGTATCTTTTTATGGCCATTGTACTTACCCCGTTTTATATTGCTCCGAGTGGTCCAAAAATCCTTGTAAACACATTGGGTAGTCCATGTTGATAAACCAACAAATTGGCCAAATTCATTCACTGTGAGATAATGGTCACGTCTACATACCATAGTTCCTTTCTGCCACAACTTCACGTCATCCGATCGTAGTGAGCTGATTCCATACGAGCGACTAGTATGTACCCACCCCTTCACAGCCTTGACTTACGTTAACAGTGGAGGGTCAGAGAACTGCCTAATGCCAATTCTACACCATCTACAGTGCTCCAGAGCGACCAATGCCATCTTATAAAGAGTGACTACTATTTTGTAGGGCTATCTTGATTAAACAACTTCAGTAACAGCGAGTAGGCCGGCAGGATGTATGTTCATAAAGATCTTCCAACTAACATACACAATTGTCAAAACTTACCTGTCAGTTTTTAACCTGTAATCCCAACCATATTTTGATTAATATATACAAAATTCGCGGGATGTAGCATTTCAATCGCGAATTACCATCGAATGCAGCTCTCGAACGTAATCTTACCCCAACATGATACATAACCTTAGCTGAGAAACCGTAGTTCGTCATAGACGTTGCTTGGTGGACACGACACGCCTAATCACGTCCTGTAAAATGAATAAATCACTAAGCGAACAGCCACGTGCAACGGAAGGCAAAGCAGCGAGTTTTTAACTTTAAGTGAGATGTATGATTCTCAGTCCCCCCAAATGCGCCAGTTTTGTTTATTGACGAATCCATCAAAATGAAAGTGAGCTTCGTCGCTAAACCAAACCATACAGTGCATACTAATTCCCATCATGACCCGCGGCCAACCGTGCGGTTTCAACGTCCTAACGCAAACCGTTCAGAAGTTATGACGATTTTATTTCATATGGTTCAATAATTGTCACCCTATAAATGTATTAAGGTAAAAATCGGTATAGCAAGTCGAACCTCAATTGGGCACGCGACACGTTCCGACGATTTAAGAAATCTCATACCACAAAAGACATTAATATACCACTTATTGAACTAGAGTTTCTCCATGCATTAACTTTGCGCGGAGATGATGACGGGGCTCAGTACACACAGTAAGCTGCGGTAAAAAAAAATCATATTACTAACTTTTTTCACAAAATTAAACTGCTGGTCATAAAAACAGGAACACAACGAAGGCCACATGCAACAAACTTCCAACTGACATGAAGTGTACTAAATACTTGGCTATGCAAATGATTAGCATTTCAGTGCAACCGCATAGAGTACTGTACACGATGGTCCATTTAAACGTTTCAGTGCATATATTTCTGGAAAAACTATAGATATTGAAAACCGACTTCCACAGGTATGAATGTGAGGCAGGGTCTCATGAAAGTAAGTACAATGAGACATTCCAAAATGTAAGCAAATATTATTTTCAACGCAAATTTACGTTTTTTTTAAATGGACACCCCGTGTAATTTCTTACGCAATTGATAACATGAAAAATCACAAAAAGGATGGCGTTGGTTGCATTACAATACGTCAATTACATCCTGAGAAATTGCGAAGTGAAGTTGACGCTTGAAATAAACGAAACGCGCCGCTATTGCACATCCTGAGATGCAAGCGCAAATCCGAGACTGTTCGTAATCGTTCCGTGATTGATGTACAGCGATGCAACAGTCGCCATACCTATTGTATTAAGTGGCCTGGAAACAATACAGATGTCCAGTCACATAGCTATGTACAACTACCATTTACCCCTCTGTTAGATCCTCGATCAGCCTTTAATTATGTTTAACCTGGCCAGTGATATTCGGTTTTTCGCTACCGTTACGTCCATTCTAGTACTGTAATAGAGATTAATAAATTACGAATGCGTAAACACATTATTTATTTTTCATTGTGTATGGCTGCACATTTGTATTGTTTCCAGCCCACTTAGTAACAGTGCAAATAGCAATAAGTACAGACTTCGTTGCATCTCAGTACATTAATCACATCGCGTTTACGAGCAATGTAGTGTTCCTGCTTACATCTCGGGCTATGCAATAGTGGTGAGTTTCGGTTACTTCAAGCATCAACTTTGCTTTGCAATTTCTTTGGATGTAATTGACGTATTGTCCTGCAACTAACGCCATTCTTTTTTGATTTTTCGTGTTATTGATTGCATAAGAAATAATATGAAGTGAAATTTCCTGGCAGATTAAAACTGTGTGCGAGATCGAGACTCGAACTCGGGACCTTTGCCTATTACAAGCAAGTGCTCTACCAACTGAGCTGTCCAAGCATGACTCAGGAGCCGTCCTCACAGCTTCAATTCTGCAAGTACCTCGTCTCCTACCTTCCAAATTTCACAGTCAGGCAGTTAGTAGCCGACCGAGACAATCGCAGCAACAGGGATGTAGCCGCTTTTGTGCCATTTACGAGTTCCTAACCAGGAACGAATTTTATTATATCATATGTATGCTTAATAGTTTAGTTTCTCGAGTTTCTGCCTGTAAATTTAATATCTAATAGCCACAGTTCTCGCGTTTTCGTTTGCGTCGGAAAGTAAACCGATTTTGTGACATATTACAAGTTCCTAATCAGTGGCGAATTATATAGTTTCGCCTTAGTGCTTCGGTAGTTAGGTCTCCGAATATCTGCGTATTATTAGACACACTTCCTGCGTTTTCGTCAGGGCCTACAGTAGAGTTGCGCAGCACGTGCCGATAGTCCGTTTACCTGCATAGTTTAGTTTTCCACAGTCTTTAGTATGGACAGGGACTGCGATTGTTGTGTGCAGATGCGAGTCGAGTTCGTGACACTTCACTCTCAGCTTCAGGCTGTGATGGCTTCGGTTGCACAGCTGGACGCTGCAGTGGATGGGCACCACTGTTGTGGGCCAACCGTGGGGATCCAACTGACGTCCAGCACGTCCGAGTCCTCCGATCAGTCCTCACCGGTGGCCACCACAGTTACTGCTCGCACTGAGGTTGACCCCTCTCCTGTGATCGAGTCGGAGGTCGCCCCGGGCCGAAGCAGGCTGCGAAAGACTTCCCAGGCAGCCGCACGTAAGGCCTCCCCAGTTTGTCTGACAAACAGATTGCAGGTGCTGTCTGTGGCTGACACTGTCGCTGAGCCAGATGCTGTCGCCTGCCCTGCTTCAGAGGAAACCACTCAGCCTGCAAGATGCGGGCAATCACAGAGGGTGGGATTATTGGTAGTTGGGAGCTCCAACGTTAGGCGTGTTATGGGGGCCCTTAGGGGTTTGGCTGCCAAGAAGGAGAAGAAAACCAATGTGCACTCCATGTGCATACCAGGTGAAGTCATTCCAGATGTGGAAAGGGTCCTCCCGAACGCCATGAAGAGCACAGAGTGCAGCCAATTGCAGGTGGTTGTTCACATAGGCACCAATGATGTGTGTCACTTAGGATCAGAAGAGATTCTACCTGGTTTCGAGCGGCTAACAGAAGTGGTAAAGGCTGCCAGTCTTGCTTGCGAGATGAAAGCAGAACTCACCATTTGCAGCATGGTCGACAGGACCGATTGCGGACCTTTAGTACAGAAGCGAGTGGAGGGTCTGAATCAAAGGCTCAGACGGTTCTCCGAGCGTGTAGGCTGCAGATCCCTCAACTTGCGCCACAGGGTGGTGGGATTTTGGGTTTCGTTGAATAGGTCGGGAGTCCACTATAAACAGGAGGCGGCTACGTAGGTAGCAGCGGCTGTGTGGCGTGGACTGAGCGGTTTTTTCGGTTAGAAGGTCTCGGGGAAGAACAAAAGTGTTCAGTCTCAAAGAGTGCAGGTCGAAAATAGGAAGAACGTAGCTACAGGAACCATCGGTGTAACAGTTGTAAATTGTCGCAGCTGTGTTGGGAAAGTACCAGAGCTCCAAGCGCTAATAGAAAGGATAGGCAAAACACCGTTGGCGGTGGCGTGTCTGTTGCTGTTAGAAGTAGTTTAACTTGTCGCTAAATTAAAGTAGATACTTCCTGTGCGTTAGTATGGGCAGAGGACATTGCTGGCAACCGGAATAAAATAATAATAGGATCCTTTTACCGACCCCCCAGCTCAGCTGATACAGTTGCTGGGAGGTTCAAAAGAAACTGGAGTTTGATTTCAAACACGTACCTGACTCATACGATAATAGTTTGTGGTGACTTTAGTTTACCCTCGATATGTTGGCGAAAATACATGTTTTAATTCCGGAGGTACGAATAAACTATCATCCGAAATTGTGCTAAATGCATTCTCTGAAAATTATTTCGAGTCGTTAGTTCATGAGCCTACGCGAATAGTAAACGGTTGTGAAAACACACTTGACTTCTTAGCAACAAATAATCCTGAGTTAATAAAGAGCACCAAAACCAATACAGGGATTAGTGAACACAGGGTTGTCGTAGCGAGATTGAATATTGTAATTCCCAAATCCTCCAAAAATAAGCGAAAAATATACCTATTCAAAAAAGCAGATAAAAATTCACTTGAAGCCTTCCTGAGTGACGATCTCCACTCATTCCAAATCAATAATGTAAGTGTAGAGCAGATGTGGCTTGTATTCAAAGAAATAGTATCGGAGCAATTGAGAGATTTATACCAAATAAATTAACAAACGACGGAGCTGATCCTCCTTGGTACACAAAATTGATTAGAACACTGTTGCAGAAACAACGACACAAACATGCCAAATTTAAACAGACGCAAAATCCCCAAGATTGGCCATGTTCTACAGAAGCTCGAAATTTAGCGCTGACTTCAATGCGAGATGCTGATAACAGTTTCCATAACGAAACTTTGTCTCCAAACGCGGCAGAAAATCCAAAGAGATTCTGGTCGTATGTGAAGTACGTTAGCGGTAAGAAACAATCAATGCCTTTTCTGCGAGATAGTAATGGAGGTACTATAGAAGACAGTGCTGTCAAAGCAGAGTTACTAAACACAGCCTTCCGAAATGCCTTCACAAAAGGAGACGAAGTAAATATTTCACAATTAGAATCGAGAACAGCTGCCAACATGAGTAACGTAGAAGTAAATATGCTCTGAGTAGTGAAGCAACTTAAATCACGTAATAAAAGCAAGTCTTTTGGTCTAGATTGTATACCAATTAGGTTCCTTTCGGAGCATTCTGATGCACTGACTCCATACTTAACAATCATATACAACCATTCGCCCGACGATAGATCCGCACCCAAAGACCGGAAAGTTGCACAGGTCACACCAAATTCAAGAAAGGTTGTAGGAGTAATCAACTAAATTATATGCCCATATCATTAACGTCGATATGCAGCAGGATTTTGAAACATATATTGTGTTCAAACATTACGAATTACCTCGAAGAAAACTGTCTATTGGCACACAGTCAACATGGGCTTATAAAATATCGTTCCTGTGAAACACAACTAGCTCTCTATTCACATGAAGTGTTGAGTGCTTTTGACAAGGGATTTCAGATCGATTCCGTATTTCTGGATTTCCGGAAGGCTTTTGACACTGTACCACACAAGCTACTTATAGTGAAATTGCGTGCTTATGGAATATCGTCTCAAGTTATGTGACTGGATTTGTGATTTCCTGTCAGAGAGGTAATTGACGGAAAGTCATCGAGTAAAACAGAAATGATTTCTAGCGTTCCCCAAGGTAGTATTATAGACCCTTTGCAGTTTCTTATCTATATAAACGATTAGGGAGGCAATCTGAGCAACCACCTTAGGTTGTTTGCAGATGACGCTGTCGTTTATCAACTAATAAATCCATCAGAAGATCAAAACAAATTGCAAAACGATTTAGAAAAGATATCTGAATGGTGCGAAAGTTCGCAGTTGACCCTAAATATAGAAAAGTGTGAGGTCTTCAACATGACTGCTAAAAGGAATTCGTTAAACTTCGGTTACACATTAAATCAGTCTAATCTAAAAGCCGTAAATTCAACTAAATACCTAGGTATTACAATTACGAACCACTTAAATTGGAAAGAACACATAGAAAATGTTGTGGGGAAAGCTAACCAAAGGCTGTGTTTTATTGGCAGAACACTTAGAAAATGTAACAGACGTACTAAGGAGACTGCCTACACTACGCTTATCCATCCTCTTTTAGAATACTGCTGCGTGGTGTGGGATCCTTACCAGACAGGACTGACGGAGTACATCGAAAAAGTTCAAAGAAGGGCACCACGTTTTATATTATCGCGAAATATGGGAGAGAGAGTCACAGAAATGATACAGGATTTGGGATGGACATCATTAAAGAAAGGCGTTTTTTGTTGCGACAGAATCTTCTCACGAAATTCCAATCACCAACTTTCTCTTCTGAATGTGAACATTTTTTATTGGCACCGACCTACAAAGGGAGAAACGATCCCCACGATAAAATAAGGGAAATCAGAGCTCGTACGGAAAGATATAGGTGTTCGTTCTTTCCGTGCTATAGGAGATTGGAATAATAGAGAATTGTGAAGGTGGTTCGATGAACCCTCTGCCAGGCACTTAAATGTAATTTGCAGAGTATCCGTGTAGATGTAGATGTTGATGTAGAAGCTCTTCCGCAAACCTTGCAGAACTAGCACTCCTGGGAGAAAGGATATTGCGGTGACATGGCTTAGCCACAGCCGGGGGGATGTTTCCAGAATGGGATTTTCACCCTGCAGCGGAGTGGGCGCTGATATAAAACTTCCTGGCAGGTTTAAAACTGTGTGCCAGACCGAGACTCGAACTCGGGACCTTTGCCTTTCGCAGGCAAGTGGTCTGCCATCTGAGCTACCCAAGCACAACTCACGCCCCGTCCTCACAGCTTTACTTCTGTCAGTATGTCGTCTCCAACCTTCCAAATTTTACAGAAGCTCTCCTGCGACCCTGCAGGACTAGCACTCCTAAAAAAAGGATATTGCGGAGACATGACTGTAAAATATGGACGGTAGGATACTGGCAGAAGTAAAGCTGTGAGGAGGGACCGTGAGTCGTGCTTGGGTATCTCAGATGGTAGAGCACTTGCCCGCGAAAGGCAAAGATCCCGAGTTCGAGTCTCGGTCCAGCACACAGTTTTAATCTGCCAGGAAGTTCCATATGCGCGCACACTCCGCTGCAGAGTGAAAATCTCATTCTGTATAGGTTAATGTTTATGCTGTTCAGATAACAGCCCAATGGTATTTTGTTTCAGTAAAAGTCGCTGGAATATTGTTGCTTTTTGACATAACCAGCATTTATTTGCAAATTCTTGACACTTTCTACAACACGACTTCTTAAGTTTTAAAAATTATCCTGCATTTCAACACGACACAAAGGACTTGATAGTTACATTGACAGTTGAAACTACGAGGGCCGTTCAGAAAGTAACCTCCGGTTGATTTAAAAAAATACACCAAGTTAAATAAAAATATTTTAATATATACATCTTACAACTACATCTTTGCACTATTTTTCTACATAGTCTCCATAGCGATTGAGGCACTTATCGTATCTCTTCACAAGCTTTGAAATTCCTTCTGCATAAAAATCACCCGCTTGTGCCTGGAGTCAGCCTGTGACCGCATCTTTGAGCTCTTCGTCGTCATCAAACCGCTGTGACCCGAGCCATTTCTTCAAATGCATGAAGAGGTGATAATCACTTGGCGCCAGGTCTGGGCTGTAAGGTAGATGGTTGATAACGTCCCACTTGAAGGACTCAAGAAGGGCCGTTGTTCTGCGAGCAGAGTGAGGACGGGCGTTATCGTGCAAAAAAACGATACCGGAAGTCAGCATACCACGGCGTTTGTTCTGTATAGCCCGTCGTAACTTTTTTATTGTTTCACAGTACACGTCTTGATTAATGGTCGTACCACGTTCCATGAATTCAACCAACAACACCCCTTTGGCATCCCAAAACACCGTTGCCATCAGTTTTCTGGCAGAAAAATCTTGCGAGGCTTTTCTTGGTTTGGTAGGCGAATTTGAATGTGCCCACATCTTTGATTGTTCTTTTGTCTCAGGGTTCACGTACTTAATCCAGGTTTCGTCACCGGTCTGTTTAACAATGGTTCTCCTTCGTCCTCATAATGTGACAGAAAGTCTAATGCAGAGGCCATTCTTTGAGTTTTGTGGTGGTCGGTAAGAATTTTGGGCACCCATCGTGCACAGAACTTACGGAAACCCAATCTTGCTGTCACTATCTCGTACAAGAGAGTCTTAGAAATCTGTGGAAAACCAGTAGACAGCTCCGACATTGAGAAACGTCGATTTTCACGAACTTTTGCATCAACTGTCTGAACGAGTTCGTCAGTCACCAATGATGGTCTACCACTCCTCTCTTCATCATGAACGTTTTCTCGTCCACTTTTAAATAAACGTACCCATTCACGGACAACTCCTTCACTCATAACTCTTGGTTCGTACACGGCACAAAGCTCACGATGAATAGCTGCTGCAGAATATCCTTTGGCTGTAAAAAACCTTATGACAGCACGCACTTCACATTTGGCGGGGTTTTCTATTGCAGCACACATTTCAAACTGCCACAAAAACTAAACTAGCGCAGGTACGACGTTCACTCGACCACGGCTTGATGCCGACTGACCTGTTGAGTGCGTGAACGCACAGATGGCGTCGCTACTCCCCCCACAACCCGCACTGTGACCAATCGGAGGTTACTTTCTGAACCGCCCTCGTATAATGGTGTTTTTGACGTCTAGAACTTCTGTAAGTATTACGTACATAGCTTCATTACAGACATAGCTTCCAGATCGCTCTAGAATCGACTGTAGTTCAAATGAATTTTTTTATGATTGTCTTAATTGAAATTACTTTTCACGTAAAATTTACATAATGTTTTCGGAAAATAATTGTTTATAGAATGATTTATGCGCCCAATAATTAATAGTGAAGGTCGCAAATTTTGACAAAATAAAAAATAGCTTTCTGTCTTTGTATAATTGTCGATTGAATTATCGATAGTAAAATTTGAATAATTTAAAGCGAAAACAGAATTTCTGTTTACAAGAAAATTAAAGCACAATAATATTAGTTTGACTGTAAAGTGGTTTTTGACTGATTTAAGTTAACAGTTGCGATTACTAATTTCTATGGTTCAAGATCTATGTTGCTAAATGGATCTATATAGAAAATAAAATTATTTTATCAGAAAAATAGTGTCTTGATGACTAAATATTTGCAAAATTATCTTTAGATGTACAAAATTAAGTCAGGCCGAAATTTATACGGAATCGAACATTTCCATTAAAATACGAACGTTCTGAGGAGCAAAATTGATTACAATGTACATTGGGAAACATCATGTAGTATTCTTCCACGAACATGGATAGATAAATTACAAACTAAAATAAAAATAACTATAGGATTTCGAACATCCGAACAAAGTAAGAAACCGCCACGCTAGGCACTGTACCAGCGCTTCGGCGGGAGTGTGTACTCGCTAAAAGGTACATACAGTACCTCGATAACTTGGAGCGTCATTTTCTAAGAAACGGTCGAGTAGCTACGTATAAGCTAAGACACATGTTAGCTTATTTTGACCCTCTTCCACTGAGCGAATTTCTGGGAAATCTGGTTATGGCACTTTCCGTGACCTCCTCATACGTAAGTATAAATGGAAGCATGTTAATCTTAGTGATTCTACTAAACCTACTTTGATTCATTTTTCTCTGCCTGTAAACTCTGCAGCTTAATAGAGACAAATTTGGTTCTAATGACTGTCTGTCATAGAAGACTTAGTTCCAGCCTTAGAAGAGACAGAATATGTTTTATTATACTTATAGAACGTATCTGCTAACATGAGCTACCGTCGGCCTGAAGAAGTAAAATCCTGAAAAATACTTTTTGTTTCTTTCAGAGATATAATCGAGTGGTAGAAGAATGGCCTGAGAATATCTGTTTCGATCCATGTTGTCTGGGTTTCTGGTACAGAGCCGAAGAGGAAAAGAGGACACAGAAGAGTGAGTGACTGTCTAGCAGGATACTTCAATTTCTTATTTATGGATTCTTCCGTTATTTATTGGTAGAACAGTTCCGTACTTAATGTTGAATAACTAGTACAGAGTTTTTGTTCTACAGATTTTTGTTTATTTCAAATTAGTTTTCGGCTTACTGACCATCTTCAGGCAACAACTGACTAGAGTCTCAAAGGGACACTAGTCCTTAGCTAACCAAACATTAGAAGCAAAGGTACAACCTACTTGCATAGAGTGTTATGCATCAAACTTGTTCATTAACAACACAGTGTTACACACTGTAAGATCTTACATACTGTAAGATTGAGTATTTCAATTAATATGTACAATACTGACTGTTGCTTAAAGTTTAGTTTACAATCATAAAACATGCTTGTTGCAGAACATAAATGACGAGTGCTCAGTTTAGCAGTTGGTAAGCCAATGTCAAGAACTCACAAAATTTTGCGAGATAACCGTTTACCCTGTAATATTGTGTAGTTTGATTATTTCTTGTGACTAACATTTTACGTTGTGTTAAGTGTAATTTCAATATTAAGATACAAGTCTGAGGGACAATACTCTATGCAAGTGGATTGTATGTTTGCTTATAGTGTTGGATTACCTAAGAACTAGTGTCCCTTTGATACACTATACAGTTGTTTCCTGAAGGAGGCCCAGTAAGCCGAAAACTAGTTTGAAATATATAAAAATCAGTAGAACTGAAACAGAGTACCTGCTATTCAACCTTAAATGCTTTCGTTTCAGTTTTGAAAACTCTAAACATAATAAGCTCCCTGGACCAAATAATAGTCAACCCTTTATAAGGGCATAATGGACGCTTTTGAGCTCTGTAGATGACGTAGAAAGGGTAGAGGCGGTCATGTGATACTCCACGTTTGACATAAGTCATGATTAATTATAACTTCGTGTGGCTGAGTGGTTTGATCCAAGTCTTTCAACGGGTCGCCACCTCGGTGACTTGCATGTGCCTATCTATCCCGCTTATCCAAGCGGGAGAACTGAACGTATAGTTTAATCTGGATTCCGAGCCACGTGTCGTCATTAGTGACTCTTCGCATCGTTTAGAGGTAAAGGCTAGATTAAAGGCAGACTGAAAATTTCGCCGTTCCGACTGGGATTCGATCCCGCAACCTCTCGGTTTCCAGGCACATGCTTTACCGCTTTTTCTTTTCTTTTTTTGCTTTAACTGGAAAACAGGTTTGGCGCGAACGGGACTTGAACTTCGGCCTTTTTTTTTGTTTAGTATTACTTTCACGGTACAAGTCGGTTGAACATCACCAGCCACATAAGTCCTACAGCATGGTGTCATGCGTCGTGATGAGAATAACTGTCAGTACATTCTACATACTTATTTGATTGTCAACACACTTCCCGATGTTTTATGTCAAAAAAAAAAGAGGAAGTAGAGGCACGCCAACCATCACAACATCATCAGATACACCCAAAAAAGCCATCGAACGAAACAAACCCACCACCAAGAATCGAACACGGACCCACAGTGTTGTGTGTGTGTGTGTGTGTGTGTGTGTGTGTGTGTGTGTGTGCGTGTGCGTGTGCGTGTAAGCTGGGTTAAAACAAAGACTGATAAAATCATTGTCCAAACGAGATTCAATCCCACGACCTTCGCTTTAACTAAGAAGACTGAAAAATTTGTGGTTCAAATGAGATTCAATGCCGTGACCTGCGCTTTATCTTTTTTATACGGAAAATGCATGTACCGGCAGGAAAGAATGGGTATCGCCAGCTTCAGACTGGATGCTGACAAGGTGGACAGGGATCGAATCCCAAGGCCTGCTACTCAGGGTTCTCTCCTTATTACCCATACTCTCTCATTAAACCATGAGTCCTATCCTTGTCACCGACTCTTAACTCAGTCTATTAATTCTTTAAGTTCTAAAAAAGCACCAGCTTCATGATGCAAAACCTTTGGCCTTAGTAACGAAGAATTTAATCAGTCGCTGACCCTGTTATGAGGTCTGGACCTTCCATCACTTCCTCATCTACTAGCCTCATCTTACTACAGTACCAGAAATCATTATTCACCTACTGTCCTAAGCATTGTCCCGATTTCTGCAATCCGTGACCAGTGGTTAACCTTCTTGCCAGTCTACTGAGCTTCCAAACTGCTTTCGGACATCAGGATCGTGACCTTCGACATCGGCCACGTGGGACACGCCCCCTGGCGCACTGTTAGGATGTTGACATTCGTGACGTGCACACCACTCCTCTGAGCGCGCTGTCAGATACTTCGAAATCCACAGCGCGTGACACGCCCCCCGGACGCGATGCTAGCGTGTTGACAGCTGTGTCCTGGCGTTCCGCCTGGATCAGGGACATCGGGAGTGGGATACTGCTATCAGCTAATAGAGCCCTGCCTCCCCCCCCCCCCCCCCCCCCCTAGGGCTGGCCCGGTGTGGCACCCCAACTCTACTCTCCCATTCAGACAGACGCAGGGCGAAAGGCAGCTTGGCGACTACGTTGTCTCGTCGGCCGCCTTCACAGCGCCGATTCTCGTAAGATCATCGTCTTGCTGGCACCTGACTTAACTCCTTCTTCCTTGCTCCAACACGTGTGCATCTTACAACAGTTACAAACAGAGAGCATTGGTATAACATTTCAGCAACAGTTCCTTTTTTATTTCTGATAAGATTGCCTGGCTAATTAACGAATGAAGAGATCGGACTTACACGGTGTTTCTAATAATTTTGAGCATTTTTCATCGAGTCATACATATATCCCTAATGTCATATTCTCTTAAGAGTGTATAATATACTCTACGTTAAGTGACTGCCGTAATTGTTCCAGGCGATTTTTTTTCCAACTTGACAGTTGGACATTTAAAAGCAATTACCTACAACACGTTTACTAAAATTAAGGCTTACACTAATTACAAATCAGAAATTCAGCGACTCCATGTCCGCTTTTACATTAAGGAGTCCTATTTACAACTATCACACTAAAACTAACAGACCAATCCACTAAAAACATTTAAACAACCTCCGACTATAACTTCCTGACAATCGTACATAGGAGGTACATGACCCTTTTTGGTGTATTTTCTATCTAACTTCTCATCGATTAAGAACAAATGGCATACACCCACAACAAAATTCAAGAGCTTATTTACTTCTAATTTCATTAACACATTCTTATAGCTGCAGAGAGATGATGCACAACACATTGGAAAAGGGAAGACCATGACCATGTTGTTGACATCCTCCCATGGATTATATCATGCATTACGTTCAGGTAAAGGGAAAATTTGGAACTGGTTCTTTATCGAAAAGAAAAAAAAACTAACCGTCAACACATCTCTTCTTTACAGGCCATTAGACCTTCTCTCTCGAATAATCGCTCCATACTGAGTTATATTAGAACAATTATAATTCCAAGCACTAGACCCTATAGAGACTGATTACTCTATTCTCCCTAGGACTTACAATTACATTGACAAGGGCATCTTTCGAATTTCCCTAGTCTTTTCCATGGAAATGTCAACTAAGGACTCCCCTTGACACATCCAAATGCACACAAATAGGCAAATCTGTCAAATTTAAACTTAACAATGAAGAGCTTAATTAGAACGATTCGTTACCATAATTTACCATCTTTACTTACGCACTGAGACTACTTCTTATTAATATTCTTCTCGGGATACTGATTAACATTGAAATCCATTGCATAACATTATCTTCCAGTCACTTCACTAGCAGTTATTGTCATCGTGTTACATCTGGGTTATCTTCAACCTGCCATCACCTCCATCACCTGTTATTAAAAATTTATGAGAACCTGACAGCAAAGAATGCACACATAAATTCACACACCACATACAAATAATCAAGAACGCCTTAGCACATCTAACACAAATCTCACTTATAGAGCATTAGAAATTACTTTTATATGTTACCAGTTCAGGTTATCTGATCACTTTGGCATAATGCTAGGATCTTACCATACCTTTCATCGTGTTTTATCATCCGTTCAGTTCTACTTCTCTCCTGTGATTCTTCTCTCGTCCATGTCTTCACAGTATCCGACAAACACTCTTACTTTATCTGGAACATACTACAAAGCATACTTTGTTCCTGGAACTTCCTAACAATCACACAAAAACCTCTCATCTCTTCTTCACTAAATGCTCTGGGATCGTTGACGCATTAATCCGCGCTCCTGTCGCCGCAATCATCATCCTCTCTACCGCCCTGCCTCCTGAGCAGTAACCAAGTGCAAAAAATCTAAAAAAAAAAAAATACCCTCGCACTTTCGGCGCTACTAACACAAATCCTCGTCAATAGATTCTTCTTTTTTCACATATTTCAGGTATCCTCAAAGTGTGTCCATTTTTCGTATGAACAGTACTCAAAACTGAACCACAAACTCTCAATTACTCTTTCTGTATCCACTGAACACTCAAAATTAAGCCTTCGATGATCCTTGACATCAACGATTTGACTAGAAATTGCCCAATAAAAATGTTCTTTTATTCTCGGAATAGCTTTATGTTAGAAATGTGGTGCAGACCTCGTGACTTTCGTCCGCGAAGAGTTTCGACTTCGACGGTGCTCTCGTGAACCACTCTCCTCACACGGAAAGGCCCCAAATACACATTAAAACACTTGTTAGCAAGAAACCTGTGTTTCTTAGATGAACGATGACCTCTAATTAACACTTTGTCTCCCGTGCACAACATTAAACGGGGTATCTTTCCCTTTTGTCTCTTCTGTCGACTTAGAGCCTCTTTCTGAATCGTTTTAATTGCTAAGTTGACAATTTCACTGACTGTTTTCACTCGCGCTAATTCGCACTGTAAGTCAACCTGCCTTTGATAACCATATTCCCGTTGATGTTAGGATTCCACAGATAACTTAAAGGAGGCCATCGCGCCTACATTAACATTTACCGATTCGTCAAACCTCAAATGTACTTCCTCCTCATCAATTACTACTGCAGCGAAACCGTTGCGTATATTTAGCGCAGCTTGGTACTTCCTCAAAAAATTCAAGCCTAAAATGGCTTCGACTGTCAATTTCGACACGATCAAGAACACTACGCTCATCATCTACCCTTGACACTGGAAATCGATATGGCTCTGATGCCTGACCTCAACACTCTTCCCTTGCACTGCTTCGCGGACTATGGTTCTCTGTAATGGCAAAGTCGGCCATCTCATCTCTCCCACACAACAACTGTAAACATCCTCCCTCAAAGCCGGCCGGTGTGGCCGTGCGGTTAAAGGCGCTTCAGTCTGGAACCGCGTGACCGCTACGGTCGCAGGTTCGAATCCTGCCTCGGGCATGGATGTGTGTGATGTCCTTAGGTTAGTTAGGTTTAATTAGTTCTAAGTTCTAGGTGACTGATGACCTCAGAAGTTAAGTCGCATAGTGCTCAGAGCCATTTGAACCATTTGAACCTCCCTCAAAACTGACACCTGACTGCCTGTGTCTAATACACAAGGTATCATAACGTTATTTACAAGTACACTTACAATGGGCAATTGAAACACTTCTATTTCTTCGTTTTCTTCAAATAATACCTCTCTCATTTCACCATAATCTACATAGAAAACTATGCTACTATTTACAGGATCACTACACTCAGGAGTCGGACTTGTTAGTCATCTTGCTTCTCTGGAATCATCGTCACTGCGCGCATTATGACCTGGGTCAGCTCATCGTACCTCTAGACCAGCCGGTGTTACCATAGGAATTCCTCCGGTGCTGATTATGACCCCGCTTCCCTCACGTTGCAAAGCCGCTACTACGCCCGATATTAAAATGTCGGTACGGCACGTAATTTGTTTCTCGGTTCCTTTGCTCTCGCTCATAATTGTGATGACGTACTTGGTCATCCCTTCTCACTTCATTAGGTCCATTGTGATCAATCTCTTCCTCCAATTCTTGCAAAAGTTGTTGAAACGCCACAACATCCTGCATACTTCGACCCGCTATCGTAATTTCTCTCCGCAGTTTCGGAGGTAATTTCGTGAGACATATCCTAACCAATTCTGCATCTGAATATGGCGAATTCAAATACTGATTATCCTTAATCATGTCGCGAAAGTAATGAACTGAGTTCGTTTCCGGACTATTTTGACAGGTTTCATTCATCAGAATATTTAGTTTTATCAGATCTTGGATGCCTCTCGCCCGAAACCTTTCAGAACGACCTGTGTGAAATCTTTGTACGTGACACAGTCCGTGCACTCGCCTCATCTCGCAAGTAGTTACACACAAATCTCCCCACGAAGCTGGTAATGTATTTTGAGATTGGCATAACAGGACACAGGGGTGCTGATGGTTATTGGAGTCAGGGAAGATCGAGTACTTTAAGACAGACATGAAATGCCGCCTACATTCTTCCTCGTTCATGTCTATGGATTCGGTTCGTTCTGCTGGGTCTGATGCCGCAGGAGATCTAATACTATATAATCGCTCTTCCAAGTCCTTAATTTCTTCTGATTCAGTACGGCGTCTTATTGGCAGTGCTTACTTCACTGTTGCTCCGCGAAGTGACCGCACTGTTCCTTTGCACCTTATCCTGTTTCATTAGTTCTGCTAAATTATCACGAATCCTAAGATTAATATCTTACTGAGCCTGCTTAAATTGGAGTAGTGATTGCACCTCTTGGCTGTCACTAATCCCTATTGGCTGTGTTCGATCGGATTCTGCATCTACTCGCAATGTGATTTCCTCGACAGCTATGGATATGTCATCCATCCTACTTAGAACTTTGTCAGTCTGATTCTGTTGTTGCGCCACCTGCTGACAAACTTTTTCCAGTAGTTCCGTCTGTTCACTATAGATACAGGTCTCCGCGGATGCGGATATCCGCGGATATATCCGCGGATATCCGCGGTATTTGTTACTTGGCGGATAAAATTTCGACCGGCGCGGATATCCGCGGGTCATCTGCAGATAATGAGCAAGGCATCTGCCCAGTACGTATGTTGCAATGTGAGTTGAAAACTTAAAGTCTGTTGACATTCTTGGAATCTTGCAGGACCCGGGTAGAGAGTATGTCTGTTGTCCTCAGCCCCTGGCTACGACCGACGTAGCTGTACCAAAGAGACCTGCGCCTAATCTGTTTCCGCGACCGTGTCTTTTGTGTGGCCTGTGAAGTGCTCTCTGGGTGGCAAACCTGCCCAGCGTCTACCAGACAGGTACCCGTTGCAATTTTCCGCTGCCTTCAATTAGCGCTTTGTAGTGACCGAGTGACAACGTGCGTCGTAGCAAACATCAGTGAGAGTTCTTTCTTCAAATGAACACCATATCGATGGATACAATTTCGTGTAAAGTGAAAAAAGGTGATTTTACATTAGTGAAGGAAAACAAATTGAAATCGCCAATTTGGAAAAAATTCGTATACGCATTTGATGGCAACAAAAAGATAAAAGATATAGTGGCTTGTTTTGCATGTAAAAAAGTATATTCCTACACTGGACACAAAAGTGGAACTTCAAATTTGCTAAAACATTCGTGTGAGGCTGGACAAAGTGGCATAATTACTTATTTAAATACCAAGAGAGACGTGAAATTTCTTGAAGTTCCGCCAAATTTGAAGACAGCCGCGACAGAAAATCTTATCAATCTTGTCAGCAAAGACATTTTACCATTCGAAGTTGCGTGTGGATTTGGGTTTCTCGAGACGGCATCGTTTCTTATTGATGTGGGGGCCAAGTACGGTGCAGTGAGTGCTAAGGAGCTGCTACCTCATCCAACCACCATATCCAGAAATTTGAAGAAAACGGCCGATGGTCTGCGTGAAACTGTCTCCGCAGAAGTGAAGAATATATTCAGAGATATAGGTCGAGCACTAACTGTCGATTTAAGGACTGATTCGTACCGTAAAATAAATTATATGGGAGTGACTGCACATTATGTTAATTATGAAGAAGTGAAACTTGAGGATCGAATGTTGTGCACCAGAAATTTTGAGAGTGAGATTAAGAAAACAGGAGAAAACATTAAACTTTAATTAATTAAGACACTACGATCGTTCGACTTATTCAGTACTGTGAATAATATCGTGTTCGTTACGGATAGAGGTCCAAATATTGTGGCAGCACTTCGCCAATACAAGAGGCTCTCGTGCTCAGCACACATTCTTAATACTGTGCTGGAGCACACGACTCGAGGAGACGCGAATGATGAGAAGAGTGACGTGCAGCGACTAATAAATTCCTGTCGAGCTATCACAACTTTCTTCAAAAGATCTGGTCTTCAGAATCGCCTTCAGAAGTCATTGAAAGGAGGTATAGACACACGTTGGAACAGTAAATTGGATATGTTTGAGTCTATTAATTCACAATGGTTTGAAGTTCTGTCAATTTTGTCAGAGAAAAATCAAGATAATTTGATTGATTCTATAGACAAGAGCATGTTGGAAGGTATAATAACCTTTCTGACACCATTTAAAATAGCTTCTTGTGATCTCGAAGCCTCCAAAACCCCTACGCTTTATTTATGTGTGTTGTGGAAGTTAAAACTTCTCTCCTTCCTTGAAAAAAATGATGGCGACAGCCCATTTCTGATAAATTTAAAGAGTACAGGCAAATCTATTTTAATCAGTAAATGAGACATAACAGTAACCCATAAACTTGCAACGTTTTTGAATCCAAAATATAAAAACCTAAAATTTCTTAGCAGTGCCGAAAAAGATGAAGTTGTAAAGGAAGCGAAAAATTATGTTGCGAGAAATTGTCCACAGTTAACAGATAAGGAGGAAACAACATCTGGAATTCCTGCAAAAAAAAAAAAAAAATAAACAGAAGTCTGACGCACTTTTTAATGAATTTGAAGATTCCTCAGAAGATGAATCAGAGAGATCTTGACTTTACGTCAGATGAAATTCTCAGATATACGAATGATAAAGTTCAATTTTCGGAAGGCATCGACCTGATAGCTTGGTGGCATAGACGTGAAAACATCTATCCGCGTCTTTCCAAACTCGCATACTTCGTGCACTGCATTCCAGCGTCCAGCGCGCCATCTGAGAGAAGCTTCTCTACTGCGGGACAAATAATGCAGGACCGACGCACGTCTTTGAGGCCACATACGATTGATGACATGTTCCTGCATAGTAATCTTCCGAAGTAAAAAGGTACTTGTACAGCTTCTCTTGCTTCACTGTATTTTTTGGGCTTATCTGAATTAGTTACAATTTTTTTTCATCTGATTCTTTCTTTTACGGAATTTGAATCAGAAGCAAGCAGAAGATGAAAATATTTAATCTGAAGCTCGAGTTTTTATTGTAATACTTATAGTAAAGAATTTCCTCGACATATTGTTAGTATTTTTACTATTCCCAACAAGAACATTTATGTAGCATTAGGTAAAAGAAGGAAATATTTAACAAGCAATTTGTTTTTTTGTAATTTTCATATTAAAGAGCTCAATTTTAAGTTTTTACTCGTCGTAACAAGAACATTCAACAGCTAACACGTCAATATTATTAAACTAGGTAATGATGACTCATAAGTGCCTACCTAAGTTTTAGCGTGCACTACAGTAACATTTGCAGCCGCCGAGCATTGTCGCTCTTTGTGAACAGTGAAACAGCCCGGCCGGAGCGGTGGCACGGCGGGCCTTGTAATTAATTACAAGTGGGACTTCAAACTACGGCTCACGACCACCAACAAGCTGTGACTGCGATAGTCCGTGAAAGATTATTCTGATCACATTGAAAACTTACAAAATATTTAAATCATCCAAAATAATAATGTGTCTTTTAATTTACCAGCCAAGTAGTAAAGATAAGGGCTGAAATTCGTATAAAAATTGAACATTTTAACTGTAACTCGGTATTACTTAACAGGGAACAGTACCTAACATTTGAAGTTATGGGACAGCGGTTTTTATATAGACATCTTGAAATCGTTTGCAGTTCCATTAAACTTTGAAAAAAAATTATTTTTTAACATTGAAAGTATTAACTGCGAAATCTACTGCAAATTTTGTCTTAGTAATTTAGACCAATGTTGAGGATGTTTTAAAGTGTGAAAAACTGTTTAGTTGAGAATGAAACAGACATTTCATTTATCGCTAGGTCTTAATTCGATAAATCAGCCAAAAGGTGAGGTTCGAGATTTCAATCGTATTTTTAGCTAAAGCTAAATGGGCTGCTAATTTCTATAACCACTGATTTTGTTGTCACTCTTCGGAAGACGAGTTATTTCTTCCAGACAACGTCGATTATTGCTGGCAGTTTAACTTTTTCGCAGGTGCGCCAGCGTTTTGCAGTGTAGGCCTAATACTGTAAATATTTTCACCTGGAAATGACGAGGACTGAACGCGTAAGCTATAATATAATCATCAGCTGACACGAATGGCTTTAAAATTTGACACATCCAAGCAGTGAGTAGAAAAAAACTGTCGGTAAATGATGCAATGTGCTAGTAACAGTTTTAAACCATCGCATTTTCAGCTGCCTTGGCACAAGAGCAGCGAAATATAATTGTTTCTATATACGTATTTTCATCATTTAATACTATTACATTGAATTTTATTTTTTTAAATAGCGTTTCCAATCTCGCGAGATCCGAGCCGCTACTGTGTGTGCTCCGGAGCGCCAATGCTTTCCTGTTTGGAATAGTCTGCTTTAGAGTAGGTATAGAGCATTTCCTGTGATTTAAGAAGTCAAAAGTAGTTAAATGATGACCAACTGAAACCCTCAGCTGCCGACAGGTGTTGTTGATATACCTCGACGTGGACAGCTGAAAATGTGTGACCGGACCGTGACTCGAACACGGGATCTCCTCCTTACATGGCAGACGCTCTACCCATCTGAGCCACCGAGGACACAGATGAATAGCGCGACTGCAGGGACTTATCCCTTGCACGCTTCCCGTGAGACTCACATTCCCAACTGTCCACAATTCTACATATGTAATGTACCTTATAGACATTTGCCCATCCACTCATTACTCGCGCACGCTTTGGCGATTCCCGTAAGAGTTTGGGCAACCTGTGCGCATTCGCACATACGAAGGTCACTGGCTGGGTAGCCTTTAACTATATACTCGTATATGAAGACAGTACCTGTTCTCGAAAGAACAGAATACTGTTTATGACTGTGCAGCTTTCCCCTGGAATAAATGATGACTAACTGAAACCCTCAGCTGCCGGGAAGCGTGCAAGGGATAAGTCCTTGCAGTCGCGCTATTCATCTGTGTCCTCGGTGGCTCAGATGGATAGAGCGTCTGCCATGTAAGCAGGATATCGCGGGTTCGACTCCCGGTCGGGGCACACATTTTCAGCTGTCCACATCGAGGTATATCAACAACATCTGTCGGCAGCTGAGGGTTTCAGTTAGTCATCATTTATTCCAGGGAAAAGCTGCACAGTCATCAACAGTATTCTGTTCTTTCGAGAACAGGTACTGTCTTCATATATAAAAAGTAGTTAAGCTGTCACAGAAATGGCACCCTAACAATAACTATGTCATTACATACCATAATTCTAAATAATACTGTCTATTACTATAAATTACTTATTCAAAACTTAAATATATGCGGATGCTGATAAGGAACTTGCGGTTGCTGATTAGGAGCTTACGGATGCGGTGCGGATTGCACTTTTCTTATCCGCGTAGACCTCTAACCACAGATTTCATTTATTACGTCTTTCATTAGATTTCCGTCAGTGACTCCGTTCTCCTTATCCGAGACGTCGTGTTCAAGTGCAGCTACTCGGACCTTTGTGCGTTCACTAAGGTAAGATACGTTTTTCTGAATTTCGCGCACCTCACTTTGCATAGCGTCAATTGTCACAAGATTTTCCGCGATTACGGCATCAATTCGGCCGCCAACCTCTTCAAATCGTGCACTAATTGCTTTCTCTTGATCCTCGAACCTCAAGTGAAGCAATTGTTCTTGCTCATCTAACTCATCTAAGTACTTATTTATTTCAGCCTGCACTGCATTAAACGCAGCACTTTGCTCATCAAAACGTTTATTTTGCTCGTCAAAACGAGTATTAAACACGGTACTTTGCTCATCAAAAAGTTTATTTTGCTGGTCAAAACGTTTATTAAGTTTATCATTCCCTTCAATTAGTTTATTCAGAGCTGAACTAAACCGATCTAGAGTTTTACTGCTGGGATTCGCATCCTGTTCTGCGGTGGTGGTCGCGCTGACTGCAGTCGAGCGGCGGTCATTCACGTCCGCTTGCCCTTGTGCAGCTTCACATAACGGAACGCCTGCGGCACGGGCGGGGTAGCTGCTGCCACTGCCTCGCAATCACGACCGCCGGAACCCGGTTCAACGTTACGCACGTTCGTTCCTGCCTGCTCAGACACTTCGCACATCTCACCCGAATTTTCTTCCGCCATATTTGTACAGGTTTTTGCTCGCGACCTAGTTACTATGCTCATGCCACTCAAAGAATTTTAAAGCCCTGTAAACACACTCCGCGGGTTACAATGTACTCAGCTGTTGTTATTAGATTATGTCCCACCAAAATTAATACCTCGTCATTAATCGAATACAAAAAATAAAAATTATCCCCCAAAATTTCACAGCAACACAAAGCTGAGTATGGATAGACAACAATAACAAACCTTTACAAACAACGCCGAAGGTCATGGACATACATAAATGCACAAATAAATCCCTGAAGAGAGGTAAAATTAGTAGAGTAATGTTTCTGTCTGCTTCTCTAAAAGGTGCCTAACGTTCGTTAAATAATCCTGGCACAGGGTCCGTCAGATGAACGTTAACCACCATTTTCCCTTATTATATTTCTCTTCCTCTCTTTCATTCAATCTATGTTAGAGCGTGCAGGCTGTGTATGTGTGCCAAGGCACCTCATTTACACGCTGCTTACCCGCTTGGTTCAATGCTCGGAAGGATTCATTTAAGGGGGCCAGCCCGAAGTCAGTAGTCTAATGACTTGATGATTTTTATATTAAAATTTCGCAACGGATAACGCGGGGGAGGGCTTAAGCAACCAAGTGGGCAAGTAACTAAATACCACGCTCTAACTTGATCTATATTCTCTACCCCGTTTAATTTTCCTTCCCACCAGTTTATCATGACTCCAATTTTAGCAACAACATTGCTCTCTGCACGGGATGGGAGTGTTATGATCACTAAATCCATAAAATCAAATTTATATGACACATTTATTATCTATATACTCAGAAATTTTACAAATGTCATAATTGCAGTTAACAAAGCCAAGTCGAATTAAATTCAATTTTTGTCTAGCACTGAAGGCGCCCATATTAGCAGGAAGCCATTCAATACCCTCTCGCACTGAACGTGCTTAAACTATCAGGTGTCTCGTTTGTAATTATGCACTGGGAAACAGGAGGGATCTATGTTGCTGCCTCTGTAGCCCGTCTGCTTGGATCGTGATCGAAATTCACACCCCAAGTTGCAACTTGGACCGAATAGCCAAAATTATAACAAAGATTCTTGGGGGGAAAACGGGAGAACAAAGCGGACACAATCATCTTCCGTAAACATAAAAAAAAATTCTTTAAAAATGAAACATCCTGGGAAATTTGGCACACGCAAATTAACAACTGACGGCACACGGAAGCATCCTCACCTTAACTAATTTTCAAGAATGAACTGGTAGTTCGCTGGCAGTGCAACTCGACACCGCATGGGTGACCAATACCAACAGATAATTTCTTTGTACTCACCCCTCTGTTCGTTCTTGTTTTTCATTCTGTACAATAATTCACACGCACAACCCATTATTTACCGAATTAGTTAGGACGTACTGCTTGCAAACGCGGGTTATCATGAATCAAAAGTTCCGTGAACAAAATTTATGAAATGGCCTAAAAATTACGTCACACACTTAGAACCTTAAGTAACTCACACGAAACGCATGCATCTCCAAGCAGGTTTCACACGGAATCGTTGTCTAAATTACTCACCAGCAGTTACGGCCACAAGTTAAGCTAACCAGGAGGGGTGAGGCCCCAGGTTACTTTAAAATTGCAAAACTCTGCTGCTAAGGGTGAAACTATACGATTTTTTTGTGCTATTGCTGCTCTCGTGTGCTGAAGGTACCAACTGACTGCAGCACTATAAATGGATAACGTGAGCCCCCATGCTCACCTCTCGAAAACAAACCCTAACTGAAAACTTTAATTGTACAGGCAAAATTTCTCAAAAAGGAATGGCCATAAAGACACGCTAATTCCATCCTAAAAAAGAGCGGATTATTAACAGTGTAACACATAATACCTCATCCCACCGTAAAATTGGCGGCAAAGACGGAGATCGCCCTCGATTACCTCTGCTCAGTTCAACAGCTACCCCCAGAGTGACTCTAGCTTCGTATGAGCAGTTACCAGCGGGCTCGTGCGCATGTGCAGAGCTGAATTCGCGTATGAGTAGTGCCTTCCTCCCGCTTCTGGCTACTTGGAGCGTGGCTGTTTGGTGTATGAGCAGTAGCAGCAAGTAGCCAGAAGCTACCCGGAAAAATTTTCCTAGCGCGCCCAAGCTGCCAGATTCGCGCATGCGCAGAGCAAGCTGAGTTATAGTGGGGGGGGGGGGGGTGTCCTTCCCCACGTGACCCGTAGCCGTGTATATGTTTCGTGTCTTCGTTTAGAGCTCCCACGTCAAATGAAAACAAAACAGATTTCTGTGGCTGGGAGCCATCAAGTGAATTAATATACATTCTCAGAACCATGACAGACCAAAATAAGTTAGTAGTTTCAATTTTATGATTTTATATTATTTCCACGTTATTAGCAATCAACCATTAACGTCTTAATGAAGCTATTTCAGTCTGTTTTATAGAGAAATTTGCTTCAGTTAATTTTTTTTCCGCTCAGGCAGTTAATTTATTTGAAACGAAGTGTTTCATTCCGCGCTATTGGCTACTTTTAACCTCGTTCAATTTAAAGTGCAAATTTTCATTTTCTGGGACGAATGACGTTATATCATAATAAAGAACCAAACATGAGAATACAGTAATGGGCCTCCAAGAAAATTGGTATCACGAGAACCACATGAAAAGCTGAATATCAGGTACTTCCTGGCAGATTAAAACTGTGTGCCCGACCGAGACTCGAACTCGGGACCTTTGCCTTTCGCGGGCAAGTGCTCTACCATCTGAGCTACCGAAGCACGACGCACGCCCGGTACTCACAGCTTTACTTCTGCCAGTATCTCGTCTCCTACCTTCCAAACTTTACAGAAGCTCTCCTACAAACCTTCTGTAAAGTTTTGAAGGTAGGACACGAGATGCTGGCAGAAGTAAAGCTGTGAATACCGGGCGTGAGTCGTGCTTCAGTAGCTCAGATGGTAGAGCACTTGCCCGCGAAAGGCAAAGGTCCCGAGTTCGAGTCTCGGTCGGGTACACAGTTTTAATCTGCCAGGAAGTTTCATGCAGCGCACACTCCGCTGCAGAGCGAAAATCTCAATCTGAATATCAGGTACTTCATAGTCCATCCGGACATAGAAATGTGCAATTAGAGCAAAATGGAGCATTTTAGAATGGTTTATGAAATTCCAATGCTGCTGGAGTAGTCTCTGATGTCCTGTTCCTTTTATGACACTGTAAGATCTCTTAATGCTATATACGTACGAACATACGTAAACATTGACTTGAAGATAAGTAGGCAAACTTGGTCAGTAGTTTTGAACTAAATATTTTGTTTCAAATATGACAGCTGTAGCAGAATTTTATAGATCTGCCTTCTGTGAAAGTGTTTTTCGATCACAAGGCACTTGTCTAGTACTTCCTCTGGACCTGAAGTTATTTCTTAATTTGTGTTTACGTCTTAAATTTATAGAATGCCATTCTATGCAAAATTTTAGACTGGCAGCACACCGTGTTTTATCGTTCTAACTCCCCACATGGCTTCATATTTATTCCTAGAGTAGAATATAAACTGTCAGTTGTACAGTTTCTTTGCCTCATAGACAACCATGTTAATTTTTTCACATTTTGAAATAGTCATGAAATTTATTGTCCTTTATTCCGGTGTAAGCTACACAAGAAACTGTCTCTTTTTTTGTTGCAAGTAATTTGTATTCCATCCTAGTAGCTTTTTGCAGTGCTGTGTAGATGTAAACCTGTTGGAAATGCTACATAACAATATTGCAGAGTACGGATTAAAAAAAAGAAAAAATCTGTCAGTCACCCCTTAGCACAATTTTATGGTACCTCGAGCTGTGGAGTCTAATTTTGAAATGATATTTTGCCAAGAACTGCTTCCTTATTTGCGTCCTTTATCTGTGTGGGATATAATAAAAAAATTGCTCTAAGTACAACTCAGTATGTCCTCTCAACAACATGCCACACGGGCGGCACGGCTACACATGGTCACATGATGCCCCACCAGCAATAAGACGAAAAGCGTATGAGCAGAGCAAGCACCAAGCACGGGCTGCCTACGTCATCGTAGCTGTGCATGCGCAGTACAGCATGTTGTCTGGTGCTTTCTGGTAACTGCTCAAACGAACCTTCTATCATGGCGGCTCTCAACGGTCATTCTCTTACATGGAGGGTGGGGGAACCTGTTACCAACCTCGAACTACCCCTGGCAAACAGGTGCATCATTGCTGCCTTTACTCCAAGTTTATGTTGGCACTAACCGACCTACAGAGTGACCACATCTCTGCCTTGACACTGCCAGCAGACGAACTCTTAATACAAACACCAAAGTTTATTAACCCAAGGCAACATAGAGGAATTAAGGAAAGGAAGTGCATTTATATAATCATGAATTAAATAAAGAGCTAGTCAATTTCTTCACTCGAGTTATAGCATTCCTTAAATTTAAAAAAATGGTGAAAGTATCATAAACATCTACAGTATTCCATATAATGCATTGAATAAAAAAATATTTATAAAGAGATGGAACAAGCTGTTCCCTCTCAACACTTATAAAAAATAAAAAAGGGTTTCTGGATTAACAAAACAAGAAGGTGGATTTTTGCCATTACTGTTGACAACATTACCATGTTTAGCTATTGCCAGAAAAGTAGCTGGTCAAGTAGACATTGTAGCAAAAACAGTTACAGACAAAAATCAAAATGATAGAGAATTAGAAAAACATAAAAACATAATTTAGCAAAGGAAAAGAAAGAAACTGAGCTAAAAAATGTTATCAATGATTATAAATAATACACATCTATCTAATTTTGCATGAGAAAACCTTGCTTAAAATTAAAAATTGAACATTTTAGAGGTGTTCTTATGATTGATGAATTACCTAATAAATCAAAGGAATTTGAATCTGTTAGAGTTAGTTTGGATATTTCTAATAATGTTGGTACTCATTGGCTTTATCGTTATAAACCAAATAATACTAACTTCGTTTTTGGTTCATCTGGTGGCAATATACCGTTAGAATTAATTAATTAATCCGAAAAAACTGATTTATATTGTAATGCTGAAAGAATACAAAATTTTGATGAATTTATTTGTAGCTATGTATGTACATTCATGTTAAAACTATTGTCATATACTTTCAAGATATATTAAATTTAATAAATGGACAGCTATGGGAAAAATAAATATAATATATGAAGAATTAGAAAAAAGTTTTAGTTCAAACATAAATAAAAAATAAATTTAAGAGACCAACAATAAAAATTAATGGACAATTAATAAACATAAATAAGGGAAAATATAAAATGAGGTATATCTAAAAATAGTATATCTAATTAGATGTGAATTAGAAATAGAATCCAAAATTAATACAAAAATTAATTAAGATGAATTAGGAGGAAAATAATCAATAATTAATAATCATGGATCAGAAAAAATAAGAAACCAAACAGATCTAAAAATAGAAAATTTAATCAAACAATTTGAGAATGTATTAAGTAAATTTTTTTATTTTCTTAAGCTTATGTTACTTCTAAAAAGAGAATTTTAGTAGAAGTGGGTGATCCAATTAGTTTTTATGATACTGCTACCAAACGTTATTTAGATAAGTGATTAAAGAACTTTGTTACTAAAGTATATATGAGTATTTTAAATCAATTCAATAAATATATTACTAAAAATTATTAATTAAATATTCTGCAGGAACAAACAGAAAAGATGTTACCAGGTTATTTTTGAGAAATGCATTTAAGTCCATACATATAGCAATTATGTTATCTTAAAGATAAAGTATATTATAAAAATACTTGAAATGACATTTGTGACTCTAAATAAACAGAAAATTCTTAAATTGGATGAGTATTATCTTACTTTTAAAAAACTGTTGTTGGTAATAATGTAAGTAAAGATTTTTCTCTTAATTAATTAACTTTTACTCCTTTTGTTATTTCGCTAAGGGTTTTTGATAATCTTTACAAAATAACTACACTTAAGCGCACAGTAAAATTTGTACATAAATCAAGTTCTGAATCTCTAAGACTAAAAGATAAAGTCAAAACTGTTCCAGAATTAATTTTATTTCGAGAAATGTCATTAAAATCAAATGAAAATGATAGATAGGAACAGTAATTATGTAATTTTTTATTCTATATAAGTAGATTCACTTCTTAAGAAAGTCAACAATCCTAAAAATTTTAATTTGTTTAAGAAATTAGCAAACAGGAAATAAATTTCTTATAAAATATTACTAGGTGTGAATATTTAAACACTACAGATGGCGAAAGAATTTGTTTGTGTTCAATAATGAATTTGAAATTATTTTTCCAAACAAATATAATAAATAAATTCTTGGATTTGATATTTAATTTTTTAAAGAAGGAAATATTAAACTAAAATATAAAAATTGAAAATATGTAAAAAATGAGTTTCATAATTTGGAATTTATAATATAACTCGTTTTTAATAATTTCATAATATATAACAGAGCCTCTTAGCTAATTTGCTAAAGAACAGCTGCCAATAGCGCGTTATTTCATAATGAAATTTTCATTGATCACTATTGCAAGCGTTTCTCATATCCTTTGTTGTTTATTATTCTTTTTTTTAGTTTAATTCACAAGCAATTCAGTCTCTAAAGATGAAAACTATATTTTTCTCACATGTGTTCTGTGTGAGTTACCCTAACGTATTATTGGAAGAAACATATTTTTCACCTTGTATTCATAAAATTAAACGAAACTTCAAAATGGCAAACCTTATCCGGTGGGCCCAAAATCTGTATTACATATGAAAATAGCACAGTATATATCAGTAACTCATTGTATCTATCAAGTTTTCACCTTAAAAGAACTTCAGAAGTTTTAACTTTTTGTGTTTCATTATTCTTGTCATCATACAATTTGAAATTGTGATACAGTTTGCAGTACTATTCAAACACAAATTCTGTAGCACTACCATCAGTACCTACTGGTTCTGTTGTCTTTCAGTTCTTACATTGCTAAGACTGGCGTATCTCCCACTTTTGCTGTAAATTTTTGGCCTTTTCTTTGTTAGTTTGACTGCAGAAGCGAATAAAATTTATTTTTGTTGTTTCTGACCAACTAATCTAGTCATTAGTCATATTCTAATTATTCTCTAATACTGAAAATAAGGATTTAGTTGTGACAATGTTCACACTACTGTACCTGAAAGTGAAAGACCAAGATACAACTCACATCTCAGAATTCTCAGTTATTTGAGTATGTCTTTTCTTATTCTTTAACAGAATACTTGTGACAGAACAAAATGTATTATGCACTGTGTCTGTACTGTGAAGTTTGCATAGATTTAGGAAAAACTCAAGTGAAATTGTGCATGCCCTAAAATTCTGTAACCAGGAAGGTAGTCTGTTTTCCATTTCTTGTAAATTTTTAATTTGTTGGGGCAGTATGTTTAAGACAACTTTAATTCTTCTTATATGCTATGATCTAAATATATCATTATATTTATTGCCTTTAGGGTGGAGTTTTTGAGATGTGGTACACTTTAGATATTTCTGAAATGTGACGGCAGTTCCATTACAGGAACATAGTGGCAAAATAAGACTGAATATTTATCCTGGTGATTACTTTTGTTTTGAGTTAGAGGTTCTAGTACAAAAAAGACAATGTATTAATTTGAGACTTTGATTTCTCAGTTCTAGTTTGTTGCAGTCAATTTTTACTAAGTCAATTTACATTCTTAGTTCATACTCTTAATTTATGCCATGTTGATATTCAGCATATGAACATAGCAGTGAAGAGGTTTTTATGTTATTGTTTTATACCAGATTACTTTTCAGTTCCAGGAAAATTCAAAACAAATTTGATTGTCTCAGGCTATTTTGAATCATTTAATTACGAAAAAGCTGATAACCTTTATATAGAATAATTTTCTGTCTGTACATTAATGATGTCTTACATCAGTATTACAAATTCTATACAGATTCATATTTTGGTTATTGTATTAATAAACTTTTAAAATAATACATGAGTTTCATGGTCCTTAGTCATACCCCATGTTTCTCAGACACATATGCATTCTCTCGTATGAAATGGAGCTACAACAATGAAAATCCACTTACTCTGATGCGAGCATCCAGAGAGGATCTACACGTATACCTACATCTACATACCTACTCCGCAATCAACTGTATGGTGCATGGCAGAGAGACCCTGTCCCACTACTAGTAATTCCCTTTCCTGTTCCACTTGCAAATAGAGTGAGAAAAAACGACAGTCTGCGTGCCTCCATATGAACCCTAATGGCTATTATCTTCTTAGTCCTTCATCATTAGGGTTTCAGTCGTGTTACTGAGTATGGGGCCATGACTGGCACATTGGCACAACAAGTGGGCTGCTATCTGGTATAAATAACCATTGATTTCGTAGCAGAATGATTAGCAGTCCATCAGTACCACGAGGATACAGGAGCAAAATTTTTGTAGTATAGTTTGCCTTGAAGTCCACCCAAGAAGACAGATCAACTAGTTTAACCTAACAAATTAAACCCGTAGTCACCATTTCAGTTGGTCACAAAGTGATTAGTTTTACACCGAGATCAATGACAGCTGTGTCTATATTTCTTTCTCATTGATGCTCATCTAACAAAAATGAAGTCTGAGATGTGTGGCTAGAAGAATTCTTTTGCTGGTAGTTGAAGCATTACCAGCCATTTGAAGGGAAATTGTCAGTAATGTGGTTTCGTATTCTGTGTTCAAATATTTTGTGAAAGAATTTAGGAGAGACAGGTCTGCAAAGGAATTTTTACACTGTGTGTGTTCAGCAAGTGGCTGAAGTTTGCTAGGGTCCACATTTAGGGCTAAACACCCGCTGTAGATGCCAGATTTCCAGATGTGCCAATGTAATTAACAAAAACGTAGCCATTAAAATTTGAGCTGCTGCTGTGAAATTTGCTGGTCATCAATAATCAATTAATAATCAGTGAGCTGAGATGATGTTGTAGGAATATGTTTACCTGAATTTGGAAGTCACAGCTGACTCGCAAGAACTGTATGTTGATGATAAGATTTAATGTGCTATTTTGTCAAAAACTGAAATGGTGAGAACCTAGCTGTCTGAAAATACAGGTTTCTTGTGAGAAGTAAAAACAGCAACTATTCATTGTCAGTAATGCTATATATTATTTATTGCTGTATATCCAAATGTATGAGTGTCCCAAATTTGTGGAAACTGAGAGCAAGGAATACAACGATTGAGGTAAGGCAGTTGCTTATAATTCCTTAATAGAGAAATTATAAGCGGTTGACCCTATGGCAAACAGGCAAATGGTAAAAAAAATATACGTTATAGATTGTTCACGACTAAGAGCACAGTAAAGTGACCAAATCTATTCAATCTGGCACTGGGGCACAAATATACACGTCTATAAACTAAGTTTCTGTTATTTTGACCTGCTCTACTCTCATATATGGAACTGTAAATCCCGAATCAGAAACTAACAACTACAGCTCATTGGTCACATAATATCTATGCATATACTGTGTTCCAGACACGTTAAAACTAAAAATATTATCTGTAAATTGTCAGAATTTACATATTACAAAATTAAGGTTCTTTACCATCTTTCATGAAATCCTCCTTCAGGGCTGCGTAAATAGCTTCACAAGTGTTGGGTATGATGTCGCTCAATGGTTGTTTCAGAACTGTAGTAGACCATTTTGTATCCATATAGCTTTGGAAGTAATGTTTGCTGTCATTACTTTTGTTGCTGTTGCAAACTTTGGTGTAATTTCAGTAACAGTGTAGAGGGTTGAATGATTAGAGCGAGTAAGTTAGCTAACGTGGGAGATTTATAGTAATGAAGTTACTTAAAATGAGAAGGAGTATTGGGGGCCGGAAGTCGTATTTGTTTTACATTCGGTTGGGCAGTTCAGCGGTATGACACCGTGACATAAAGGCCGGTTCCCACTAGAGCGCGGCAGCGTGGCGTGCGGCAACGGCAGCGGCAAGCGTTTTCCGCTTTGACGCGGCGGCTCGCGGAATTGGTGTTCCCATCTGGAAGTGGCAGACGCTAGCGGTAGCCAATGACGGACAGCCACTGAGGTACGTGGCGGGACCCACTGAAACGCCCGGTGCATATGATTAACTGTATCTTACACCTACATGAAGGAAAGACGAAGTTGCGTGAAGACATACCAATTTTTCATTTTCTGTACAGTGTACTCTTTCACATATTTCATTATTCACGTTTTCTCATTTCAACATAAACAGATTTCATGACTACCGTTCATGATTGATCACCATCTCCTAACACATTGAAACAATGTACGATAAAAGAGATTATTCAGATAGTTAAGCGAGACAAAAATTTAAAATGTGATATGGTAGCAGGTACACGAAAACAGTAAGAACACAAAGACTAAGTGGAAGGGATGAAAGTGGAAGCCACCAGACAGAATTTCCCACAGAGAATAATGTAATCATCGCCAGCACCTTGCTTAAGAATCACGAAAGAATAACATACAGGGCTATTACAAATGATTGAAGCGATTTCATAAATTCATTGTAGCTCCATTCATTGACATATGGTCACGACACACTACAGATACATAGAAAAACTCATAAAGTTTTGTTCGGCTGAAGCCGCACTTCAGGTTTCCGCCGCCAGAGCGCTCGAGAGCGCAGTGAGACAAAATGGCGACAGGAGCCGAGAAAGCGTATGTCGTGCTTGAAATGCACTCACATCAGTCAGTCATAACAGTGCAACGACACTTCAGGACGAAGTTCAACAAAGATCCACCAACTGCTAACTCCATTCGGCGATGGTATGCGCAGTTTAAAGCTTCTGGATGCCTCTGTAAGGGGAAATCAACGGGTCGGCCTGCAGTGAGCGAAGACACGGTTGAACGCGTGCGGGAAAGTTTCACGCGTAGCCCGCGGAAGTCGACGAATAAAGCAAGCAGGAAGCTAAACGTACCACAGCCGACGGTTTGGAAAATATTACGGAAAAGGCTAAAGCAGAAGCCTTACCGTTTACAATTGCTACAAGCCCTGACACCCGATGACAAAGTCAAACGCTTTAAATTTTCGGCGCGGTTGCAACAGCTCATGGAAGAGGATGCGTTCAGTGCGAAACTTGTTTTCAGTGACGAAGCAACATTTTTTCTTAATGGTGAAGTGAACAGACACAACGTGCGAATCTGGGCGGTAGAGAATCCTCACGCATTCGTGCAGCAAATTCGCAATTCACCAAAAGTTAACGTGTTTTGTGCAATCTCACGGTTTAACATTTACGGTCCCTTTTTCTTCTGCGAAAAAAACGTTACAGGACACGTGTATCTGGACATGCTGGAAAATTGGCTCATGCCACAACTGGAGACCGACAGCGCCGACTTCATCTTTCAACAGGTTGGTACTCCACCGCACTTCCATCATGACATTCGGCATTTCTTAAAGAGGAGATTGGAAAACCGATGGATCGGCCGTGGTGGAGATCATGATCAGCAATTCACGCTCTCCCGACTTAACCCCATGCGATTTCTTTCTGTGGGGTTATGTGAGAGATTCAGTGTTTAAACCTCCTCTACCAAGAAACGTGCCAGAACTGCGAGCTCACATCAACGATGCTTTCGAACTCGTCGATGGGGACATGCTGCGCCAAGTGTGGGAGGAACTTGGTTATCGGCTTGATGTCTGCCGAATCACTAAAGGGGCACATGTCGAACATTTGTGAATGCCTAAAAAAACTTTTTGAGTTTTTGTATGTGTGTGCAAAGCATTGTGAAAATATCTCAAATAATAAAGTTATTGTAGAGCTGTGAAATCGCTTCAATCATTTGTAATAACCCTGTATATTTGGAAGAGAGTTTTCGAAACCAGATTTTAAATTGTAAGGCATTTCCTGGTGCAGACGCAAACCTGACTGAAGACTTGTCAATAGCAAGAAAAGCGTTCTGGAAAAGAAAATTTGTTCACATCGAATATAAATTCTAATGGTTGGATATTATTTTACAAAGATATTTGTGTGGAGTGCAGCCTTGTACGTAAGTGAAACGAGGACGATGAACATTTCTGTCAAGAAGACAATGGACGCTTTCAAAACGTGGTGATCAATAAGAATGCTGAAGATTAGATATGAGGATCGTGTGACTAAAGAACAGGTATGGAATTAAATAGAGGAGGAAGAGGAAATTACGGCATAACTTTGACAACAATAGGGGTTAGTTGACAGGACGTATTATGAGGCGTCAAAGAGTGAGGACAAAGGGGTTGGGTGATAGTATTGTGATAATAATCATCTGTTGAAATACTATTCTACTATTTTATCTATTAATGTAAGCAGTGAATTTACTCTTCCATGCACTGCTCCACAAAACATTTAAACCAAAACTGAAATCAGCTGAACACCAAATCTTTCAACCACTGGATTCACTTTCAACTTTCTATAACTATCACTGGCTAGCCACACACACATACAGATATAAGGAGAGAAAAAAAACATTAGTTTTCAGCATATAATTATGCAGTTTGGCAACATGTACATAAACAAACCAGACAGGAAGGGACATGAGGAGAACACACTGTAGTTACGACTTCAAATCAGAGTTTTCGGTAAAACGTCTACTGCTAGTGACAGAAGAAAAAAGAGCAAACATGAAAATGTGCTTATGTTCCATAATCTAAGTTTTAGTTCAAACTCCAGCATGTGACCAGGGGAGGAGAAACGTATATGTCTGCCAAAACTCGATTCACTGTAAGTATCACATATCAAAACAAAACTGAATCATTCTAGATTCCACCGAAGATGGTTCAAAGTAAAAGGCGAAATGCGTCTTGAATCAGTAAAGTACACTGGATAAAGAAAAAAAAGTTTGTTACTTACCAAAGGAAATAATCAATAGCTGTAGATATTTAGTAAATTACATCTTATGACATACCACCAAATTAGTTTCGGTTTAACTTCTCATTCCACATGCTATTAAATGCTGTTTAAAAAAATTCGTCTATCCCTTCTGAAAAACTGTAGTTACTTTGATATCTCGGCAGATAAACAGATTTAGGATATTTATCATGTGACGAAATACATGACTTTTCACAAGTTATCGTTTGCAAAAAAACACGTTTCGATTTCTTGCACCGTTTACGAAATTTGCGGTTGATACAAACACATGGTTTACGATGAGCAGGACGAAGTACCAGTCGCGTCGCGAGCAACCTGCGCGCGGTCACGGCACAGCCCGACCGTCAACATATCATTCAATATCTCGAGAACGGTGATAGCTATCGATCTGCTCTCAGCTTTAAAAACAATTTCGATATGTTGACTAAATTTCATACGCAATAATGTATTACCTAAAATGAACTGTACGCAAAGTCCACGCAATGCGTTTTTACCTCTGCACACTCATTAAAATTTCGTGTAAAGGTTAACGTAAATGCGATACAGGAAGTAACCACGACGAATAACGAAAAGAAATACGGTCCTTTATCGAGAGAAGATATCAGGCTGTAACAAACCCAAGAATCAAATTTTTCTGCCGAATAGTTTCCTTGGAATCGAAGATAAGTATTTCATAGCTGCCGCCGCGTCCGCGCCAGTGGTTCGGTGAAAGTTCGTGTGGCCCGGGGTTCCGTGCCTGACGTCACGCTCAGCGCGTTCTGTGATTGGCGGCGCGAACCTGGAGCGCGGCACGCGGCAGGGAAGCGGTTCGCATGGTCAAGCCGCGACGCAGAGCCCGCCGCGCCGTGCCGCTGACGCCGTATGATTCTTGGGCATGTTACAGCCTGATATCTTCTCTCGATAAAGGACCGAATTTCTTTTCGTTATTCGTCGTGGTTACTTGCTGTATCGCATTTACGTAAACCTTTAAACGAAATTTTAATGAGTGTCCAGAGGTAAAAACGCATTGCGTGGACTTTGCGTACAGTTCATTTTAGGTAATACATTATTGCGTATGAAATTTAGCCAACATATCGAAATTGTTTTTAAAGCTGAGAGCAGAACAATAGCTATCACCATTCTCGAGATATTGAATGATATGTCGGCGGATGGGCTGTGCGGTGACCGCGCTCGGGTCGCTCACGACGCGACCGATACTTCGTCCTGCTCGTCGTAAACCATGTGGTTGTATCAACCGCAAATTTCGTAAACGGTTCAAGAAATCGAAACGTGTTTTTTTTTTTTTTTTTTTGCAAACGATAACTTGTAAAATGTCATGAATTTCGTCGCATGATAAATACCCAAAATCTGTTTATCTACCAAGATATGAAAGTAAAAAAATTCATTTATCCCTTCTGAAAAACTGTAGTTAAACGGCATTTAATAGCATGTCGAATGAGAAGTTAAACCGAAACTAATTTGCTGGTATGTCATAAGATGTAATTTGCTAAGTATCTACAGTTATTGGTTATTTCCTTTGGTAAGTAAGAAACGTTTTTTTTCTTGATCCAGTGTACTTTATTGGTTCAAGACGCGTTTTGCCTTTTACTTTAAGGTATCTTCGGTGGAATCTAGAATGATTCAGTTTTGTTTTGATATGTGATTCTTGCAGATTATAAAGCAGTTCACATCTCTTTTTTACGTGAATAACTGATTACTTACAGTGAATCGAGTTTTTGGCGGACATCTGCGTTTCCCCTCACCTGGTCGCAAGCTGGAGGTTGAACTATAACTTAGATTATGGAACATAAGCACATTTTCATGTTCGGCCTTTTTTCTTCTGTCACTAGCTGTAGACATTTTACCGAAAGCACTGATTTGAAGTTGTAAATACAGTGTTTTCACCTCATGTCCCTTCCTGCTTGGTTTGTTTATGTACATGTTGCCAACCCAAAGAATTATATGCTGAAAACTAATCTTTCTTTATTTCTGTTCTCCTTATATCTGTATGTGTGTGTGGCTAGCCAGTGATAGTTATAGAAAGTTGAAAGTGAATGCAGTAGTTGTCAGACAGTGGTTGAAAGATTTGGTGTTCAGCTGATTTCAGTTTTGGTGGAGGAGTGCATGGAAGAGTAAATTCACTGCTTACATTAATAGATAAAATGGTAGAATAGTATTTCAACAGATGATTATTATCAGAATACTATCACCCAACCCCTTTGTCCTCACTCTTTGACGCCTCATAATATGTGCTGTCAACTTACCCCTCTTGTAGTCAAAGTTGATCCATAATTTCCTCTTCCTCCTCTATTTAATTCCGTACCTCTTCTTTAGTTACACGATCTCCATATCTAATCTTCAGCATTCTTATTGATCACCACGTTTTCAAAGCGTCCATTGTCTTCTTGACAGAACTGTTCATCGCTCAAGTTTCACTTACATACAAGGCTGCACTCCACACAAACACCTTTGTAAAATAGTACCCAATCATTAGAATTTACATTCGATGTGAACAAATTTTCTTTTTCAGAACGCTTTTCTTGCTATTGACAGTCTTCATTTTATGTCTTCTCTACTTCTACCTTCTCAATTACCGCTTCCATTTCAAGTCATTGAAGTCTTAGAAATGCAGTTTTGTTTCTGTGTAAGTTGTAGATAATCTTGTGGCCCTGTGTTTTATCTATGACATTTCCAGAGCTTCAAAGAATGTTTTAATTAAGATTGTCGAAACCTTTCTCAAAACATGCAAATGCTATAAACACAGTTTCGCAGTTCTTCAGTGTGTCTACTTAGCTAAGTGGTAGAATCAGTATTGCCTTGCGTGTTCAGACATCTCACAGGAATCTAACATTGTGCCTGTGTTAGTTTGTACAACCCCTCCTCCTCTCCTCTCTGCATATTCCTTCCACTTTCTAGCCTTCTCTTATTTGCTTAGTTCTGGCTTGCTAAATGAGTTCTTGACAGTTGCTTCTCCTTTGAGCAAAGTTTTCTTTGTTCTTTCTCATTTTCATTCCCCTATGTTTTCCAAGTGCAAAATCGCGTTGCAATTTTGGACTTTCTGTCAACATCATATTTAGACATTTCTATTTCCCATGGCCTACCTTATTTGCTGCATTTTTATATTTTTCCCTCTTTTCGAATTTAATATATCACGTTTTATCTAACGATTTCTACTGTGCCTTCTTCCCGTTCACATACTCTGCTGCATTATCCACTTCTTCTCTCAAAGATATCCATTCTTATTCCAGAGGATTCCTTCCTCTGTTTCAGTCAGTCGTTGCATTACGGTAACATAAAGATTATCAAAAAACTGTGGGTCTTGAGTTATTCAAGTCCCATTTCCTTAATTTGCAACCGTTTACTGTCTATTTAGTTGTAAACTGCAGCTCGTAACCAATAATTATTGTACGTTTGCGTCTGTACCAGCAAATGTCTTATAATTTAAAATCTGGTTTCGAAAACTTTGTTCCAAATATGTATTATTCTTTCATGATTCATACAAAGGTGCTGGCGATGATTAAATTATGCTCTGTGCGAAATTCTATCAGGTGGCTTCCACATTAATCCCTTCCCCCAAGCCTTTGTGTTCTTACTGTTTTTCTGTACCTGCTACTTTATCACATTTTAAATTTTTGTCTCGCTTAACTATCTGAATAATCTCTTTTGTCGTACATTGTTTCAATGTGTTAGGAGATAGCGAACTATCATGAGGAGCACATTGTACAGAAAATGAAAAATTGGTATGTCTTCACCCAACTTCGTCTTTCCTTAATATATGTGTAAGATACAGTTAATCAAACGCACCGGGCGTTTCAGTGGTTCCCGCCCCGTACCTCAGTGGCTGTCAGTCATTGGCTACCGCTAGCGTTTGCCGCTTCCAGATGGGAACGCCAATTCCGCGAGCCGCCGCGTCAAAGCGGAAAACGCTTGCCGCTGCCGTTGCCGCACGACGCGCTCTAGTGGATGAATCACGTTTTACACTCAACCAGACTGATAGCTGTTGGTGTGTACTACGTGAAGCGTCTGAAACCAAACGCAGTGCAACAGTTGTCAGAGGGTGGAGGCCAGAGGACATTCCCTGGGTGATTTTGTCGCCCTGAAAGGCACAGTGGATCAACACAAGCATACATCTATCCCTGGGAACCATGTTCACCTCTACATACAGTTGTTTTCCCTAAGCACAACGACATCTATCAGCAGGGCAATGCCTCACGTTACACAACTCGCAGTTTACGTGTGTGTTTTAAAGAGCACTAGAATAATTTGCCACACAACTCTTGGCTACAAAACACCTCGGATTTGAAAACAGTCGAAAATCTGTGGGATCACTTCGATCGCGCAGTTCGCACCATGGATGCTGAACTGACAAACTCAGCTCACCTGCCCATCGAACTGGAGATGGCATTCGTCCACATCCCTGTAGGTACCTCGCAAAACGCCACTGACTCTCTTTCTGCACATCTCGCAGTCGTCTGTGCTGCAAAAGATGATTGCTCAGGATTTTGAGAGGTGGTCACATTAATGTGACTGGACGGTGTACATGGCATGTTGCCTATGTAATAGTATTCCTTAAAATTCCAATTTGGGACAGCTGAAAGTCCTATCTTGAAGCTACAGAAATTATAATTTGAAATGTTGTATTGATGAAGTATGTGATACGTAGTCCGATGTCTATGTATAATCATGATTATGAACTTGAGTGCATATCTAGTTATTGGCTATTGATCCGGAATAGGAGGAAAATACAATAAAGAATATTCTGACCTTAAGTTGATAAATCGGCAATTACAAATACTGTATACGAATAACACAAGTCTTTATACAGGCACAAGCACTGTAGGTAGATACATTGATGTAAGGATGTGATTTTTTTAGCCCAAAGATAGGAATCTGAACCCTTCTACATTTTTTCCTTATGACAGGTGATCAGAACAGCACTTAATAATATAGAGCCGTAAGGGTAGCGGGACAGGATTGGACGCCTTTACCTTATCAGCATGTTTGCTTGAATACAAGAATCCTTGAGTGGAAGGGACTGAACTATTAGATTTCCAAAACTTTACTATTACAATCCGAAATAATGTAGAGGTATACATCAACCAGTATATTGAACAATTCGTAATAATACTCATTTTCACCCATAATAACCAAAAAAATTCTTATAAATAATACAGTGGTAGTACACATGAACAGTTTATATCTAGGAAACAACATATAAATATGACATTAACATAGTGTTCAGGGACATAGAAAGGTACACCATTATAACTCCATACGTTACAGACGCATGCACAGGAAGTACGCAATGTAAATATCAATATAATTGTAACAATGTCACTTTTTTTATTTGTTTATTCTTTTAAGAGCAAACGGCACATGTCTGTTATCGAAAAACAGGAAACGCTATCTATCATAAACTACTGTTCTAATCTCTTACCTTATTGTACGAATGTGCACTGATCAATCAGAACATCGTGAACACCCACCTAACACCCGTTATGTCCACCTTTGCCACGGATATCAGCGGCGACACATCATGGCATGGAAGCAGTGAGGCCCTGGTAGGTCGCAGGAGTTGGCACACATCTGCACACATATATCAACTAAGTCCCGTATGTTGCTTCGAGAGGTGATGAGCTCTGACCCGACATTCAGTCACACCCAGATGTGTTTGATTGGTTTCAGATCTGGCAAGTGGGAGGGGGAGTGGGGGTGGGGTTGCAGCATATCATTTGGAACTCGCCACTGCATTCCTCGAACCACTCCATCGTATCCCTGGTCTTATCATATGGAGCATTATCTTGTTGAAAAGGGTCGCTGCAATCAGGAAACACGTTCGTCATGAAGGGGTTTACGTCGTTTGCAACTGGTGTGTGATGTTCCTTCCCCGTCATAGTGCCTTGCCCGAAGCCCACTTTACTCATGGATGCACTCCTGAATGTTACCTTCAGCATAACAGAGCCTCCACCAGCATTCCTCTGTCAAGAAGTACAGGTGTTGAGGAGCTGTTTCCCTGGAAGACGACGGTTTCGCGCCCTCCCATCGGCATGATGAAGAATTCTAAGAATTCATCAGACCATGCCATGCTTTGACACTGCGCCAACATCCAGTGCCAACAGTGAAGTTCATTTCAGTCGTAGTTGCCGATGTTGTGGTGTTAACATTGGCACATGCATGGGTTGTTGGCTGCAGAAGCCCTTCGTTAGGAATGTTCAGCGCACTGTGTGTTCGACACACTTGTATTCTCTCCAGCATTAAAGTCTGATATTAGTTCCAACAACCTCGCCGCCTGACCTGTTTTACCAGTCTGCCCAGCCTGCTACATCCGACGTCTCTAATGAGAGTGGCTGGACAACCCCACGAAGTCTGGACGTGATTAAACCTTGCATTCATCACTTGTTGAAGATACTCCCCACAGCACTCCTTGAACACCCGACAAGTCGTGCAGTTTCCGAAATGCTCATGCTGAGCTCCTGGACAATCACAGTCTGCCCTCAGTCAAACTCAGATAGATCGCACGCCTCCACCACTCTACACACGACTCATACTACATGCACCGTGCGTGTGTCTGATTAGCAGTCATTCCTCGCCAGGTGACGCTGCTATCGTCGGGACGGGTTTATAACGGTAGGAGGTCGGGTGGTTATAATGTTTTGGCTGATCAGTGTAGAATGTGTAGATGTATCTTGCGGCTGAAATGGATGGCCAGGAGTCCCGACCTGGGGAATTTCGGCTGCCGAGTAGCTAATCTTTTCAGTTGTCCCTACACTGAGTGAATTGCGTTTCGATGATGAAATTATGATGAGAACAGGGCAACACCCAGTCCCTGAGTGGAGATAATCTCCATCCCGGGATCAACTATTTGCAATCAGACACACTCACAGCTCAGGTAAGGGGGCGCACACCTTGCAGCTAAGAAGATGACATATGGAACAGTTTTGTTAAGAAGTCTGCACTATGTAGTGCGAAGTCTACATCAAAATCTCAATATCGAAACTCATAACACACAGTCCAGTCATACTAATGAGACCACCGTCTATATTCGATGTCGACATGCAGTAACTGCTTACAGATGGCATGTGGCAGCTCTAGCATTGGATGGTACAGACGGTGTGTTAGGGGGGCGAGGAAAATTGTGCCGTCATTGTCGTAATGCAGAAACGGAACGATTTATGTGATGCCGTACCGACCATTTTCCTCCAAGTCAACATTGGAAGAATTTCTGAAGTGGCTAAGTTTGTAAAATGGTTGTGTGTCCCCATGGTTAAAAGATACGGTAAGCAGCAGAACCGCGCTATCCAAACCCGACGCTGAGGTAACGGTGATGCACCACAGGCCATAGATCACAGGAGTGAACGACAGTTGCTGAAATATGTACGGCCGAATGGACTGACCTCCCAAATGAACCAAGGGGCTAACACCAGTGCCTTCCTCAGCAGCCTTTCAGCGGGGATTTTTGTGTATGGGCCTCTGAAGAATGCTCTTGGTTCATGCACACATACTGCATGCTGTTCATCGGCGACAAATGCTGGAATTTGTACGCCAGTAACGCAATTTCACATCCACTGAGTGGTGGCAAGTCGCCTTTTCAGATGGATCACGTTTTACACTCAACCAGACTGATAGCTATTGGTGTGTACTACGTGAAGCGTCTGAAACCAAACGCAGTGCAACAGTTGTGCTGAGGGTGGAAGCCAGAGGACATTCCCTGGGTGATTTTGTCGTTCTGAAAGGCACAATGGATCAACACAAGTATACATCTATACCTGGGAACCATGTTCACCTCTACATACAGTCGTTTTCCCTCAGCACAACGGCATCTATCAGCAGGACAATGCCACACGTTACACAACTCGCAGTTTACGTGTGTTTTTTGAAGAGCACTAGAATGAGTTGCCATACAGCTCTTGGCTACAAAACACCTCGGATTTGAAATCAGTCGAAAATCTGTGGGATCATTTCAAAAAATGGTTCAAATGGCTCTGAGCACTATGGGACTCAACTGCTGTGGTCATAAGTCCCCTAGAACTTAGAACTACTTAAATCTAACTAACCTAAGGACATCACACACATCCATGCCAGAGGCAGGATTCGAACCTGCGACCGTTGCGGTCGTGCGGCTCCAGACTGTAGCGCCTTTAACCGCTCGGCCACTCCGGCCGGCGGGATCATTTCGAACGCGCAGTTCGCACCATGGATGCTCAACTGACAAACCCAGCTCACCTGGCTATCGTACTGGAGATGGCATTCGTCCACATCCCTGTAGGTACCTCGCAAAGCCCCACTGCCTCTCTTTCTGCACATCTCGCAGTCGTCTGTGCTGCAAAAGATGGTTGCTCAGAATTTTGAGAGGTGGTCACATTAATGTGACTGGACGGTGTGTATAGCATGTTGCCTATGTAATAGTATTCCTTAAAATTCTAGCTTGGGACAGCTGAAAGTCCTGTCTTGAAGCTACAGAAATTCTAATGTGAAATGCTGTATTAATGAAGTATGTTATACGTAGTCCTATGTCTACGTACAATCATGAATATGAACTTGAGTGCATATCTAATTATTGGCTATTCATCCCGAATAGGAGCAAAAATACACTAACGAATATTCTGACCATAACTTGATAAATAAGTCAAGCAATTACAAATCCTATATACGAATAACGCAAGTCTTTATACAGGCACAAACACTGTAGGCAGATACAGTGGTGTAACGATGTGATTTTTTTAGCCCCAAGATAGGAATCTCAACCCTTCTATATTTTTCCCTTACGACAGGTGACCAGAACAGCACTTAATATTATAGAGCTGTAAAGGGTAGCAGGAAAGAATTGGAATCTTCTATCTTGCGAGCTGCTTTGCTTGGATATAAGGATCCTTGAGTGGAAGGGACTGAACTGTTAGATATCGAAAACTTTTTTATTACAACCCAAAAGATTAACCAGTATCTTAAACAATTCGTAATAATACTCATTTTTACCCAAAAATAACGAAAAACGTCTTATAAAAAATGCTGTGGTGGTACACATTCACGGTTTATGTCTAGGAAACAACAGATAAATATGACATTAACACGGGGTACAGGGACAGAGATGAATACACCATTATAAACCCATTTGTCACATGAAAGTTCTAAAGATATACGTACTGTACATATCTATGTAATTGTAACAGTGTCACTTTTTTTATTTGTTTATTCTTTTGAGTGTAAACGGCACATGTCTGTTATCGAAAAACAGAGAATGCTGTCAATCATACAGTACTATTCTAATCTCCTGCCTTATTATAAGAATGTGCACTGATCAGTCGGAACACTATGACCATCGACCTAACAGCCAGTATGTCCACCTTTGACAAGGATACCAGCGGCGACACATCATGGCATGAAAGCAATGAGGCCTTGGTAGGTCGCCGGAGGCAACTGGCACGCATCTGCACACACAGGTCAACTAAATCCTCTAATCCCATACATTCCTGTGAGGGGTTGATGAGCTCTGGCCCCATCACATTCAATGACATCCCAGATGTGTTCGATTGGGTTAATATCTAACAAATTCTGGGCGGCGGAGAGGCGTGGTGAGGGGTGGGGGGGGGGGGGGGCGGGGGTATGGGCAGCATATCAGTCGGAAACTCGCCACTGTGTTCCTCAAATCACTCCATCACACTCCAGGCGTTGTGACATGGTGCATTATCTTGTTGAAAAAAGCCACTGGAATCAGGAAACATGTTCGACATGAAGGGGTGTACGTCGTATGCAACCGGTGTGTGATGTTCCTTCCCCGTCATAGTGCATTACCCGAAGCCCACTTTACCCATGGATGCACACCTGAATGTTACCTCACCGCCAGCCGGCGTGGCTGAGCGGTTCTAGGCGCATCAGTCTGGAACCGCGCGACCGCTACGGTCGCAGGTTCGTATCTTGCGTCGGGCATGGATGTGTGTGATGTCCTTAGGTTAGTTAGGTTTAAGTAGTTCTAAATTCGAGGGGACTGATGACTTCAAATGTTAAGTCCCATAGTGCTCAGAGCCAACTGAACCATTTTTTTTTTTTTTTTGTTACCCTCACCACTATGGGGCCTCCACCAGCAGAACATGTGTCAAGGAGCTGTTTCCCTGGAAGACGACAGATTCGCACCCTCCCATCGGCATGATGAAGAATTTTAAGAATTCATCAGCCAATGCACTGCCATAACACTACACCAACGTCCAATACCAACAGTGAAGAGCATTTCACTCGTAGTTGCCCATGTTGTGGTGTTAACATTGGCACATGCATGGGTTATTGCCTGTGGAGGCCCTCGTTAGGAATTTTCAGTGCACTGTGTGTGCGACACGCTTGTACTCTGCCCAGAATTATAGTGTGATGTCAGTTCAGGCACAGTTCATCTCCTGACCTGTTTTACCAGTCTGCCCAGCCTGCTGTTCGACATCTGTAATGAGGAGTGTCCGGCCAACACGATTTCTGGACGTGGTTTCATCTAGGATTCGCCACGTGTTGAAGATACTCAGCACAGCACTCCTCGAACACCCGACAAGTCTAATAATTTCGGAAATACTCATGCCGAGCCTATGGACCATCCCAGTCTGTCCTCGGTCAAACTCAGATAGATCGTGCACCTTTCCCATTCTACAAACGACTGATACTACATGCACCGTGTTTGTGTCTGATTAGCAGTTATTCCTCGCGAGGTGACGGTGTTATCGCCCGGACGGATTACAACAGTAGATGGTCGGTTGCCATAAGGTTCTGGGTGATCGATGTAGAACGATTCACAGACGTATCTTGCGGCTGAAATGATTGGCTGGGAGTCCCCACCTGGGGAAGTTTCCAGTTGACACTACACTGTGTGAATTTCGTGTCGATGATGATGAAATGATGATAGGACAATACAACACCAGTCCCCGAACTGAGAAAATCTCCGACCCGCGGTCCACTGCATGCAGTCACACACGCTAACAACTCAGCTAATGGGGCGCACACCTTGCAGTTAAAATGATGTCATATGGCAAAGTTTTGTTATGAAGCCTGCACTATGTAGTGCGATGTCTACATCAAAATCTCAATATCGAAACTCATAACACACGGTCGAGTCATATTAATGAGACCATCGCCAATATTCGATGTCAACGTGCAGTAACTACTTACAGATGGCACGTGGCAGCATAGCAGTGGATGGTATATAAAACGTGTCAGGGTGACGAGGGAAACTGTGTTGTTATTGTCGTAATGCTGAAATACACTCCTGGAAATGGAAAAAAGAACACATTGACACCGGTGTGTCAGACCCACCATACTTGCTCCGGACACTGCGAGAGGGCTGTACAAGCAATGATCACACGCACGGCACAGCGGACACACCAGGAACCGCGGTGTTGGCCGTCGAATGGCGCTAGCTGCGCAGCATTTGTGCACCGCCGCCGTCAGTGTCAGCCAGTTTGCCGTGGCATCGGAGCTCCATCGCAGTCTTTAACACTGGTAGCATGCCGCGACAGCGTGGACGTGAACCGTATGTGCAGTTGACGGACTTTGAGCGAGGGCGTATTGTGGGCATGCGGGAGGCCGGGTGGACGTACCGCCGAATTGCTCAATACGTGGGGCGTGAGGTCTCCACAGTACATCGATGTTGTCGCCAGTGGTCGGCGGAAGGTGCACGTGCCCGTCGACCTGGGACCGGACCGCAGCGACGCACGGATGCACGCCAAGACCGTAGGATCCTACGCAGTGCCGTAGGGGACCGCACCGCCACTTCCCAGCAAATTAGGGACACTGTTGCTCCTGGGGTATCGGCGAGGACCATTCGCAACCGTCTCCATGAAGCTGGGCTACGGTCCCGCACACCGTTAGGCCGTCTTCCGCTCACGCCCCAACATCGTGCAGCCCGCCTCCAGTGGTGTCGCGACAGGCGTGAATGGAGGGACGAATGGAGACGTGTCGTCTTCAGCGATGAGAGTCGCTTCTGCCTTGGTGCCAATGATGGTCGTATGCGTGTTTGGCGCCGTGCAGGTGAGCGCCACAATCAGGACTGCATACGACCGAGGCACACAGGGCCAACACCCGGCATCATGGTGTGGGGAGCGATCTCCTACACTGGCCGTACACCACTGGTGATCGTCGAGGGGACACTGAATAGTGCACGGTACATCCAAACCGTCGTCGAACCCATCGTTCTACCATTCCTAGACCGGCAAGGGAACTTGCTGTTCCAACAGGACAATGCACGTCCGCATGTATCCCGTGCCACCCAACGTGCTCTAGAAGGTGTAAGTCAACTACCCTGGCCAGCAAGATCTCCGGATCTGTCCCCCATTGAGCATGTTTGGGACTGGATGAAGCGTCGTCTCACGCGGTCTGCACGTCCAGCACGAACGCTGGTCCAGCTGAAGCGCCAGGTGGAAATGGCATGGCAAGCCGTTCCACAGGACTACATCCAGCATCTCTACGATCGTCTCCATGGGAGAATAGCAGCCTGCATTGCTGCGAAAGGTGGATATACACTGTACTAGTGCCGACATTGTGCATGCTCTGTTGCTTGTGTCTATGTGCCTGTGGTTCTGTCAGTGTGATCATGTGATGTATCTGACCCCAGGAATGTGTCAATAAAGTTTCCCCTTCCTGGGACAATGAATTCACGGTGTTCTTATTTCAATTTCCAGGAGTGTAGAATGATTTATCTGATATCGTACCGATCATTTTCTTTCTCTCCAAGGGTGGAAGAATTTCTGGAGCGGCCAAGTTTGTAAACTGGTCGTGTGTCGCCACGGTTAAAATATACTGTAAACAGCAAAACCGCGCTATCCAGACCCGGTGCTGCGTTGACGGTGGTGTACCACAGGCCATAGATCACAGCAGTGAACGACAGCTGCTGAGATATGTACAGGCGAATGGACGTGCAGCTGTTGAGCAACTGTCCACCCACATGAACCATGAGGCTAACACCAGTGTCTTCCTCAACATCTGTTCAGCGAAGTAAGTAGTGTATGGGCCTCTGCAGATGGCGCCTCGTTCAAACACCCATTCGGCATGCTGTTCAACGGCGACAAATGCTGGAATCTGTGCGCCAATACTGCAACTAGACATCCAATGAGTGATGACAAGTAGCATTTTCAATGATTCACGTTTTATACTCAACCAGACAGATAGCTGTTGGTGTGTACGACGTGAAGCGTCTGACACCAAACTCCGTGCAACAAATGTCGGAGGTTGCATACCAGAGGGCATTCCCTGGGTGGTTTTGTCGTTCTGGAAGGCACAATGGATCAACACAAGCATGCATCTATCCTTGGTAACCATGTTCACCTCAACATGCAGTTCGTTTTCCTGCTGCTCAATGGCATCGACCAGCAGGACAATGTCACACGTTACATAGCTCACATTGTAGGTGTGTGTTTCGATGAACACCGTGATGAGTTGACCATACAACCCTTGGACACAAGACATTGCGGATTTAAAACAAGTCGAAAATCTGTGGGACTACTTCGGTAGGACAGTCCGCACCATGGATGCTCAACTGACAAACCTGGCGCACCTGGCCACGACTCTGGAGTTGACATTCCTCCACATCCCTGTAGGTACCTCGCAAAACCCCACTGACTCTCTTTCTGCTCATCTCACAGTCATCTGTGCTGCAAAAGATGGTTGCTCAGGATTTTGACAGCTGGTCACATTAACATGACTGGACAGTGTACGTGGTATTTTGCCTATGTAATAGTATTACTTAAAATTCTAGTTTGGGACAGCTGGGAGTCCTATTCTGAAGTTACAGAAACTATAATTTGAAAAGTTGTATTAATGAAGTATGTGATACGTAGTCCGAAGTCTACATATAATCTTGTTTATGAACTTGAATGCATGTCCAGTTATTGGCTTCACTCCAATGCAAATCACTGTTTCATTATGAGTAGGAACAAAAATACAGTACAAAAGGTTCTGATCATAAACTGATAAATAAGTCTAGGTAATTACAAATACCGTATATGGATAACACAATTATATATAGAGGCACAACCACTGAAGGTACATATAGTGACATAAAAATGTGATTTTTTATTAGCTCGCAGATAGGAATCTCAACCGTTCTATATTTTTCCCTTAAGACAGGTTATCAGAACAGTACTTAATGATATAGAGCTGTAAGGGTAGCGGGACAGGATTGGGCTCTTTTACCTTTTGAGCTGGTTTGCTTGTATACAAGGATCCTTGAGTGAAAAGAACTGAAGTATTAGGTTTCCAAAACTGTACTGTGACAACTCGAAAAAAGGCCTAGGTGTACATCAACCAGGATCTTGAGCAATTCGTAATAACACTCATTTTTACCCAAAATAACCAAAAATTCTTATAATACATACAATGGTAGTAGACATGTACAGTTTACGTCTGGGAAACAACCCTTTTAAGCAACAACAATATTTCAAGAACAGATCTGGTGCAACTACGTAAATAATTCAAAGTAGACAATAGACTTCTGAGATCATCGACCTTTAAATAACCCTGATAATGTAGTGGTATACTGTGCTGCAAAAATTAAATTTGACAGCAAACATTTTTGCATTTATACGTAACATCGAGCACTACACAGACTGGAAAACTAAAGGTAGCGATCCACATAATTTAGCGCCGAATAGAAAGTTACTAGGAAAACCTTTAGATTGGTATTCAAGCTAAGGGCGGTAGCCCACTCAGATTGTCAGTTGGAAATAAATGCTTTTTAAAGGGAACAGTAACCTCAAGTCCATAGCAAGAGCATTAGCTTGCGTAAATTAACCAACTGAAAGGACAATTTTTAAAGAGTAGCATCTAATCAAGGTAATAGTGCAAATAGGCCTTAATCACTGGTCTGGGCAATCTGACAGGTATCTCTTGCCCGCTTTGTTTGTAGCAAGATTTTTAAAACAGTTGCTCAGATCAAGGGCGATAGCCCACTAAAATTAACAGACTGAAATAATCAGATCTTTTTTCTTTTCAAATAGTGATAATAAATTAGTTAGTGACGGATTCAGTTCTGAACGACTAGTTTCTAACAAATAAACAATGCAACAGACGTATTCTTCATGTGCCGAGGATTCTTAGGCAGGATACATCGTCCTGTTACAAGTACACACACCTTACAGTCTGCTGCACCATCAGCCACGACAAGTTGTGGAAGTTTTTGGGCGCTAATGACCATAGAAGTTTTGCGCCCTAAAACCACAAAAAAAAAAAGTTGTTGAAGTAATGAACGGCCGTTTGATAAATATTCCTGTCATTTGCAGAGAAATGAGCAGCGTGTGCGAGTCGTCAACAAGAATGTGATACGCCGCGCGAGCTAGTACGCCACCGCATTCACGTCTAAAACTTATCTTACACGGCACCTTGACCCTCAGGTTTCTATAACAAATAAATCAAGCTCATTAGTTGACTGAAGTAGAGGTCCCAACGTTCCGAAAGCATGTTCCGAACAAGGTAATTGACAGACAACCAAATCAACCTGCGATCACCAATTTGCACACAAGGAGATGAAATGGTTTTACTCTGCCTAAAGCAAGAGACAGTTAATAAGCCACTCTCCTCATGGTCATTTCCCATAGCCGACTTCACGCAGTCGTTGGCCGTGGCGCAGCACTAACAGGACAAAGTACAAACGCTTCCCAGAAGAATAGCTCTGGACGGTCGTGTACACAGCACGTAATTCCGCCTAGAGCACTGACTACAGGATCCACCTGCCTCGGCCCTGACTTCACGATACCACAGGAAATGAATGGCTGCAGGTGATAAGACAGGATACTTACATACGTGGCACCTGTCAGAGCGTTATCTAGAAGTATCAGGGGTCCCACAGTACACCATTGCAGAACCTCCACCAGCTTGAACAGCGCCCTGTTGACATGCAAGGTCCATGGGTTCATGAGGTTGTCTCCATACACATACACGTCCATCTGCTTGATACAATTTTAAACGAGACTCGTCCGACCAGGCAACATGTTTCCAGTCATCAACAGACCAATGATGGTGTAGTCCACTATTCAGTCACCTAGAAGGCGACTGGTTCGGGAGGTTCAGCGCAGCTCGTGCCTTAAGCCAGAAATGTCCATTTGTTCCGGCCACAGGCTACCTCTGTCATGCGCCCGGACGCCAAGCAGAATCATTCTAGGAAACCAGTCACATATTTATCGGAGTAATTACAATTAAATATTACGACTGCAACACCAATCTGGTGACATTCAACAATAAGCTAAGTATCAGAAATACCTCCTATGTGGCTCTAGAATACCTATTTCCCACGTAAACATATATCCTCCTTATAATTGGACATAATTTTCCACATAAAATCTTTCATACCGCTACGGCTCCACATGCGTTGATATCGCAATTTTCCATGTAAAAGTCGGTGAATCTGTCTCTCCCTTATGACTCCACATAGTGTGTTCACTTCCGCCCCACATTTTCTTTGCACATGTTGGAACACTAACTACAGTGACCTTACGGTCCAACACATACACATTTCAGACAAGCAGCGCAATTACCGTTTATATGTGTGTACCGTAAAAAAAAATGGTACATCCACACTCACACCAGCTAGGTGTCTTGATTCATCAAGATCCAGGAAATTATTTGAAAGTTGGGTCTTTTAGTCAATCAGATTCCAGAAAAGATTGCAGCTACTTTCAGTTAACCCTTCTGGAAGATGCTGCATTCCGCCAAATCTCTCTCAAACAAGTGTTGCAGAGGACTGGCCTTTGGGTATATGTGATAATCAACAGTGATGCCACGGATGAAAGAGTTGGCAAGACATCACCGATATGGGTTGGTGTACTATAATAACCATTGAAATCTGTGAGTCAACGAACATTTCTCTCTCATTTAAGTATATGGCCGAAAGAGTCAGCCGTCAGGAATTGTGAAACGAACCCTGTCGTCCAGGCCCGTGTGCCACAAAGAGCGCATATTCGCCACGAGATGGGGAAATTCACAGACGTCTATTGTGCTGAATGAGGCCTAGGCGCTGTACTGTGCGAGTGAGACAGACGATATCCTACATTACAGGGAAACCCCTTAGAAGACGTTTGTGACCAGGGAGATTAGCAGTTTTAAATATGGCGGACCTAAGATCGGCCATAAAGGGAAACATTTACGAAAACTATTTAATTCTGTAGTAATTCAGGGAATGAAGCCACAGTAATTTTAATCTACCATCCTTCATAATTTTCATGGTAATCTCAATAAAACTTGAATATTGATCATATCGTATAATAGTTTAGGATTTACTGTTAAAGTGAAATTAACAAGTTTTGTAACAAAGACCTGAATGCTAAAATCTGGACGCTTTGGTCGATCTTAACGATTGATATTTCATATAGAAGGGCATTATTGATATGACAAATGTTGTAAATATCAGCTCTGTAACTTTATTTGTTTAAAAGATATAGCACATTTAAAATTTCAGTATTTTCAGTTAAGCATCAGATCATCATTTGCTCTACACAAAACACAATGAACGATAACAGCATGACACCTTATTGAATCATTAGGTAACAGAATATTTGTTGTAAAGTTTAGTGCATAATAGTTACTTTTGTTCTTTATTTACTTATCAGAAAGCACATAGATGCAGGGCCACTGGCTGTGACATTCAAAGTTAAGAAGGAAATTGTATTGGTTTTATGTAAAAGAATTTAACGTTTATTATGTAATGGATATTATTGTTAATTTATTTAGAACATGAAAGTTGTCAAACATTGATTATTTAAATATGTTAAAATATAAAATAATGTAGAATAAGCTGTAGCCAATCAGATGGACGGCTTCAGGAGAGGGAACTGCCCTACTCAGTTGAGCGACGATGTTCGGCACGCGAGGGACGCGGCCGGAGACGGGCAGAGAGACAGCTCTGGTCTACACAGCAAAGGGAACGGTGCTGGTGGAGACGCGAAAGCGGACAGTTCTGCTCTAGACACCAAAAGGTACAGTGCTGGTGGAGACGTGAAAGCGGAAGGCCGGTCTTTAGGTAGCTAGGAAGTGAAACAACTTAGAAAATTTCGCATTGTGTGGTATAGCGGAACTTACAAGGGGAGACCGCCAATTGCGAAATTCAGATTCGATTCATACTGCGCATAACAAAAGCTCATGGACAGAGGTGCAATGTGGCAAAGCACCAAGATGCACTTCTCAGCCGTTGTCGAGAAAATCGACAGTTAAAAGAAACCGTTGCAGTGAAATACTCTCTACGATTCATAATTCTCTACAGCGTCGTGGCGCAGCGGTAAGCGCTCTGGTTCTTAATCCGAAGGTCACCGGATAGAATCTCGCGCTAGGCAACTTTTTTTTTAGTATTTGTTTTTTATAATTCAAATATATATATATATATATATATATATATATATATATATATATATATATATATAATTCCCGGCAATCAGTTGCAACAATTATGCATATAATAAGTTGTTGAAAGTCGTTTGTCGTGGAAAAACTGGCGACTTCGAACATCATTATGTTTTCCGCAAACAAAGTTGTATTTCACAAATGTTATTAATTGTCTTCATAATGTTAACCACGCATAGTTAACGGAAGACGTAGAAACGATATTCCGAAACGAATACGTATAGCGTAAGTCAAACGTTCGAATTAGAATAGAGACCCCACGAACACAAATTTGCTGTGGCAGGTATGAAATATAAACTCCGTTACACTTGAATGACAGATGTTGAATGGGCCGAAACGAGCCGCCGCATAACAGCGTAGTTGCCTGCTAACTTCGAAAGAAGGTAGATGCGGTCCCTAGCGCAACTTATAACATTGTCGAAAATCAGTGCGGACGGGAGAGCTTTGGTACACCCCGTTAAAAAAAAAAAAAAGGAAAAATGGAGGCGGTACAATTGGAGAGCGATCCGCCATCACCAACATGCATAAGCAATTCATTAATACTTATATATATATATATATATATATATATATATATATATATATTACAAAAAACTAATAATTAAAAAAATTGCATGGCTCGAGATTCGATCGGGCGACCTTCGGATAACGAACCCGAGCGCTTACCGCTGCGCCACGACGCTGTAGAAAATTACTCATCGTCGAGAGTATTTCACCGCAACGGTTTCTTTTAACTGTCGATTTTCTCGACAACGGCTGAGAAGTGCATCTTGGTGCTTTGCCACATTACACCTCTGGCCATGAGCTTTTATCATGCGCAGTATGAATCGAATCTGAATTTCACAATTGGCGGCCTCCCCTTGTTAGTCTCTGAGCGGCGAGAAGCGGCGCACCTGGTGTGAACTCTTAAACATTTCGTGTAAACAACGAGGTGGCGTAATGGACTTGTGCTTCGCGATGAGATTGTGAATGATCGAACTGTGTCAAATGGATATGAGCTCGAGTGTAACAGTACCTTTAAGTACGATCACTTTCGCTATTCGTTTGCTTTCTGAATAATCATTACCCTAACCAAATCGCAACTGTGTGGCCTACATCATTTATGGGTCGTTAATTTAATTCCCGATGTTATTAGTACTGTTGTTATATGTCGTATTAACATTGTATAGTTTATACAATACCGCAAACTTGCCATCAGCCAGACAATTTAACCAAAGGGTCACAAGTGTCCAATTTAGGGCATGTAATGCGAAACGTGCGGTTCAACCCCTAGACGAGATTGAGCTAAGACATTTCGACGAAGAGGAATTGCATGTGAGTCCGAACATCTTTGGGATGTTAGCTCGAAAATTGATATTCAGTCACTCAGTCACTCGTTGACCACGATGGCACCGAAACAGAGGACGACCGAAGAAAGGCAGAAATACTGAATTCAGTGTTCCGAAACTGTTTCACTGCGGAAAATCGTAACACGGTCCCTGACTTCAGCCGTCGCACGGACGCCAAAATGGAAAATATTGAAATAAACGATATCGGAATTGAAAAACAACTGCTATCACTTAGTAGCGGAAAAGCATCCGGACCAGACGAGATACCCTTAAGATTCTACAGTGATTATGCTAAAGAACTTGCCCCCTTTCTATCAGCAATTTATCGTAGATCGCTGGAAGAACGTAAAGTACCTAGCGACTGGAAGAAAGCGCAGGTCGTTCCCATTTTCAAGAAGGGTCATAAATCAGATGCGAATAATTATAGGCCTATTTCGCTTACGTCAATCTGTTGTAGAATAATGGAACATGTTTTGTGTTCTCGTATTATGACGTTCTTAGATAATACAAATCTCCTTCATCATAATCAACATGGATTCCGCAAACAGAGATCATGTGAAACTCAGCTCGCCCTATTTGCCCAAGAAATTCACAGTGCCGTAGACACTGGCGAGCAGATTGATGCCGTATTCCTGGACTTCAGGCAGGCATTTGATACGGTTCCGCACTTACGTTTAGTGAAAAAAATACGAGCTTACGGAATATCGGACCAGGTTTGTGATTGGATTCAGGATTTCCTAGAAGAAAGAACACAACATGTCATTCTTAACGGTTCAAAATCTGCAGATGTAGAGGTAATTTCGGGAGTACCGCAGGGAAGCGTGATAGGACCTTTATTGTTTACAATATACATAAATGACTTAGTTGACAACATCGGTAGCTCCGTGAGGCTATTTGCAGATGACACGGTTGTCTACAAGAAAGTAGCAACATCAGAAGACTCGTACGTACTCCAGGAGGACCTGCAGAGGATTAATGCATGGTGCGACAGCTGGCAGCTTTCCCTAAACGTAGATAAATGTAATATAATGCGCATACATAGGGGCAGAAATCCATTCCAGTACGATTATGCCATAGGTGGTAAATCATTGGAAGCGGTAACGACCGTAAAATACTTAGGAGTTACTATCCGGAGCGATCTGAAGTGGAATGATCACATAAAACAAATAGTGGGAAAAGCAGGCGCCAGGTTGAGATTCATAGGAAGAATTCTAAGAAAATGTGACTCATCGACGAAAGAAGTAGCTTACAAAACGCTTGTTCGTCCGATTCTTGAGTATTGCTCATCAGTATGGAACCCTTACCAGGTTGGATTAATAGAAGAGATAGACATGATCCAGCGAAAAGCAGCGCGATTCGTCATGGGGACATTTAGTCAGCGCGAGAGCGTTACGGAGATGCTGAACAAGCTCCAGTGGCGGACACTTCAAGAAAGGCGTTACGCAATACGGAGAGGTTTATTATCGAAATTACGAGAGAGCACATTCCGGGGAGAGATGGGCAACATATTACTACCGCCCACATATATCTCGCGTAATGATCACAACGAAAAGATCCGAGAAATTAGAGCAAATACGGAGACTTACAAGCAGTCGTTCTTCCCACGCACAATTCGTGAATGGAACAGGGAAGGGGGGATCAGATAGTGGTACAATAAGTACCCTCCGCCACACACCGTAAGGTGGCTCGCGGAGTATAGATGTAGATGTAGATGTAGATGTACGACAAAGAACATTTGAGAATCTGCTTAGGGGAGCCGATGAGAGGATGTTCTGCGTATCCATGATGTTACAGCCATATTACTGTCATGGTTGTACACTATAGCATATCCAGTTAAAACCTTGCATTGGTATATTGTGCAGGTGTTTACGAAATGAATCTATCACCCCCTTACAGTTAGGTATATTAGTCAATGCGCTGAAATCACAATTCCCCACATCAAATCAGCCCTGCCCTTCTGGCTAGACATACGTAATTAAAAAAATGGTTCAAATGGCTCTGAGCACTATGGGACTTAACATCTATAGTCATCAGTCCCCTAGAACTTAGAACTACTTAAACCTAACTAACCTAAGGACATCACACAACACCCAGCCATCACGAGGCAGAGAAAATCCCTGACCCCGCCGGGAATCGAACCCGGGAACCCGGGCGTGGGAAGCGAGAACGCTACCGCACGACCACGAGATGCGGGCAGACAGACGTAATTATTTACAGGAACAGTAGTCTGATGACTTCACACATACATGTGGTGATATGTCAGAACACTAATGGCAGTAACTTACGTTCCAACAGCATACCCGTACAAATAGCGTGATTATCATTTATAGGTGTATAGTATCCGAAATATTATGGTATGTCCACACTCACAGCAGCTGGGTGACATTTCGCGTGGTCTAACATACCTTCCCAGTAGGAAATCCGTCCCGCCACATCGTCATACCACATATTTGTCGAGGAATAAAGGACGTCATTACAATTAAAAAGCCCTAGCGTCTATTATTTATGTTACGTACATTCTTGCACGATAGTTTGCGTATGCCAGAGCAGGAAGAACTGACACACTTAATGTAGAAAGAGTAACAAAGAAGGGTCCAGCTAACTTCTACGAAAACATCACCTCAGCCCCCCACCCCTCCCCCCCCCCCCCCCCCCCCACCGCCACCCCAGGCGTCTCATCCCAACGAGATGTCTCGATTTGCAGGATTCAGCAGTAATGATTTTGTATGGTTCAGGAAACGAATTGTGTTTACTACAGCGATGTGATACGAAGGTAAAATCGCATGTGGTGACATAGCCTGGTTGTACATCGGTTTCACGGCGAAAATGATCTGCAGATCACTTTTTCAGGGTTTAACTGTCAGTGTAACTGCATGTTTTTCTATCTGTACAAAATGGTTTTCCGCTGAAATTCTCGTGATTTTCCGTCCGTAGAAAGTGGCAGCCAGTGCACCCACGTCAGCAGCATCATTTTCGCGGTTAAATTTAGTAAGGACCAATCAGGGTGTCCCATTCACAGGGAGTTCTATGACGTTAGAGAGTCACAGGGCATCCTTTGTGACTGGCATAGGAGTCTCCACAGACTGGTTCGAACAAGACAGTGGTGGAACAAGACATCTGCGTAAAGGTCCGTGATGTCAGACAGTCACGTGATGTCTTCTTTGTTCGACTGTCCAGAGACAAGTACAGGCAAACCAGCTGGTTTGGATAGGTGGGATGCTGCCTCCCCCCCTCCCCCCTTCCGATCATTGTTTCTTTAGAGCGTCTCCAGACCAGCAGCTGTAGGACATCGAAAATTCGCCAAAAATTTCAGCCATTTCGATGTCTGTAGTACAGTGCTTCGAATTCTAGAAGACTCTTTTAGTCATCTGATCTGGTATGTGTCCGTTTTTTTCACGATCTGTTTTGGATTTCCAAACATGTCATGAATTTTTTAGATGTGTATTTGTTCTGATCTTCCCGTCTGTGCTCAGACACCAGTATTGGTTTCCCATTGTAGAACTGTGCTTCGAAAAGTCAGGAAAATAAAAAGTAAATGCCTTAACATTCCTGACTCCAGCAGCGAAAATAAACTAAGCCCGCTCAGCTTCCCATAAAAGCTATGAACATCACAGTAGCTGTGGGACCCGAAAATTTTTTTCTCTCTCTGACAGTGCTTCCAAACAAGCATCTGATACACGAAAAGTGTAGGGGGAGGGCCAGCAGAAAGTGGGCAGTGGCTGTAGGATAGTTTTGAGAAGCCTCTAGTGGTGGTATGGTGGACTAAGGCAGTCGGTCTTCAAACTTCAAGGTGAAAGGTGAACATACACACCAGTAATCGGAAAAAGTGGGGCCGGATGCGGCGGAAAGTGGAGGGGGGGAAGGGGGAACGACGGATTGTGGGAGACAATCCACTAGTAGGATAACACCAACACAAGCAAATTTCCTGCCAAAATAAATAACTTACGTCCTTAATCTCTTGCAGTTTACCATAAACTGTCTTTTGATGCCAATTCACATGTGGGGGAGGGGCTGGAGGGAGTTTTGTGATATCATAGGAATGGGGGAGAAGTGAGGGGACTTAAGTTAGTGGAGGTAGCCCACCTGCCCTGTTTCCTGCGAAAAAAGATTCCTACGATTTCCAGGGGGTGCAGGGGAGTGTGATATCAAAGGGGGTGGGGAAAATCCAGATGCCATTTTTTACAAATTATTTGTGCAAGAACCTGCCTTGTCCCACTGCTATCTCTGCAGTCTGTTCTACAATGCTAGAGGGGAAATTGATTCTTAGTCATTCTGTACTGCAGCAGTAGCATTCTAACGGGAAAGGCAACTTCCTCCCATCCTGAGTGTAGTTTCTTTTCAGTTTACAGACAGGCTAAGCCTTCCTTACATTTCCTGTCCAGTTCACTCATGTAGACAAAATAAGTTCACTAGGCTCGTGTTTATATTGTGGAGATTCATTATATTGTGGAGCTATATTACTTACTATATCCGTCACACTCTGCCCCTTGTACATACATACATTAATTCTTGTTCCATAGATCATGAATACATTTCATAATGATGTGGAACATGTCACTTTAACTTAAGTTTTCTTTACACAAAATAATTAATTAATTTTTTTTTAAATTTACTACTTCATATCTAAGAAGTCATCTATTGAGTAGGAGTCGTCATTCAGAAATTCTTTTAATTTGCTTTTAAATGTTGGTTGGCTATCTGTCAGACTTTTAATACTATTTGGAAAATTACCAAATATTTTGTGGCAGCATAATTCACCCCTTTCGGTGCCAAAGTGAGATTTAACCCAGAATAGTAAATATCATCCTTTCTTCTAGTGTTGTAGCTATGCACTTCGCTGTTATTTTTAAATTGGGATGGGTTATTAATGACAAATTTCATAAGTGAATATATGTATTGCGAAGGTACTGTAAATATCCCGAGATCTTTAAATAAATGTCTGCAAGGTGGTCTTGGTGGGCTCCAGCAATTATTCTGATTACACGCTTTTGTGCAATGAATACTTTCTCTCTTAATGACGAATTGCCGAAAAATGTGATGCCATATGAAAGCAGTGAATGAAAATAGGCATAGTAGGCTAATTTACTGATATGTTTATCACCAAAATTTGCAATAACCACTATAGCATAAGCAGCTGAACCTAACTGTTTCAGCAGATCATCGATGTGTTTCTTCCAATTCAATTTCTCATCAATGCACACACCCAGAAATTTTGAATATTCTACCTTAGCAACAGTCTTCCACTCATAGTCTATATTTATCAATGGTGTTATGCCATTTACTGTATTTTTATTGTATAAACTGCGTTTTCTCAAAATTTAGTGAAAGTCTATTTGCAGAGAACTACTTAAAATTTTCTGAAAGACATTATTTGCAATTTCCTCAGCTGATTCCTGCTTCTTGGGTGTGATTACTATAGTTGTATCATCAGCAAAAAACTAGCTTTCCATCTTCATGAATATAGAGTGGCAAGTCATTAATATACATTAAGAACAATAAGGGACCCAAGACTGAACTCTGTGGAACACCATTCTTGATACCTCCCCAGTTAGAGGACTCTGCTGGTTTTGTAGACTATCTGTACTGTTAATTTCAACTTTCTGCATTCTTCCAGCTAAGTTTGAATTTAAGCATTTGTGCACTGTCCCGCTCATACCACAATACTTAAGCTTATCTAGAAGAATTTCATGATTCACACAATCAAAAGCCTTTGAGAGATCACAAAATATCCCAATGGGTGATGTTCGGTTATTCATTGAATTTAATACTTGATCAGTGACAGCATATATAACATTTTCTGTTGAAAAGCCTTTCTGAAAAGCAAACTGACATTTTGTTAGTATTTCATTTTTACAAATATGTGATGCTACTCTTGAATGCATTACTTATTCAAGAATTTTGGATAAAGCTGTCAGAAGTGAGATTGGGCGGTAGTTGTCAGCATCAGATCTATCCCCTTTTTTATGCAATGGTTTAACAATAGCATTTTCAGTCTATCTGGAAAAATTCCCTGTTTCAGTGAGCTACTATATATATATGGCTGGGAATGAGGTTTTAATACTCTATTGGAAATGCCATCAATTCCATGTGAGCTTTTACTTTTGAGTGAATTTATTATTTTCCTAATTTCAGTAGGAAAGGTGGATTGAATTTCAGTTTTATCAAATTGCGTAGGTGCTGCCTCTTCCATATACCGCCTTGCATTTTCTAATGAATAGCTGGAAGCTATTTTCTCTACAACACTTAAAAAATAATTATTAAAAATGTTTTCTACTTCTGACTTCTTGTTAACAAATTTTTCATTGTGTTTGATAGAAATACAGTCATCCTATGCTCTCGGTTGCCCTGTTTCTCTTTTCACAATATTCCAAATTGTTTTCATTTTATTATCAGATGTGCTCATCTCAGACATAATGCACATACTTCTGGACTTTTTAATAACTTTTCTTAATGCAGTGCAGTAGTTTTTATAATGTTTCATTGTTTCGGGGTCATTACTCCTCCTAGCTATAGGATACATTTCCCTTTTCTGTATAGTAGATTTTTTTATCCCTTTAGTGAGCCATGGCGTTTTACATGGTTTCTTACAATTATATTTCGCTGTTTTCTTAGGGAAACTGTTTTCAAATATACTCACAAAGGTATCATGAAATAGGTTAAATTTTAAATTAGCATCATGTTCCCTGTACACCTCATCCCAATCTAACTGTTGCATGCTTTCCCTAAAATTTTGACGTGTTAAAACATTAATGGAACACACTATTTTCGAGGACTGTTTTGCATTATTGTATCGAGCTATATCATATACTGTAACTAGCTGTGCATCATGATCGGACAGACCATTCTTAACAGGAAAAGTCTTTATTTGATTGAATTTATCTTGGTCTATGAAAACGTTGTCTATCAGTGTACTGCTTTCCTGTACCACCCGAGTAGGAAAATCAATAACTGATGTCAAATTGAAAGAATCAAGTAATACTTCAAGGTCAAGCTTTCTATCTGACTCCTTCAGAGAATCTACGTTGAAATCCCCACAAACAATAATTTGTTTTCCTTTGTCTCACAGGTAGCACAACAAAGAATCCAAGTTTTTTTAAAAATAGTTGAAAATTTCCCAATGGGGACCTATACACGGCTACAATTATAAAAGTGCATTTATTTAGTTTAAGCTCACATGCACGGGCTTCTGTGTGTTGCTCTATGAAAAATTTTCTAGTTTCCAAATTTTTCACACTATGACTGATTTTAACATATATGGCAACTCCTCCTCTCTCCATAGTGTTTCTACTCACATGTGCTGAAAGCTTATATCCACCTACATTTACCATTTCCATACCTGTGACTATATGATGTTCAGACAGGCATAGTACATCTATTCCACCCTCAGTTTCTAAATCTTCTATACAAACAAGAAGCTCATCTGCTTGGTTTTTTACCCCCTGATATTATGATGCAATATATTAAAATTATTTTTTACTGTGCTTTTGTGTGAATCTTGTGACATACTAACATTATTTTTCACTGTACTGTTATGAGATTCTTGTGATATTTTCACATAACTAGTACCTGCCTGTCTGAACTTTTCATTAAGCTTAATTTCAATCAATGTAGGATGATTGGATACTGATCTTAGCCTGAAAAAGTACTCCCATGAGTTTCAGTGCCCCCCCCTTAAAGAATTTGCTATCATTCCAGCCAGTTTACCCTTCCATTTCCTACTGAGATGCAGGCCATGTCTTGTGAAGTCCCACCTACCAATATCATCAACAGGAACCAAACCTATGCTTGACAAAGTAGCCGCCCAAAGCAGCTGGGCTAGCTCCATATTGACCCTCCTGACAGAGCTGTTCAATTGGAGCCAGTCATACCACATAAAGCAGGAACCAAGCCAACATTTGTATGGTTCATTGTAGATGCTATTTTTACCAGGTCACACTCAATATTGTAGCCCTGATCCCTATCAATACTGTTTCCCACTCCACCCACTACCACAACATGATCCTGCTTTGTAAAACCTTTGCACAATGATCCTACATCCTCTATCACTTGGCTAAGACATGCACTGGGCTTGAAAATACTTGTGACCTGGTACCAGTCACCTAATTTTTCCTGCAAAATCTGGCCCACACCTCTTCCATGGCTACTACCTAACAACAGAACTTTCCTCCTACTTTCTACTTTTTTTGCAACAGTTTGTTTCCTAGTGAAAGTCTATTGAGTGCTGACTACACTTACATCTACTTGAGCCTCTTCCTTAGCTGACTGAGGTAGCAAGGCAAATCTATTGTTTGTGCCAGTGATGAAACTGTCTGATACTGTTCTCTTTTGGTGGCCCCTGTTGGTTGCTACCACTTCCCACCTGTCTCCACCCTCCTCCCCCCCCCCCCCCCCAATCTTGTCAGTTCCTCCCTAGGACTTCCCAGTTCAGCCTGAAGAGCTCTAATCTTCCCTTCCTGTTCCGCTATTTTCCTATCCCTTGAACATAATCTGCAATACCAAGGAAGAGACCCATTGACTTCCCTGATTCCCATGCCACTACATTCACCCCAATGTAACCATCTGCCACAACAGCTGGACAGAACCCCAGAACTGACTTTCCTACGGCAGCTCAAACACTTCTCGCTCATGGTTGTTTACAATATTTTTTACAAAATTTATCTAGGCAATAACAATAATATTCTATTAACTACAGATCACTAACGCCACTAAAGCTATGTGGAACACTAATATATGTTTATACTATTAATATATTAACGTAATGCAGTTAAACTACGGTTAAAAATCAAAACTTGTATACCCGAAAAATTAGGCCTAAGATCGTGTATACGCGATAAGTACTTTACGCATTTTGAAAGGAAATAAAAGATTGAACAGTTCCGGCAGGATGTCTAAATTAACTTTCTATAAATGGTCAGTACACCTGCCACCTTCTGTAAAACACTACCAATCGAAAGGAATGAAAAAACTGTTTTCAATAAAACTAAAACGTATTCATTGACAACTTAATACCTATGGCCCATATTAGAGCCCGCTGCACCAAATTAGAAACAGCCTTCGCCATCTTTCTACAAACCAGACTTGTTTCGTTGTAATAAAAAACGAACTGTCCTTTGACCGTTTCAGATGTCATATGTCAGTCCTATCTGGTGAGGTTGCCTATCACATGGCAATACTCGAGAACGGGCCGTCAGCTATAGTGTAGACAGTCGCTGTAGAAGAGTTGCATCTTCAGATGGTTCTACCATTAACACACAGTATTTGGTGCGCTTTCCCCACAAGATTTTCTGTGTGGTGGCTCAAATCTAGGTTTCTCGTAATTGTAATCCCTAGGTATTTAGTTGAATGGACAACATTTAAATTCATTTATCATGTAACCAAAATTTAACAGGACTTTGGTGCTCCTGTGGTGAACCGATTATAATTTATTATCTGCAGTCAACTGTAATTTTTTGAACCATGAAGAATGTCTAATTCATTTTGTAATACATTTTTTATCTTCTGATGAGTTTACTTGACAGCAAATGGCGGTATCGTCTATACACAACCTTCTGAGCGCTGCCCAGATTGTCTCCTAAATAGTTTACATGGGTTAAGAACGACAGAAGATTTATAGCACTTCCTTGAGGTACTCAGGATATAACTTCGGTTTCACTGCATGGCTTCTAGTTAGTTAATATGGAATGAGACAGAAAATAACGAATACAGTAACACAGCAGAGACGATACTCCATAAGCACGCGATTTGATTAAAAGCTGATGCCGGCCGAGGTGGCCGAGCGGTTCTAGGCGCTACAGTCTGGAACCGCGCGACCGCTACGGTCGCAGGCTCGAATCCTGCCTCGGGCATGAATGTGTGTGTTGTCCTTAGGTTAGTTAGGTTTAAGTATTTCTAAGTTTTAGGGGACTGATGATCTCAGAAGTTAAGTCCCATAATGCTCAGAGCCATAAAAGCTGATTGTGAAGAATCGATCATGGCAAAGAAGTTTAGCTTCTCTAATCCATTTGTTTGTCTGTTCATGTACATTATATGTACCGATTTCCGTTTAGAGCAAGGGTCGTCAATCTATTTTGCTCAAGAGCTAATACCGACACCTTAGGGCGGCACCATGGGGCGCATATGTACCAAAATTATTATTAATTGATAACTTACGTAAATTAGTGAGCCCTCAGTAGTTAGCTATAACAAGCGCGTGATAAGGGCCGCCGACACTCAAGTACCTATCACCGATACAATTTGTAAGACGTCTTCTCGTGAAAAGATTGACACCACCCTCAGCGACTCCAGTGTTCCGTCACTGTAATTTCCGGACAAAGTGGTGTTGTGTTGTCTGTGTGAGCGAATAATTAATAACAGTAATTGCACTTATATTAAATCGATTATGCAATATGGCAATATGGATCACTAATGTATGCTAAATGACCAATTCAATATAAGCTGTAACTCACTGATCATGTTAGTCTTTAAACAATAACAAACAGAAATGTGAACCATAACCAGAATGAATAATTAATGAATGCCTCTCTCTCTCTCTCTCTCTCTCTCTCTCACACACACACACACACACACACACACAAACCGAATGAAAAATATCAAATCACACACACACACACACACACACACACACACACAAGAGGAATGTTAATCACACAGCGACAGTTGGCAACACTACACACTTTAAACACAGACATGTTGATTACAAAGTGAAAAGTGCAAGTGATGTGCTGTAATAAATGTGGGTGGAAAAACGTCGTAAATCGGTCAGCTGGAGTATGGGGACCGAGTGACTACATCTCCAGGACATCACACGTGGACCAGCAACTTTGGAGATCGTAAGTAACACTAAACGATAATTTAACCTCACGAAACTTGTGCCACAAATGTTGTTTCTGATCTGAGAAACAAGAGAAAACATTAAAAAATTAAACATAGTAGCATATTTGTGTCTATTATGCATGTATTACATATGAAAACAAAGATATGTTACAGACCACGGTAGATGCTTCATAAATAAATAAAAGTAGCGAAACGCGTACGGCAAAAAAGAAACTGCCTTTCGTTTAGTTGCAATGACGGAACATGCCTCCATGAATTTTGAAGCAACTATGGAACGATGGAAAACGAAAAAAAATGACGGTATACTAAATGTTTTGAAATATATTTTCCTCTACTAACTGGGTATATTACAACAGCCTTTATCTTAATTTCATATTTGTTGGTAGAAATATGTAACGCATTTAAAGATGGCCGACTGTATACTGCTCATTCACGAATGCTTGTTACTTCCGTTTGAAATTTATACCATAGCAACCCGATCGTGTGAGGCAGACACGCTTATGAGTTGTCAGCAGTGGAAGATAAACAAGAAAACGTTTCGCGTATCACGTCCCCTCACCCCTAACGACAAATATATCTGCCCCTGTACCCAACTTCATCCCTGAGGTAATCGACCAACTCTACTTAGTTTACGGAGGAATTTAGCAACGTCATTTAAAATTAAGCGAATTTAGCAACGTCATTTAAAATTAAGCGCATGCTTAACATTTTCTGTCTCTGCAACTATTTTTGTGTGTTACTAAGCAGGAAAACTACACTCTTAAGAAACTCTTAATGTTAGTTGACATTTGTGGGTTCGGCTGTTCGTTGCTAGACCTGTTAAGAATTGTCTTTCTAGTCATGAGGCACAGCTGGTTATAATATATGACACGGCTACATACAGTAATGCAAAAAGTCCTCCAAAATGGTGTGTTCAGTTAATGATTTAATGACTGAAAATTTTAGGGGAAACTTGCAGCAGTTAGACTGGGAAGAGTTTTACTGGGAACCTAACGCTAATTTAAAATGTAACTTATTTCATCATACATTTGTGAGTATTTTTTAAAACAGCTTCCCTAAGAAAACAGTGGAATATAATTATAAGAAACCATGGCTCACTAAAGCCATCTTGTAATCGGAAAAGGGACATGTATCTAATAACAAGAAAGAGTAATAACCAGAAATAGTTACATATTATAAAAACTACTGTATTATATTGAGGAAAGTTATTAAAATGTCCAGAAGTATGTGTATTACTTCTGATATTAGCAACTCTGATTATAAAATTAAGACAATATGAAGAATTGCTGAAAGGCAAACAGGGCAACCAAGAGCACAGGAGAGTGTATTACCATCACACTGAATAAAAAATGTATAAATAAAAAGTCAAAGTATGGAAATATTTTTAATAGGCCTAATCATTTTTAAATGTTGTGGAGAAAATAGAATCCAGATGTTCAGTAGAAAAGCAAAGATAACTATGAAATTGGCAATACATATGCAATTTGATCAAAATGAAATTCTACCTACCTCTCCTTCTGAAGTTAGGAAAATAATAAACTCACTCAAAAGTAAAAGCTCGCATGGAACTGATGGCATCTCTAACAAAGTACTAAAAGCGTGTTCCTAACAGATAAGTAGGATTTTCAGCCACATTTGTAACAACTCACTGAAACAGGGCATTTTTCCTGATAGACTGAAATATGCTGTTGTTAAACCATTGCATAAAAAGAGGATAGGTCTGATGCCAACAACTGCCACCCAATCTCAGTAAGGGCAGCTTTGTCCAAAATTCTTGAAAAAGTAATGTATTCAAGAATAGCTTCCCATATCTGTAAAAATAAAATACTGACAAAATGTCAATTTTGTTTTCAGGAAAGCTTTTCAGCAGAAAATGCTGTATATGCTTTCACTGATCAAATATTAAATGCTCTGGATAACTGAACATCACCAATTGAGATTACCTGTGATGTCTCAAAGGCTTTTAATTGTATAAATCATGCAATTCTTCTAGATAAGTTTAAATACAGAGTTTGAACAGAAGTCTGTAGCTAAGGCAGAATATTGTAAATTTTTGGGTGTGTGTACTGATGAGAGATTGAATTGGAAGAAAGACATTGATGATCTGCTGAAACGTTGAGTTCAGTTACTTATGCTGTTACAGTTATTGCAAATTTCGGCAATAAATATGTAAGTAAATTACCTTACTATGCCTATTTTCATTCACTGCTTTCGTATGACATCGTGTTTTGGGGTAATTTATGATTAAAGAAAAAAGTATTCATTGCACAAAAGCGTGCAATCAGAATAATAGTTGGGGCTCAGTCAAGGTCATCTTTCAGACATTTACTTAAGGAATTGGGGATATTCAAAGTAGCTTCGCAGTATATAAAGGGTGGTCCATCGATAGTGACCGGGCCAAATATCTCACGAAATAAGCATCAAACGAAAAAACTATAGAGAGCGAAACACGTCTAGCTTGAAGGGGGAAACCAGATGTCGCTATGTTGGCCCGCTAGATGGCGCTGCCACAGGTCAAACGGATATCAACTGCGTTTTTTTAAATACGAACCCCCATTTTTATTACATATTCGTGTAGTACGTAAAGAAATATGAATGTTTTAGTTGGACCACTTTTTTCGCTTTGTGATAGATGACGCTGTAATAGTCACAAACGTATAAGTACGTGGTATCACATTAACATTCCACCAGCGCGGACGGTATTTGCTTCGTGATACATTATCCGTGTTGAAATGGACCGTTTACCAATTGCGGAAAAGGTCGATATCGTGTTGATGTGTGGCTATTGTGATCAAAATGCCCAACGGGCGTGTGCTATGTATACTGCTCGGTATCCCGGACGACATCATCCAAGTGTTCGGACCGTTCGCCTGATAGTTACGTTATGTAAGGAAACAGGAAGTGTTCAGCCACATGTGAAACGTCAGCTACGACCTGCAACAAATGATGATGCTCAAGTAGGTGTTTTAGCTGCTGTCGCGACTAATCCGCACATCAGTAGCGGACAAATTGCGCGAGAATCGGGAATCTCAAAAACGTCGGTGTTGAGAATGCTGCATCAACATCGACTGCACCCGTACCATATTTCTATGCACCAGGAATTGCATGACGACGACTTTGAACGTCATGTACAGTTCTTCCACTGGGCACAAGAGAAATTACGGGACGATAACAGATTTTCTGCACGCGTTCTATTTAGCGACGGAGCGTCATTCACCAACAGCGGTAACGTAAACCGGCATAATATGCACTATTGCGCAACGGAAAATCCACGATGGTTGCGACAAGTGGAACATCAGCGACCTTGACGGATTAATGTATGGTGCGTCATTATGGGAGGAAGGATAATTGGTCACCATTTTATCGATGGCAGTCTAAATGGTGCAATGTATGCTGATTTCCTACGTAATGTTCTACCGATGTTACTACAAGATGTTTCACTGCATGACAGAATGGCGATGTACTTCCAACATGATGGATGTCAGGCACATAGCTCGCGTGCGGTTGAAGTAGTATTGAATAGCATATTTCATGACAGGTGGATTGGTCGTCGAAGCACCATACCATGGCGCGCACGTTCACAGGATCTGACGTCCCCGGATTTCTTTCTGTGGGGAAAGTTGAAGGATATTTGCTATCGTGATACACCGCAACGCCTGACAACATGCGTCAGCGCATTGTCAATGCATGTGCGAACATTACTGAAGGCGAACTACTCGCTGTTGAGAGGAATGTCGTTACACGTATTGCCAAATGCATTGAGGTTGACGGACATCATTTTGAGCATCTATTGCGTTAATGTGGCATTTACAGGTAATCACGCTGTAACAGCATGCGTTCTCAGAAATAATAAGTTCACAAAGGTACATGTATCACATTGGAACAACCGAAATAAAATGTTCAAATGTACCTACGTTCTGTATTTTAATTTAAAAAAACCTACCTGTCACCAATTGTTCGTCTAAAATTGTGAACCATATGTTTGTGACTATTACAGCGCCATCTATCACAAAGCGAAAAAAGTTGTCCAACTAAAACATTCATATTTCCTTACGTACTACACGAATATGTAATAAAAAATGGGGGTTCCTATTTTTAAAAAACGCAGTTGATATCCGTTTGACCTATGGCAGCGCCATCTAGCGGGCCAACCATAGCGCCATCTGGTTTCCCCCTTCAAGCTAGACAAGTTTCGTTCTTTGTAGTCAAGCTAGAGAAGTTTCATTCTTTGTAGTTTTTTCATTTGACGCTTATTTCGTGAGATATTTGGCCCGGTCACTATCAATGGACCACCCTGTATATTCACTTACGAAATTTGTTATTAAGAACCATCCCAACTCAAAAGCAATGTCAATGTGCATAGCTTCAGCACTAGGAGAAAGGTTGCCTTCACTACTTTGTGTTAAATTTAACTTTGGCTCAAAAAGGGGTGAATTATGCTGCCACAAAAATCTTTCGACACGTACCATATAGCATCAAAAGTCTGACAGATAGCCAACCAACATTTAAAAATAAAGTGAATTAATTTCTGAATGACAACTCCTCCTGCTCAATAGATGAATGTTTAGATATAAATTAGTAATCTCACAATAAAAAAAATAGTTGAATTATGGCTTGTAAAAATACCTTTCGTTAAACTGAGACATTCCACATCAATACGAAGCATCGCATTCATGATCTAGGGAACAAGTATTAATCAAATCTAATCTAGTTGCATATTACTATAAAATAGGGCTGAGAACCGCGAGCCGTACGAATACGTGATCGGGCTGCAGCTCAATGATCAACTGGTATAGACTATCTTTTACTTTTAGAGGGGCAGGCACCCGGCGTGGTGTAGTTTTTTCAAGAAATCTCCAATGCTCGTAATCAAGTTATTTGTTCCTGATTACATCTAATGTAACTCACCATTAGAGATATACTGACTGGGCTAACGCTGGGGAGAGGCTTTATGTCCCTCACTTCTATAAAATACGAAGACAGTGACAAGAAAAGGTAACATACTATTTCTGATACGAGAATGTTTCATGTTTCATGAGTCGAGCATGTTCATGAGACGAGCATGTTTCATGAGTCGAAATTCTTACGAAGGAGATCTTCCCTCTGGTACACAGCACCCTGATTGACGTGAGTTATTGACGTAGTGTGTGGCGCAACAATACTCTGCTCTGTGTTAAACCGAACATGACGACCCAGAAAAAAAAACACGCGGCATGTTCTTTGAAGAAAATTATAATCGTTTATGCTGTCTTTTAGAGGGTGAATTGTGTACTACTCTATTCTCTAGAGTGTGTTACCATTCATCTAGTTCATTAGGACTTTATCCAGGCAATGGCTATGTCCTGCGGTCTAAATGAATGTATGTATCCCCTGTTCCGTCTTGGCAATCTTGGGCTTCCTGTAATAGGTCCACGAGCTGAATGTTCTTAGAATCCTGTCGTTACTATGGATTTTCATTTCATTATCACTGCAATCTCTGTAATTAATTCATAAGCAACTCCTGTGGCGGTTATATGTATATGCTTGGAAACCTGTTAGGGTCCCCTATTCTCAACACAAAGCAATGAACTCGATACAGTATTCCTGTTCTTCATAGACAGTGGTGGAAATATTTATTACATCACCTCTTACAATTAACAATTTTTGTTACAATCATTGAATAACCGAGCTAAATTTGCCTGATTTCTCTTAATTTCTATCAGAAATGAATATACACAATAATTTTTGTCAATTTGTTTTTATTCTTAATTTTTATTTCTATAAAAATGTTTGTTTTTTATAATTTAACAATTTCTTGAAAAATGAGCGTAAGTGGATATGTCAGCTATTCAGTTTGCTATTCTGAAATATGAATACTAATGTTGAAAGAAACACTGCATATTAATGTTGTAAAATAACGCTGATGGATTTTAGTTCAAATGGCTCTGAACACTGTGGGACTTAACTTCTGAGGTCATCAGGCCTCTAGAACTTAGAACTATGTAAACCTAACTAACCTAAGGACATCACACACATCCATGCCCGAGGCAGGATTCGAACCTGCGACCGTAGCGGTCGCGCGGTTCCAGACTGTAGCCCCTAGAACCGCTCGGCCAGCCCGGACAGTTGGACTTTAGTGTTTGTATTGCCTCATATGAACACACTGTTGCATTTAATACTTTGTTGCTCCACCACGCACCTTAATCACCGCTTGACATCGTGAAGGCATTGAAAGAATTAACTTTTTAATGTATCCCTAACTCAGTTATGAAACCACACACGCACAAGGGTCTCCAACAGCTCCCGTTTATTCTGTGGCTCCTTTTTGGTGATAGCACTTCTCATAACCATCCAACAGTTCTCAATAGCACTGAGATCAGGGTTGTTTTCAGGCCACTCTAATACGCGAACCTCATTTTGTAGAAGGAAAGATTTTACCTGAAATGTAGAAGTACGTGATAATTACCCAAGAAAGTAATCTGCTTTGTGTTTGGTACAAATATTAGTTATAGGACACACCTTCAAAGCTCTATGGCAAGGAGCGGAGTCATCCTGAAAATTGCAATTGGAAACATCTCCAAAGTGGCCTCTAATGGTCGGCATAAGCTTCCTTTCAAGGATGCTTATGTATGCATCTGTGTTGAAAGTGCCATTTATGAAGTCCATACGATCTATTCCGTGACTGGAAATGCACCCCCAGACCATCTGTCCTTGTGGGTGTTTGACTGTATGTGTTATGCATGATGGCAAAAATTCTTCACCTTTTCTTCGACGCACGAACACTTTTCCATCTGAGCCATGCAGTTGATGACAGGTGACGATCCATGAGCGAAACCCTTTTCAATACCCTGTCCTGTTTGGCCGTTCACGCCCTCTCCCAACCTCTTCCTTTCTCACGATCAACATTTCCATTTTCTCTGTATTTTTTCAGTAACCTCGATATCGTAGACTGATTAAATCCTGTCGTAGAGGCTATCTCTCTGGTGCTGAGACCAACAGACAAATAAGCAGGTATAGCAGCTTTCTTTTCTGGCGTTAATTCAACTGACCTTCCCATCTTCTCACTGCAAAATCTCAACTCAAAACGGCAGTATAAACACTGGTTTCATTGTAAAACCAAATGACAACAACAAAGAGTTGTGTATTGTTGGGAAACATGCGTGAAGAAGTCAAATTATTAAGGCAAGAATATGTCATCAAAGTTTAGCAACAATGGGACTGGTATAACCTGAACCAAACTGCTGCGAAAGACAGAAAGACGAAGTATTTCGTGGTGATGCAATAAATATTCCCACCACTGTAGACTTGTAGTACTCTCATGAAAAATTTATCGTTAATAATTAACTTTAACTATTCGTATTGCTGATCCTAAATTGTAGCCCACACAGTATGTATTGGGTTGACAAGCGTGATGTAGCAACTTCCTGAGTGACCGCTGCTGCTATGCGAAACCTATGGCCCCCACATTCGGTTGTGGACCCTGGACCACAGATAAGTTCCCCCCCCCCCCTCTCCCGTTTTACAGTCGAGTGCTACATTGGAATTGGACGGTTATTTCTTACCCAAACTCTTTTTAGGACGTAAAAATACAGAGTATATTATTATGTCAATCCAAACTAAAATTTATTTACAAAATTATTTTATTTAAAAATGACCACAGCAAGGATCTATGTCCGTCATATACACTGGCTACTAAAATGATCAGTTAGGGCGGAAAAGTCAAGAGACTTGACCAATCTATTCTCCATTCCAAAAATTGGAAAATGTTTAAGATGACTTTGACCTGTTGTGCTGTTGTGCTCCTCCCCAAAAAAATTACTTGAAGGTTTTTATTATATATAGGGTTGTGAAGATTCATCGTGTCCTTTTCTGGTTGGAAGTTAGTACTATAGATCCTTTTCATGTGTAGAAATTCTTCAGCTAAGCTGTCTGAATCTGCCAAGTCTGAAGGATGTTTTGAGGTAAGATTGGTGGTTTAACTTTCAGTTCATCATTTTCTCCGTCCGTGAAAGCCAAAACTCGTGAAAACATATCAGGAATCTGTTCACAACTCGCAATTCTTGTGGTCAAATTTGCCATGCCAAAATCCAAAACGGCAAGGACAACAGGAGATCTGAATACATTTCATGCTTACAGTTGGAGCTGTTCAGGCGTCTTTTCATCTGCATTGGGTTTCCTTTTTATAACAAACTCTAGTGAAACGCCAACTGCCTCGGTAACTACTTTTGCTTCATTCAGAATTGTTTTCATGTATCTCGTAGGACTTGTATCTCGGTGAGTAAGTCTTTAATTAGTTGCGTCCCTACGTGAGGGAAATACCTTTGTTCCGTATAGTGATGTTTTTATGATCAGTAAATGTGAAGACATCAAGAGGCCCTTGAAAGATCCAAAGCACTTCTTGAGTCCCAAAACTGTATTTCTTGCTGATTTATTTAATATGGGTAACCTATTCATCAGGAACAGATCGAAGATTATGAGTATCAAAGGACAGTGCTTCAAAATCTGACGCACAGCTTGCAGTCTTTCACTACAGTGAGTTTCAGAAAGGCTTTGCAAGGACAAAGGGACATGCTGTTTCATCTGGCCCAATGATCAGGGCTGCTAGATAACAAAGTATAAAAACTTTCAACGTTTCCAAAAACTGTCGCATCACAACTCAGTTTAGCAGCACTGACAGCAACTCTGTTCAGAGAGTGTGCTCCGCAGGGAGAAAAAGACTTTTTTCCGGGTATTCTTGACTGAACACCACTGTAGCGATCTAGCATGTAGCCACTGCTATAGGTCTGAGCACGACTGTACGTACGTGGTACTCCAAGAGTTCTTACGTGAACAGTATTTCATCAGTTACGGCCTTTCCTGCTTTCCCGCTAACATTCATAAATTCAATGAATCTTTCACAAACTTCCAAGGACTTTTTTTTCTATATTTTGAAATACGTAGCGCAGAACAAGTGTATATTGCTCCTGGTGGGATATCTTAGGAGTTGCACCAACAATAATTCGATAGAAGATAGACTCTTCTCTTTGGTGTAAAATGGGTTTCAATAGGTTTTCGCCACATAGAGAAATAAATTCCTTCTGAAACCATAATAGATAGTGAGTCACGCATCATACGTTTATTGATCAGTCGGTTTTCTTTTACTTTGTGGCTAGATGTTCACGAGTTACTTCGTCATATTTTCCAGTCAGTTCCAATATTCCCCCCAAAAAATCCATTGTAAACATCACCAATCTGAATATTAGCCCTTTGGAAAGTTAAACCTCTATTACTTAAGAATAAAGTTCTGTCAAAAATTCTTTGTAATATAGCTTTCCGTTTTGTTGCTTCACAGTTAATCATCTGTTGAAGGTTACTGTCGACACCACGTCCTTTCAATGATGTTGGAAGCGTTTCCCATTCTAGATAGTGTTTTCGATCTTTTTTCTTGTATGCATAATAACCAGTTAAGTGTTTTCTAGGGTGTTTTTTGTGGATAAAACCCTTATTTTCCGAGTTTACTCTGATTTGATTTAAAAATGCTGCAAGGTAAATAATTAATACTGTTTTCCGACTCTCTTGAAGTTAACCATCGACGTGGAAATTTTTTACTTGTTCTGTTATTGGCCGTTTTAATGTACAGCAATGTCTCATGGAAACGTTTCCCTGAAATGTCGGTTATAAAAGACTTTCATGTGGTCTGAAAAGCTGAAGAACCAGCGTAAGAGGGTGCTACTTCCTGTCGTATTTCATCATCCATCGCTCTATCACTATAGGCCGGTACCACCAGTATTCATAATAAGGTCTAGATTAGCACATTTTTCATTATTTTGCTAACATACAGTAAGAGAATCTGTGGTTTTTTTTGTTGCCTCTGCTTCAGTTAGCTGTTAGAGGCCAGAGTATCTTGTTCTTGTTTGATATGTTTTACAGCTCTTTGGTCGGAAACCGACGGGACAACAGCAACTACCGACACCAGTTTTATTAAACGTTTACGATGTACGGTTTATCATAAAAGTCTATTTTAAATTTGAGTATGTAATCAGCCGTAGAACCTCCTAAAATTTCACTGGATCAAAAATATTCAAAATATTTTTTCTAGTTTGTATTAAATTACAATAATTTAAAAATTAAATTGCGTTGGACAGGGAGCGGTCCCCCTTCTGGCCTGGGCCCTGGACCCAGTGATTCACCCAGCCCCACCCTTCTGGAGGCGACGGCGAACCACAAACATGCAATAACGATGGAAAATGTTTCTCATTTCCTCGGGGAATACCGGGAGGTAAATGTGTATCTTTTTTCCTCGATCTGTGCTGAGAATTTTGTACTCCATAGAGATAAAGTAGGCATTCTGAGCGCGCAATACTGACAGAGATGTTACTAATGCCAATCAGTCATCACATACCAACGTCAGATTCCCAGCATCAGAAAATATTTTCGTGCAGCTCTGTTAAGCTAAATAGCGGTGTATCAATTGTGGAGAGGAAATTGCATATTAATTTAAGAACTAACACTCGCCTCCACGGTCGATATCACTACGATTCCACAGTAGCCAGTTCTAATGCTAGCAGGGGAACAAATTTTCATCACTTATTTGGCTGGCGAGAATAGGAAAGAGGTTGTACAGTTTCTGATCACTGGGCTGTGTGTTAATGTCTGGCCTAAACCCCAAAACTCTACACAGTATCTCGTGAGAGCATGTGACACTGTTAACGATCCCTGTGTTGGATACACACATTTAGCTTCGCGCCTCTTTTGGTACCATATCAGAAGAGCGGTGTATATGCCAGCACTTGTTTTCCACTACTCTTTTAATTTTCTTAATACTCTGTAACATCACAACTCTACAGTGTGATTCAAAAGAACGTTTACAAACAGGCATGGCACATCGGACATTCAAGAAGGATCAGTAGTCGCACAGGAAGTGGGAGTCGCAAAGGCCATACGGGATTACTAAATGGAGTTGCAGTTATTTAGTCACATGCCACAAATGGACCTCCACGACAGGAGATGCCCAAAGTTTTGTCCAGGTGCATCGAGACACGCCTGAAATTGATGCAGCCTCGAACGGCACACCCTCTCAAAGATAGTTGGGGCATCTCGAAGACATCCTGCTGCAACAATCCTGCTCACTTGGTCCTCCGGCGATGTAACAGGCGTTTCATACACAAGGCCCTTCAGATCCCGACAGGAAAAAAAATCGATTGGGGCAGATTGGGTGGTCGTGATAGCCATGCGAATGGCCCACCGGGACCAATCCAGCAGCTGGGAAAGGTTGGCTGCCCTCACTTGTCTACTGGAATGCCCGGGGGCTCCGTCGTGCTGAAATCGAATGCAGGGACCAATAGGCAAGGAACATCATTGAGCATGTCCGGCAGAAACCCTCGCAGGACATACGGGCACCTATCAAGTCGGTCCAGGAGAATGTTCCGTCCAATTAAAGTATCCGACGATGCCAGTGTTAACACCCTTTCTGGCGTTTGCGACCCCCTGTTCCTACGTGATTACCGATCCTTGTTGTATGTCCGATGTGCTACGTCAGTTTGTAAACGTTTTTTTAATCGCTCTGTATACAGCCATTCACCACTGTCACCCACGTGACATAGATTAACATCTCACACAACGCCGAGAACACAAGTTCGACCCTATACAGTGTTTCATACGCACCAGACACGCGAAAGTAGGTCACAAAGTTCACATAAATGCAGTACTCAATAAAGAAAAAGGCACTACGACTTTTTAACCAGTATTTTCCAAACCAAATCAGAGTGCTTTGTAATTTAAATTACTGGCGGTAACAGCAGAACATACCTCACAGCGCCCCAATCTCCTTTTATTACTGGGCAGTCTTGGAGATTATCTGTGCTGCAGCTTACATTGCTACTTTCAAACACAAGGCCGTTTACACAGATGAAAGCACAAGTAAATTCTATCTACTGTTAAAAGGCTCCGGTTTGGAGACTACCTTCAGCGAAAGGAAATTTCTTCTCTCTGTTTACTGGTCACGTATGTTCCGTAAACTGCCACCCCACCTTCAGTCAGCTGATGATGTATGTGAAGCATGTCTGGACAGTGAACGTAGAGAACTATGTCTAGTTGTAGATGACTCACAACCCGACCATTGCCATTGTTTAGTGAACACATAGGCAGAGTGATAACAGGAACTCCATACTGTTGTCTTCCCATTGCAACCAGACCCACACAGTTACTAACTCTCACACGAATCATTTATGCGGCGCAGTACGAGAACCGGAAGCTGTCGCCGCAGACGGTCTTCTGTGTCGGTCTTCTGTGTCGCTCAGTTGTGAGTAACGCAGCGGCCACCGCAACACGACGCTTTTCCACTCAACGCCACACCCCACACCAAGGATAGGAGCGCCGCCATAGACTGACGTCACATACAGTTTTTCAATAAGAGTGAACCACTCAGTGTTAGTTTCATGTAAAGGTCTTTCCAACGTCCCAAGAAGAAGTCTAAGATCTAACTTCATGTCATTACTTCTATGACAAAAAATAAACAATAAATCGATCCTTCATCTTGGAAAGCAGGGTTACGATTTGTCGTTCTCTACATCTATAAACACACTTTGCAAGGGTATCTCGTACCACTCTTAGTCGTTCACTTTCCTGTACCAATCACAAATGAAACGAGGGAAAGAAATGTCTGTGTCTGCTTTCATATGAACTCTGATTCTCCCACCTTGACATCGAGGTCCTTACGTGTTGAGTGTGTTGGCGGCAGTAGAATCGTTCTGCAGTCAGCCGCAAAGGCTGTTTCTCTAAATGTTCTCTAATTATCTCCCGAGAAGTACGTCGTCTTTCCTCCAGGGATTCCCGTTTAGGTAGACGGAGGATTCCCATAACAATCGCGTGTTGATCGAACAATCTACCGATAACAAATCTACCAGTATGCCTCTGACTTGCTTCGATGTCTTCCTTTAATCCTACCAGGAAAGGATCCCAAACATTCTAGCAGTATTCAAGAACGGGTCGCACAAGTGTCCTGTGCGCCTTCTCCTTCTACAGGTGAGCTACACTTTCCTAGAATTCTCCGAAGCAATTCTTCCCTAAGTGCTCGTTTCATTTACGACTACATACTGTGTATTTCAAAATGAATGTTGGGGTTTTAAGGCTTTGTATCATTTACTGCTCTCAACTTACAGTTATAAACAATAGATCAACTGAAAAAGCAACTCAACTAGTTTTGCATAATAGTGTTCGATGTGAGCACCACCGCCACACAGCACACATAAAGTCGATAGGAGAGTTCTTACCAAACCATGATCAGTTTGTCTGGAGTAACTGATACAACAACTGCTTCAATCTTGTTTCTAAAGTCGGATAGATCAGCTGGTGCCAGAGACACATAGTCATGATCTTTTATGAACCCTCAAAGGTAAAAATCGCATGGCGTGAGATCAGGTGACTGTGGAGGCCATGCGAAACAAGCTCTGTCATCTGGCTTCTTGCGGCCAGTCCAGCGGTCGGGTACAATGTCGTTTAACCAATGGAGTACCGAGTTATGCCAGTGAGGCGGTGCACCATCTTGCTGCCAAATAAAGTTCAGCGGGGCAGCTTCTTCCAGCTGAGGTTCTAGCGCATCAGGATAAGAAATACCAGTCATAGTTGCTTCACCGAAAACGAAAAAACATTCCATTTAGAGGAGTCTCGTTGCAACCGCACCGTCTCGTGGGGATTTTCTGGTACCAGATGCGCACATAGTGTGTGTTCAACTTTCCACTTAGGGGAAATGTTCGTTCACCACTCACGATCCAGAAAATCTTCATCGCCATGCAACAACATTTCGTTTGCGAGGGTGGCACGTAAACTGTAGTATATAGGCTGTAGACATTAGAGCTTGCAACAGGTATACAAACAAAACTGAATTCCTCTTTAATTTGACGTATTATTTAAAATTGTAAGTTCAATGTAATAAATGTTACAAAACCTTAAAATTACGATATTCATTTTGAAACATCAGGTATTTTATCAACAAGACTGTGTCAAGCAGCACACCACTAATACTGTATTTGAACATTAGAGGATTGTATTTCCTATTCATCTGCACGACCTTAAACTTTTCTACGTGAAGGGCAAGCTGTTATTCACCATACTGAATAGAATTTCTATCTAGGTCATCATATATCCTCCTGTAGTCACCCATCAACTATACTTTCCCGTACAATACAGCTTCATCAACAAAGGGCCGTAGATTGTTGCTCAACCTGCAGGTAGAACGTTTTTGTGAATAGAGGACAAGAGCAGTCCTTTCACACTTACCCACGACACTCCTGACGATACCCTTTTCTCTGATAAGTACTAACTATCTGGAGCAACATTCTGGGTTGTATTATTAAAAAATTCTTCGAGCTGCTCATATATCTGAGAATCTATTCCGTATGCTCGGGACATTCATGAACAGTCTGCTTTGTCTGTGTCAAAACACTTTCCGGAAGTGTAGGAATATGAAATTTCCCTGTTGCCTTTCACAAAGGTTCGCAGGATATCGTGTGAGAAAAAGACCAGCTTTCACGTGAGCGATTGTTTCTAAATCGCCGTTTTTTTATCTAGAAGTTTACTTTCTCAAGTAAATTTATTATGTTCAAATTTAGAATATGCTCAAGAATTCTCGTTTCACAGTTAAAAGTATTGGATATGCGTACATACGATTCTGCGAACTACACGCGCGTGCCCCGAATGCTACATGAACATGAAATACTAGGTACATTCTACTTCGTTTCTTTAAACTGCCATTCCCAAAAGCCAATCTTAGCGTTGAAGGTAATTATACCCAAAGAAAACACTCCGTCTTCAGGCCACGAGTGGCCTACCGGGAGCATCCATCCGACCACCGTGTCATCCTCACTGGAGGATGCGGATAGGAGGGGGATGGGGTCAGCACACCGCTCTCTTGGTCGTTATGATGGTATTCTTGAACGAAGCCACTACTATTCGGTCGAGTAGCTCCTCAATTGGCATCAGGAGGCTGAGTGCACCCAGAAAAATGGCAACAGAGCATGGCAGCCTGGTTGGTCACCCATCCAAGTACCGACCACGCCCGACAGCGCTTAAGTTCGTAATTATACCCAAGAGTGTGAGAAAATGTTTCCACTCATGAAAACATTTTGTAGAGGGTTTCTGCTAACAAGAAGCCCTAGCGGTCCACTACCTGTTAAGTCATACTGTGACTGTATGTTTATAAGGCAGGGCCGGCCAGGAATTCTACAGACGTACGGCGCTGCTCCACACGTGCAACTTCCTGGTCCCAGTGCCCACACTTACCAGACTTGTAAACAGGAAAAGGAACCTTCTCCGCTCATTTAATGTACGCTTCTAAGCACAGATGTCGCAGCTTCACTTTACCCACTAGCTGGGATACACTGTACCTGGGGCACTCTTGTGCTCTTTCACAGTGTGCAATTCAGTCATGAGAAGGTATCGTGTTATTCCATCGCCCTGTGTGCAAATGTCAGGCGGCTGGTGTGGCCGTGCGGTTCTAAGCGCGTCAGTTTGGAACCGCGTGACCACTACGGTCGCAGGTTCGAATCCTGCCTCGGGCATGGATGTGTGTGATGTCCTTAGGTTAGTTAGGTTTAAGTAGTTCTAAGGGACTGATGACCTCAGTAGTTAAGTCCCATAGTGCTCAGAGCCATTTTGCAAATGTCACGGTGAAAGTTCTCTGCTGGATTCCTTTCATGTTAATTTCTTAAATCTGTTGTCATTTACGGCATAAATTCCTCTTCTAAATTTACTGTGGCGTTTCTGACTATCTGGGAGGAGACTGAGTAGTGGAACGTGTTACTTTTAGACATAAACAAGAACGATCTGTCACACTACTACACTTTAAAACACAGTTTATATGTAATTCATGTCACACAGTCTCATACGGTACCTACATCCGCTTTCTTTTATATACTGTATATGATAAGATACTGTCATCCCCCTTCCCTTCTGTGTGAGAGGATGAATGAGCAAATGTATTTCTAGTTGCATGCTTAAGGGTAGCAGACAAGCCTGTCTGCTAGAGAACACTAGGACCAACGTCGGAACAGGTAGCTACGCTTTCTAAAAGCAGAGAGGTTTCTATTCTTAGTATGGTCCTGTCCGTCCCTTGTCATGTTGGTATAGGAAGCTGCACCTCTGGCCACTTCCGATTCTATTTGTGAGCCACCCTCAGGAAGGGACCACGGCAGTCTATCCGCGGCGAGCGTCTGAAGTGGTAAGATCTCCGGCTAAGCGCGTGTCTGCTAAGTCCGTAGGACAATGGATTTCTTAAGTTCAGCCTAACTGAAAATGTAATCACCTTTATTTCAGGTTTAGCTCTAAAATATCTAATGTTATCTTAAATTGCTACGCAGTGTAATTCGAGTGTGAAGTTCAGAATATATTCCGGTAGTTGCTTTGTCACTACTTTGTTAGTAAAGTGGAACCACGTGTTGATCAGTAACTCTAACTAGCATCATCAATCTTCAATGCGAATGTGCATGAGATTATAAAGTCTCGTCTTGACAATATTTTTCAATAGAGCAACTTTTCTTTATGTTCAACCCACGTGGGGTGTACTTTGTGAGACCAGTACCACGTGCTTATACAATTGTTTGACCCATCAGGTTAATAGTAAGACGATAGTAACCAGTTCGAGGTTTTTCTTTTGTAAATTGCTTTTCGATCTAATTTATTTTAATTATGAAAATTATTGTGGAGTTACACGCTTTGTGTAAACCAAGTTGACCACGTGTAGCATGTGGTGTAATCATCAAAGTAGCCCTCAGCTATTCTTTTCGGGAAGATTTCACAGAGAGTTAGTATGAATTTAGTATACCAGTGTGTGGTAATTACATGATGGACAGGATTGTGCTACGAACGTAACTTCTTTGGGTGAAAATTGAATCGGTTGGTTGTGGTTAATTTCCTCTTGCATATATTTCAACGTTCGTCGTGTGTTATTTTATGAATGCAGTGTTGTATGCAGTCTCCCAATCTTGGCTCCATATTTGATGTGTTCCGTAAGATTAGAAACTCACATTTTCACAATCCTAAACAAGGCACCAGTTATGAATCAAGTTTAATATGCTGAAATTTTAAATGTTAAAATAAATGTCCAAATATAAACTGATTTATTTCTTTTTATTTAAATTGTTGTTGTATGACTATTAAAAGATTATAATTAATGTTAGTCTGGTTGGGAATTTAGTAAGCTAGACTTGGTACCTGGTGAAACAGTTGCGCAGTAATGCAAGGTTAACTTCCCCAGACAGCTCACAGCTTTTAACCCGCTTTTATTATCTTGAATATCAGCACCGCTTACACCTCAAATTAAGCAACAACATTACAACGGCATTAAAACAAACCATAAAAACAAATGGTGTACAGACATGTCAGACTGGTTGTAGCCCCACGTTAGATACCTAAACATCCTTCATGGTAAGAGCATCATACATGTTTCTCAATAATTTAAGAATAATTTTTAAAAATATAAACATACCCAGAAAAAAACAGTTTAAGGGGGTTGAGCTGGCCATTGTGGCCATGCGGTTCTAGGCGCTTCAGTCTGGTTGAAATGGTTCAAACGGCTCTGAGCACTATGGGACTTAACATCTATGGTCATCAGTCCCCTAGAACTTAGAACTACTTAAACCTAACTAACCTAAGGACATCACACACATCCATGCCCGAGGCAGGATTCGAACCTGCGACTGTAGCAGTCACGCGGCTCTGGACTGAGCGCCTAGAACCGCTAGACCACCGTGGCCAGCTCTTAAGTCTGGAACCATGAGACCACTACGGTCGCAGGTTCGAATCCTGCCTCGGGCATGGATGTGTGTGATGTCCTTAGGTTAGTTAGGTTTAAGTAGTTCTAAGTTCTAGGGGACTGACGACCACAGATGTTAAGTCCCATAGTGCTCAGAGCCATTGGTTTAAGGGTGTTGAATCACTCTACCATCCTCCACACCTACATATCCTTAATGCATCCCATCCTCTGTTATGCCAGTCTCTCCTGGATATCCGCCCCCCCCCCCCCCGCCCCAATTCTAGAAGTCCCTCCAGATCCTCGAGCGCCATGCACTCCGCCTCGCCTTTTGTATATGCCTCCCGTCCCCCACGCAGATCCTCTACGACCTGATTCCTTTCCCCCATCTCCTCTTATTCCTTGAACATAGCATACTCTTCACCTCCCACCGCCTTGATCCCCTTCATCCTCTGGTTGCTCCACTCCTCTCCAACCAACGCCCTCCGCCGCACCTTCGCTGTTGTGTCCCCCCTACCCTCCATCTCTACACCCTTCATCTCCTTTCCCAAGGTGTCTTCCATCAAATACCCCTCCCGGATGATGCCCTCTCTCCTTCCATTTATCCCTCCTATCAACTCTGATCCTCATCTCTCCCTCTCTTCCTCTGCCCTTTTCTTGGGCTCCCTCTCTCCCCCTTTATCCTGTTTTTTCCCTGCCTACCCTCTCTCTGCCTCCCTTCTCCCCCCCTTTCCCCACTACCTGTCGCGTCTGCCCAGCCCCCCCCTCTTATGAGTCCTCGTCCTCCGTCGGCTCCATCCCCCTCCCCCCACTTCGTTTTTCCTCTCCTTCCCCTTTTTCTTTCCCATCATCTGTCCAGGTTGCCCCTATCTGCCCTCGGCTGTGGTGTGTCATCTTAGTGCCAAATTTTTCGTGCAGTGTTTTAAGTGAGTGTTCAATGTTGTGCGTCTTTTCCAAAGTCTTGTGAACAGAAATCATGCTGTCGCTGGGTGTAGTTTTTATATCTCTTGCGAACAGAAACCAGACTGTCGCCGCGTTTTTTAATTGTCTGTCTCTTATTTTACTGTCTCCTTCCTGTGTATTTAATAACATCGCCAACCCTTTGTTTTATGTTTTAAGTTCCTCAGTTTTCCGCCAGTTTACCATTTAAGTCACCGATTTTATCGCCTGCTTCCTCCTTCGGGGGCAATCGAAATCCAATAAAGGAAAAAAAAAACAGTTTAATATCAAATTTTTGAGATAAAAATGTTCGCCTATGTAACATGGAACAGGCTGGGACTCGGTTTGTAAATAACAATCTTAAATTAGAAAAAGAAAGATATCCGAAATGCGTTTATCACTGGCGATGAGAAACGATAAAGTTAATGTCGGGCACAAAAGCGCGGCACATTGATAAACGCTAGCAGTTGCGAAGCTTTTCATCATTAATACTCGATCGCAACCCAGATTTATTCATTTTCATTATGGTGAAAAATCTTTCACACACATAAGTAGATCCGACGGCGATATACTCTCGCAGCTTAGTGATGCAGGCGTGGAAATTCTTGATGTGGAAATTTTCGTAGAATTCTTTTGTACTTCGCACTGTATAGAACACGTCCTTCACCCGTGTGTTACGCTGCAGGTTTCACCTGTAGATTAGTCGGAGCATCTTCAGGTGATGCTAAAAATGGCCGCGCAAAGCAACGAATAATAGGAGACACACACGTTCAAAATGGTTCAAATGGCTCTGAGCACTATGGGACTTAACATCTGAGGTCATCAGTCCCCTAGAACTTAGAACTACTTAAACCTAACTAACCTAAGGACATCACATACATCCATGCCCGAGGCACATTTCGAACCTGCGACCGCAGCGGTCGCACGGTTCCAGACTGAAGCACCTAGAACCGCTCGGCCACTCCGGCTGGCGCGTAAGCCCATTTGTCTTCAGATAGTTTACAGTACGCACAAGAATTTGCATGATGTTATCTAACGTTACTGATTTTGCACAAAGCGCCTCTCGATGTAGAATGCAGTAACTTCCGTATAACGTATCTTCTGTGACTGTGAATCCTGTACTGATGGCGTCGCACTGTTGTCACTGACATTAACCGATTCCAGTCCATAGCGACACCATCAAACGCTTTCTCGACAGCTTGGAGTATGCCTACACTCGACGTAGTCCCTTTCAAAGGCACTAAGTCCAAAGCGTTCCTGTTACACGCAGAGCGTTATGGACACCTCCTATGTGTCTCACTGCCAGAGCTGCATCTTTAAGATTTGCTTTTCGTGGGACACAGAAGTTCTGCATCATGAATGAGACAGTCTTTTACAGACTTCCCTTCGAAAAACGGTTTCCTGGAGCCCACTGTTCTTAATGCAGATTTGAACTTACTCGCATTGCACGGGGACTGGGACTGTCCTTCTGGAAAATTAAAAACAGTAAGCCGTACAGTAAAAGAGAAACGAATGTAACACAAGAAAAGAAGACTTCAAGAGGTATCAGTTATTAAGACTTACATTAAAATCTTTTTGATATGCCTCATCCATTTTCTTAAGATTAATTTGGTTTGCCGTTCGTCACTGTTCAATACACTAACCTCGTCTTTATGAAATGAGTTGCAATGTCTTTCAGGCCGCCAATTATTCGGTGGCACAGCAAACACTGTGAGTTTTCACCCCCTGCTGTAAAGAAGAATTGCAGTTTCCAGTCGTGTTTAAATGACTCCCGTTCATTGCTTTTTTGCAATACTCGACATTTCTCAGCACGTCTCAAGTAAGGCCACAATCCCCAGAGGGACGCAACACTGGGCGTACTTCGGTCCTCCTGGTAAACGTGAACAAGGAAGCGGAACCGTCGCCATTCGTTTGGTATACGTGTCTAGTCACAGATGTCGTTGTTCCGCTTTGCCCGCTGGCTGAGACGTGCGCACCTGTGCCGCACTTCCGCATTTTTCCAGTGTGCAGCATTCGGCCGGCCCTGCTATAAGGGTATACACTACTGGCCATTGAAATTGCTACACCACGAAGATGACGTGCTACAGACGCGAAATTTAACCGACAGGAAGAAGATGCTGTGATATGCAAATGATTAGCTTTTCAGAGCATTCACACAAGGTTGGCGCCGGTGGTGAAACCTACAACGTGCTGACATGAGGAACGTTCCCAACCGATTTCTCATACACAAACGGCAGTTGACCGGCGTTGCCTGGTGAAACGTTGTGATGCCTCGTGTAAGGAGAAGAAATGCGTACCATCACGTTTCCGACTTTGATAAGGGTCGGATTGTAGCCTATCGCGATTGCGGTTTATCGTATTACGACTTTGCTGCTCGCGTTGGTTGAGATCCAATGACTGTTAGCAGAATATGGAATCGGTGGGTTCGGGAGGGTAATACGGACCGCCGTGCTGGATCCCAACGGCCTCGTATCACTAGCAGTCGAGATGACAGGCATCTTATCCGCATGGCTGTAACGGATCGTGCAGCCACATCTCGATCCCTGAGTCAACAGACGGGGACGTTTGCAAGACAAAAACCATCTGCACGAACTGTTCGACGACGTTTTGTAGCAGCATGGACTATCAGCTCGGAGGCCATGGTTGCGGTTACCCTTGACGCTGCATCGCAGAGAGTAGCGCCTGCGATGGTGTACTCAACGACGAATCTGGGTGCACGAATGGCAAAACGTTATTTTTTCGGATGAATCCAGGTTCTGTTTACAGCATCATGATGGTCGCATCCGTGTTTGGTGACATCGTGGTGAACGCACATTGGAAGCGTGTATTTGTCATCGCCATACTGGCGTATCACCCGGCGTGATGGTATAGGGTGCCATTGGTTACACGTCTCGGTCACCTCTTGTTCGCATTGACGGCACTTTGAACAGTGGACGTTACATTTCAGATGTGTTGCGACCCGTGGCTCTACCCTTCATTCGATCCCTGCGAAACCCCACATTTCAGCAGGATAATGCACGACCGCATGTTGCAGGTCCTGTACAGGCCTTCCTGGATACAGAAAATGTTCGACTGCTGTCCTGACCAGTACGTTCTCCAGATCTCTCACCAGCTGAAAACGTCTGGTCAATGGTGGCCGAGCAACTGGCTCGTCACAATACGCCAGTCACTACTCTTGATGAACTGTGATATCGTGTTGAAGCTGCATAGGCAGCTATACCTGTACACGTCATCCAAGCTCTGTTTTACTCAATGCCCAGGTGTATCAATGCCGTTATTACGGCCAAAGGTGGTTGTTCTGGATACTGATTTCTCAGGATCTATGCACCCAAATTGCGTGAAAATGTAATCACATGACAGTTCTAGTATAATATATTTGTCCAATGAATACCCGTTATCATCTGCATTTCTTCTTGGTGTAGCGATTTTAATGGCCGGTAGTGTAGTTAATGATATACAGGGTGAACATTAATAACACCGACAAACTGCAGGGACGGATGCCGGGGACTGGGAATAGAGGAAGAAAGGTCCTATAAACATGTGTCTGGAAATGGACGGTGTGCGTGCAACGACAACAAATCGTGACGAAACACAGGACAGGGCCGCATCGCATACACGTCACAACAGATGTTCAAAGTCGCCTCCACGGGACGTACTGCACGCATTCACACGTCGCATCGTGCATTGCCGCACTTTTTCTCCGAATAGCATCACAGGCGTCGTGAACACGCTATTGAACCCGGTCCTCCAAACCTGATGTACGCACAGTCCGCTGCCTCCCTGCACGTTCGTTTGTGTAAAAGGACCCATGATCACACAAACGCCCAAAAAGGGCTTGAAATGTTGTGTGATGTGGTTGGTGTCTGTGAGGGCGCTTGTTATGGTATAGCCGTGCCATCTGATTGGCCGTACACAGACACCATCTCGGCTTGTCCCCGACATGAATACCGTACCATTCTACTACTTACAGTACGCTTACAGTCAATCACATAGCCTGCGCAGCGACGCATTTCCGGACATGTGTTCACTGGAATCCGTTCCTGCAGTTGGTTTTATCAATTTTCACCCGGTATAATCAGCGACGGCAAGAAATATTCACGTTCACGAGATCAGTAAAAGCATAAAGCACGGCAAGAAACACGACTGAAATTTATATAACAGTCACACTGCCAGCCCCAAGATATGGAAGTGAATCGTGAAGACTGAGTGAGACAAGAAAAACAAATACCAGGAATATAAATGAGATTTTCTAGAGCAGTGAGGCGATGTAAGAGAACAGATATAATAGGAAATGAAGATATTCGAAATGAGTGGAAAATTTTAAGTGTGAAAGGAAAACTAGACGAAAGCAAAAAGATATGTAATGAAACATACAAAAAACGGATCCAGAGACACTGCTATATCAGATAAAGTACTTTAAACAAAAAGGGAAATGAGATCCTAGCAGACAGAGCTAGCTGAGAACCGTAACAGTCCATAACTGGCCTAATACGGAAAGGACAGAAGATGAAGAAGATAAAGAAATTGTAACATTTGGCAACACTTCATCACACTACGTGTCGAACCATTAACGTTCAACACGAGGCCAAACTGTAACTTTACTGACGATTTTTCCTTCATGCGGAGCTACAGTCATATGAAACTTAAGGAGAGATATAACCGCCATTTGACTACATGATATGCTTTATTACACGATCTAGATTTCAGACTTAGGCCATTATGAAGTGTTATCAACGTCAAAAAATAACCTGACTTCTGTGGAACATGAGTTATTGTTAAAATATATATCTCCTGTTATATAAACGTGATATTCCGTAAGTAAAATTTAGAACTTTTTGGTGATATTTTGGCTGGCGACTTGCATGACTTATTAAAAAGATAACGCTGTGAAATAAAAAGAAAAGCCATGCAAGTCGCCAGCCAAATAACATATCACAAAAATGCTCTCACCTTTTTCTAACGAAACATTAGATTTATATAACCGAAGATATGTATTTTAGCAATGACTGGTATTCCACACAATTAAGTTAATTTTTGACATTTGTAACACTAAATCGTGTAATAAAGCATATCACACAATCAAATGGCGATTATATATTTCCGTAAACTGTAACTTTACTGTATCGGTAATAAATTTTATCTTGTACCTGGAAGTCATATATATGCTACAATTCGAAATCTGTGATTCGAGCATAATGCATTGTGCGCACATTTTCCTTAAGATGTAGCACTTTGTAATTTGTGCTTATAGGGGTAACAAGTGGAACGGTTCGGAAAATCTTAAATTACAGCTTCACCAGCCTGACCTAGGCTGACTGTCCCTCTGGACGATGATGCTGCACGGGCCTCTAAGGGTATGTTGGTAACATGGCCGTCATTCCATACTGTGCTCCCATTACATGGTCCAATACTCATGGAATACAGTATGATGATGTAGGTAAAAGATAAGTTTGCTGGTGCTACTGCTGGTACACGACTACTAGAGTTCTTCCTTCCCCCTACCCCGTCTCTCTTCCCCCTCCGTCTCACACCAGTTTCCTCTCCTCTGTCCCACATCTGTGCCCTCCTGTGAATTCAAGCCGCCGATATTCAGTATTTGACTTTTTTTTACTTTTTTTTACGCTGCTGCTGTAAATTAACTCAAACTAACCTTCATAGTGCAAATTTACTGCAAACGTTTGTTTTTAGGTCTCTACCCATTCATAGGTCATTTTTTTCTTTACGGTAACGAATATAAGAGATTTTGGCAGCAAAGTGGGCACCGTCAATTGCCCATCTTTCATCGTTTACGTTTGCTACATTATGGTGGCTCAGTGATGAAGTACCAGACTACATATTCAAAGGTCTCGAGGCGTATCTCCTGCCAATCTTAGGATTTTTATCTGTCACTTAATATTTTTTTCACCTCTGGTAATGTCTGTTGATGTGAAAAATGGTGAACTGTATCATGGTTCACAATCCACAATAAACTGTAGGTCCCCCTGTAGCTAGCTGGGTAAATCAGTTCAAAGGTCAGAGGAAGGCAACAGCATACCACTTCCAACAGAAACATACCTAGTACAGCACTGTAGTGTTCAAAGAATCTTCAGCTTGATGGCTGCTTTACCATTTTAATATGGTAATTATGCATTATGTCGCAGTGATCATGTCATCCATTTCAGTGGCATTCAGACTCTCAGCTGAAGCCACCGTCTTCGCTCACCTTCCCCACAATCCCCCCCAATGCACTGCAATTCACTCACTAGAGCACTGCAACTATATCATGTCTGCACTTCACATTGAAGTTTCTGCTTCTAAAGGCAGAAGATTAGAAGGTTGACAGACACACAGCTTGTATTTGTCACTAAGATTAAAAATAAGGCTCACTTACAAAAGTGAAAATTCGGAAAATAATATGCTTAGTAACGGGGGAACCTTTGTTCTGGGACGTTTTGTTAGTGTGGGTTGCCTACATAAAGGGCAAGTATGCATTGAGAGGCAAACCAATTGTTTTCTTTTGATTGACATGTCCTTAACTTATTTTTCTGCTAAGTGGGTTATGACCCGACAGGGAATATCCTTCCTTCAGAGAAACCCCTCCTTCTCCACTCCACCTCTCCTCCCCCCTCCTCCCCCACCCCTCTAGCATCTCCGCTCGCCGATATAAGCGCACTTTTGATATTAAATTAACTAATAATTTAAAACGATCAATTAAATAAACTATCCTCCTCTGGGAAATATTGAATCTTCCCAAATTTCCACATAAAAAACTGAGAATACTCGCAACACGCGCAATTACAAAGGCGTGCTGAGTGCTAGTTCGCTATTCACCCACCTAGAGGGCGACATGGTTGATCACCTGCAAGTTTCTACTCTGCCTGTCCAGTTCAGCCGGCTCAGCAATGGCTCATACCTTTCGTCAGAACTGTCAATTCGCACCGGTCACCGATTACCTCTGTCACACACTTGCACCTCAGGCAGAATCGTCCTAGGAAACCAGCTACATATTTATCAGTGTAATTACAATTAAATATTACAATCATAGCGCAAATCTGGTTACATTTTACGTGAGTGAAGTATCAGAAATACATCCTCCTGACGGCTGTGGCTCTGGAAATATCAATATCTGTACTATTCTTCCTCATAAAATCTTTCAACTTGCTTACAGCTATCGATGTGCTGAAATCGCAGTTTTCCATGTCAAATCTATACCTCCCTTACGACCGGACAGTAATTTTCTTTGCACATGCCGGAACATAAGCCAAGTAACTTTATACTGCCAGATATACACATTTTAGACAAGCAGTGCAGATATCGTTTATACTTGTACAGCACCCAAAAAAATTATGGAATGTCAACTCTCACAGTGGCTAGGTGTGTCCATTATCGTCAGTTCTAGGAAATTATTTGGCGTTTATGTCTTCCAGTCAGCGCTTCAAGATGGTGTCTAACATTCTGCGTGGTGTCTGTTTGTTCTAAGTCGTGTCTCCCTACCACTTTCGCACAACGACGCCTTGAGCGTGTTTTTTAGGGAATTGACTAGTTTGAACCTGGGACCTGTTGCTGGTAAGGAGACGTCAGACCACACATGTCATGTAGAATTCAGAAGAGTTCAGTGAGACTATCGATGATATAACCAAATACTTAATGATTTCAGCGTCAGCTCCACTGCACTCCCTGTAAAAGAATCTTAATACTAACTAAATTTAGTGGATGGGGTTCAAGGCTTTCCTATTTTTAGTTAGCTGGTAAAATAACGTCGAAAAAGCAGTTAAGTTTACCATTGGAAATTTTATTCTACTCACAAAACATTGTTTATAAATTGCACTATTGATAAAAGGAAATGTTTTAATACAGGATGGTAAAAACCAACTGCGTTCAACAAAAATGTGAACTAATATTCCCTGAATGGGTTTCCAAGTTCTACAATGGATCGAAGGATGACCTATACCATATCACATCTATAATCTAGGTTTAAATTAAGTTTCACAAAAGAGAAAACAATCAAAATGGTCTACAGTGACCCTCAATTATCTTTAATTACTTATCTAACTTGTCGTAAATTACAGTGTCTGATGTGGCTTCTCAATAACTACGTATATAACAGAAAAATCATCGCGTTTGAGATTTTTACTTCAAGTGGCAAATGTGAACACCATGAGCTTTAATTGACGATCGACACTAGTATTACGCAAAAAGGGGGTGTAACAGATGAGACTTCTGCAGTTCTGAGTGAAGCTTTATGCGCTGTTATGCGGCATCGCGTGCGTTCATTATCTTGTCAGTGTTCGTCAGGGGGCGGCGGAAAGCACAGCTCCGCTCACCTCGCTGTCTTGGAAGCAACTCTCTCCTAACTTCTCCTTACTACAATTTACCGAAGTTGGTTTAAAAAAACTATCTGTCTGTGTTTTCATCTGACCAATCAGGGTCTCAATGTTAACCTTAAGCTCCGCCTACAAAAATTCTGTATATCCAATGAGAAACGTTATACTTTTCGTGGTAGGGCAATGTTTTTAAAGTTTGCAACGTAACAGAGACGCTAAAAAGTCTTACACTAAAACTTGCTGCTGGTGTGGTCCTTTTAGCGTTGTCGTAAGATCTATACTGTTCGTCTGGAGGGCTCTATCTTTTAACATGGGCTGGGGGGTGGTCCTGACGTAACAGATACGCGAAAAGGTCTCACGCTAAAACTTGCGGTTGGGGTGGCCCTTTTTGTGTTATCGTAAGGATCCTGACGCAACAGAGACGTGAATAAGTCTCACGCTAAGGCTCTAGCTTTTAACATGGGCTGGGGGGTGATCCTAACGGTTAGCTGGCAACGTGGGTGTCCGTCCCTTATCGTAGAGCCTTCTAACTTAACACGGTTCTGCTCTCGGCTTCTGTTCTCGTTTCTCCCCTCGGAACTGCGTCTGTCTCACGGTGGGAAGGTATAACATGCATTTAGGCATTCTTGTGTTAGCCTGTGGTATTCCATTTGCTCACTCGTTACTCGTATTACTTTGGTTAATTTAATGTCACGATTTATTCGGAGATATGTGACATACTACTGGATTTGCTTATCATGTCAGGTTTTTCATGGAAGGTGTTGGATTTGCCTGACACCTTACAGGTGCTGCATCTCCCCAAGACTCTCTAAAATAATTGTTGTAAAGCACAGGCGTCTGGCACTTTGTAATAGTCAACAGCCCTCCCGCATATGAAAGGATTGGAAAGAGATCACCGTTTGGGTTGGTGTACTGTAATAAACACCGCAGTCGATAGTGCAACAAAGAACATACGAGGATCTGCTTATGGGAGCTGATGAGGGGTATGTTCTGTGTATCCATTTTGTTACAGCCATCTTACCCATCCTGTTGGTACACTATAGCAGATCCAGTTGAACCATTGCATTGCTATATTTTGTAGCTGTTTTCAAATGAATCTGTCACCCGTTGCCGTCGAGTATACTCCTCAATGCGCTGAGATCACAATTCACCACATCAAATCTATCCTCCCCTTATGACTAGACATGCGTAATTTTTTTAAGAGAGTAGTAATCTGATCACTTCCCATATGATGATATGTCGAAACATAGCCACAATACCTTCACGTTCAAGCAGCATAAACAACCCCCCCCCCCCCCAGCAGATCGTCGTTACCACATATTTGTCGATGCATACAGTTAAAAAAACTTTATGTCTTTCTTATTTTCTCGATTTCACCACTTCCACAAAACATTTTCGTATTTTTGGTACTTGTAAATCCAGCCAACACAGTGGCGCAGTGGCGATTCTATATATTTTATCTTCCATCGTAAACTTCACCTCCTTAATAGCACTCATCTTCAGAAAAAATATTGTCATTTCTGTCATGCGTATACTTTATATAAGCAATACAGTGGGCATAGGATTTTTTGTAAATAACAACAACAAAGACATATATATATATATATATATATATATATCTCTATACACAATACACATACACTGTGTATGAATAAATAAATATACAAATTTTTTTGTTTGTTATGTTTTTGGTACCATTTTTTAACTTTTTTACTTTATTTCCCACATGGTGTGTACATACACATTTACGTATAAGTATAGATATTTTTTCTTGTCTTACGCTTTTTTCCACACATGTAGTTCAATATATACTTGTGTACATAGTATCCATAAATAAATAAAAAATATTTACACAACACACATACACATATACACACAATTACTTACATTGTGATAAAAGGGTCATACTACTATTCTGCAGACACTCTCTCACTTCTCTCTCTCTCTCTCTATCTATCTATCTATCTATCTATCTCTCACTCACTCAATCAGAGTTCCGCACCCCTTCTTTCGCTGCAAGTGAGTAGTGTGAGTACAGGAGAGTTTCAATCTCGTCATAAAAAATGAACTTTCTATTGTTATGAGGCGACAGGCCGTTTTAGACTGCAGCAAAGTGTACACCTCGTGTCCTCTCGATCGAATACAGGTTTGCCGTACTATATGCGGCAACAGCGGTGCAACACCACGAACACCACTGTACAGGCACCGCAAACGGTCTTTTAAGGATCTGCAAAGTGAGTTTTCGCAAACTCATAATGAAAGTGGTACATGTGGAGTTTGGATAGGTCTAGTGTGCACATCTCCACATAATAGGTTTCGTAAACTCTACTGCAGTCTTCGCCATCTCCACAGCAACCAAGTTCTTCTTGAATACGGTGACCGACTTAAAATATGGTCTCGCAATGCATTTTCTTACGCCAGAATGCCCATCCCATTGGGTTCTAATCAAAATTTCACGTCGTTCCCTCAAATTCTTCACTGTCTTACCGAAAATTGAATTATTTATTTATTTATAAAAAAATCTTTCTCAAAGTCGTACATTGCGGAAGCTCTCTGTCTCGTATCCAAATCAATAGTGGGACTGCTTGAAGTAAATAGCCCAGGTGGTTCTAACCAGCTCCAAGCTTTGGCATTGCGGCGACGGCGACTTCCCGCACGGCGACTAGCGGTACCCTTGCCAGCGATGCATGCCTCACTAGGTCCCGCTTTGGGAAGCATGCTTCACCGTCCTCGGTACCCGAGCCGCGGCGTATTGCATGGATGGTGGTGCTGTAGAGAGAGAGAATAACGAACACAATTAAGTGCAACGTTCCAAACATCGCCAGCTGCAGCAAAGAAAGAAAGAATACTGATTATTTGTATAAGCACAGTGAGTACGTATTACATACTTTGCTCTGGCTCCTTGAAATCTCCCTCATCTCCTCACGACAGTGAATTTCTCTGTCTATCTCGTCGACCCACAGTGACATTTCGTCCTCGCCTGAATTTGGGATGATCCATCTGTCCAGCTCCCATACATCACCTGCAACATAATGATCTAATAATAAAAACATACACCTACGAACTACTAAGAGAAAAAAATACACTTACAGGAGATCTGCATTGACTCCAGCTTATCCCTGACACATACCCCTCCCTGTTCACCTTCTTCTACCAGGAAATCGTTTACAACAAAGAATATGCACCATATCACATATTCAATGAATTTTTTGTCAAACAGCAACATACTACATATACACAGTACTACGAATAAGAAATATATGTATACTAATTACAAAGCTGTTGCTGCTGCTACTGTTGCTGGTTTTCAGCAGCCAGCCCACCAATTATACAGTATATTGTTCATATACTGAGACAATGAGACGACACATATTCAATACTACGAAATGCTTAGTGAAAAAGTTGCAATTATCGATTTCGGTCCCTTGACATCATCTACAGCATGAAGTAATATGTTGTATATTATGCATGCGATGAAAATTTTTAGAGAGAAATTACATATGCTGCGATGAGGAAGAAAAAAAATACAACTTACGACGCTGTTGCCGTTGCTGTTGCTGCTTCTCAGCATCTAACTGGTCAATGATACGCTGGACAATTGCTGAAACAATAAGACGATATGTATTCAATACTACGAAATTCTTAGTGAAAAAACAGCTACATTCATCGATTTTTTGTCCTCAAAACCATCTACAGTAGCAACATATTACGTATACGACGAAATTTTGTAGAAAGAAATTACGTATACTCCGAAGAAGAAAAAAATACTTACGACAATATTGCTGCTGTTGATCCTGCCACTGTTGCTGGCTCTCTGCAGCCAGGCCCTCTGTCATATGAGGACAAATGCTGAAATTATAAAACAATAGGTATTCAATACGAAATTCTTAGTGAAAAAATGTTACAGTTATTAGTTTTTGATCCTCGAAATTATATAGAACAACAACAAAGAGTATGCAGCATATTATGTACACAATGAAATATTTTAGAAAGAAATTACGTATACTATGAAGAGGGCGACGAAATTGCTGCTGCTACAGCTGATGCCACTGCTGCTGGCTCTCTGCAGCTGGCCAGACTAATTATGTAAAAAATTAAGTATGTCTAGTCGTAAGAGGAGGATAGACATGGCATGGTGAATTGTGAGTTAAGCACGTTGAGGAATATATCTGACGGCAAGGACAGATATATTCGTTTCAACACAGTTGCACAGTATAGCAATGTAAGTGTTCAACTGGATCCACTATAGTGTATGGTGTGAGTGTGGATATACCATATTTTTTTCGGATGCTATACACATATCAACGATAACTACTCTGCTTGTCTGAAATGTATATATGTAGCAGTGTAAAGTTACTTAGCTGATGTTCTGACATGTGCAAGGTTCAAATAGTTCAAATGGCTCTGAGCACTATGGGACTTAACAGCTGAGGTCATCAGTCCCCTAGAACTTAGAACTACTTAAACCTAACTAACTTAAGGACATCATACACATCCATGCCCGAGGCAAGATTCGAACCTGCGACGTAGCGGTCGCGCGGTTCGATACTCAAGCGCCTAGAACCGCTCGGCCACTCCGGCCGGCCATGTGCAAGGAAAATGACTTTGTCCGGCCTGAAGGCAGGTATAGATTTAATGTGGAAAAGTGCTATTTCAATGCATCGATAGCCACAAGAAGAATGAAAGATTTTACGAGGAAAAATTATGTTCAGCCACAAGCATGGTATAGATATTGATATTTCTATAGCCACAGCCGTCACTCATTGTCGAATGCCACCAGATTGGCGCCACTATCGTAATATTTAATTGTAATTACACTGATAGATATGTGGCTGGTTTCCTAGGACGATTCGGCGTGGCATGCGGGTGCGTGTCAGAGATAACCGGTGATCGAAACAAATTGGCATTTCCGGCTTCAGGTAAGAGCTATCGCAGAGCCACCTGAACTGGACAAACAGGGTACAAACGTGCAGCTGACCTATCTGTGTCGCCCTATAGGCGGGTGAATAGCGGACTAGTACTCAGTATCTGTTGGGCAGCCTTCGTGATCGCGTGTGTTGCGAATACTCCGATTTTTATGTGGAAATTTGAGAAGATGCAATATGGCCCGTGTTTGCGCTGGACAATTATTCCCTCCCATGTAAAATGACTGGTTGACTGATTGTACTGCCATTCTCTACATTTTGCGTCTTTATTTGGTTGAGAGAACATCGATTATGATGTGTATTGTTTGCATCTAGATGGTGAAAAACAGGTGGACGAGACATTTGTTAGTTCTCTAGACATGAGAGACACGTACGATTATAAGTATTAAAACCTTAGTTGATATTGTAAAGTACAAGGAAACTGTTATATGATTGACATTCTTATTCGTTAAAAAATATGAGTGGAACTACCACTTTACTCTATTTTCGAGTTGTCACGTAAAGATCTTCACTGACAAGATTAGTTTCTAGTTACTCAATGGTTTGCAGCGCATCCCACATAATTACATCCCTGATTCATCGGGTTTCTAGACATATAAATTCCACTCTTTGTATTTGCAGTTATACTATAAAGCGATTGGTGGCATACTGGTATGTGGTTGATGTCGTGAACAATTGCGTAAATGGTATAACATTCTTGTAAAGCATGTGAAAATACACGAAATTCCGAAAATTCTTATACGCTAGTCGATGATTTCAGCATAAAAGTGTCATAAATACGTAGTTTTTGGCGTATAAAACTGGATATTCCAGCTGATTGCCGACACGGTAGCTCAGCGTGTTCGGTCAGAGAGTTGGCTGGCCTCTGTCATAAAAGAAACTGAGTGAAAATATCAACAACGAACTACAACGGATGTCATGCGACGTCCACTACGACGAAATACAACGAACCATAATGAACAAAATGCAAAAAATAAAAATAAAAGAAAAAAAGTGGATAGCTTGCTGCCTTTAAATCATGGGTTCCTGGGTTCGATTCCTGGTCGGGTTGGGGATTTTCTCTGCCCAGGGACTGGGTGTTTGTGTTGTCCTCATTATTTTATCAACATCATTCGTGACAGTGGCTAGACTGGATTGTGTAAAAATTGGTGCTTTGTATGGGCGCTGGTGACCGCGCAGTTGAGCGACCCACGAATCCAACATCATCATCATCATCGTCGACATTACTCAGGAAGTAACTAACAGCAGCAAGTGGGCCAGACTGGATACAGTACTGTAAGCAGAGGCCTTTGTGCTGGGGAATCACCCCATCCATTTTACACCCGTTCAGAGAGTGACCACAGCAGGGTTTAAATGTCAGTGTAATATGACTGCTATATGCTTTTTGACATTTGCAAAATAGTGTGCCACTAAAATTATCGTAATTTGTCTGTCTGGAGAAAGGGGCGGATAGTGCTTTCACATCAGCACAGCAATTTGGCGAGCAAATTTAGCAAGAACCGATCAGAATGCTCCATTCACAGGAAGTTCCATGACGTCAGAGAGTCACAAGACATCCTTTGTAGGTGCCTTCACACCAGTTAAAACAAGATGGGGACAGAGCAAGGTATCTACGGAATGTTCTGTAATGTCAGAGAGTCGTGTGATATCTTCTTTGTTTGAGTGTCCAGAAACAAGTCCAGGCAAACCAGCCTCCTTTGGTTTCGACACGTGGGATGCTGTCCCTCACCCGTCATTGTGGCTTTAGAACATCTCGAGACCAGCGTTTGTAGGACATCGAAAATTCATCTAAAATTTCAGCCATTTTTCTCGTCTGTAGGACAGTGCTTCGAATTCTAGGAGAATCTTTTAGACATCCGATCTGCTGTATGTCTGTGTATTTTTCACGATCTGTTGTGGCTTTCTAAATATGTCGTGATTTTTTAGACATGTAATTGTTCTGATTTTCCCATCTGTGCTTAGACACCAGTGTGCTTCGAAAAGTGAGGAAAATAAAAAATAAGTACCTTAATAACCCTGACGCCCTGATCCCACTCAGCATTCCTGTGTGTGATCGGAATAAAAAAGTGCTGCAATTGTTTAAACATTTCATAGTACCTTGCCACTGACAAATTGTTTAAATAAATACTATTGCATATACTGCAGTCAATTTCCCAACAAATTCTTTAACTAAATAAATAAATTACATTCCACATACTGCCTTTTATCGAATAAATTGTTTTAATCAACAATGTTCCACACATTGCCTTGTCTATCAGAAACTGTTTAAACAGTATTCCACATACTGCAATCCGTTCCCCACCAAATTCTTTATATAAATAAATAAACGATATTACATACACCGCCTTGTATCCAATAAAATGTTTAAATAAACAATATTTCACACATTGCCTTGTCTACCAGAAATTGATTAACCGTTATCCCATTCACTGCAATCGATTCCCCAACAAATAGCCAATCAACTGATTCACTTTTCCCCGCCAATTTCCAGGTGGGGGTGGGGGGGGGGGTGAAGGTGGAGGGCTGGGGGGGGGGTTCCAGAGGAGAATGGGTTAATTAATTAATCGATTTCATTAATTATTCAATTATTTTGATATCAAAAGTGTGCTTGTAGCAGCTACGGGTGATGCCAGAGGGGTGGAGGAGGGGAAGGGGTGGTGGGGTTTCTCTGAAGGACAGATTATCCCCATGGGGCGTAATCCATTTCGCAGAACAGTAGGTTAAGGACCTTTCAATCAAAAGAGAACAATTTGGTTTGCCCCTGGATGTATGCTTGCCTCTGATGTAGGTAATCAACACTAACAAAACGCAGGAGAAAGAAGATTGCCACACTACTGTAATCCACAGTATTCTGTAACTTACATGAAAAATAATCAGTGTTGAATATTTTTACAACATAACTGTTCTGTAGTTCACTGTCAGCGTCGCCCTTTAACATATGTCTTCAGGATCTAATTTACTCCCTATAAACTGGTTGCATAACAAATAACACACTGTTGGTTATTAAAATTGTGACTCCAGAAAGAGTAACAAATAACGAATTTTTAATTGTTGTGTGTATAGGGTACAATAGGAAGCATGCATAAGTAAATTTGTAGGTGATTTGGGAGTATACAGGGTGATAAATTTAGCACAGAGAGCTGCTGCCTCTTGTAGCAATAATGGCTCTAACCGGCTGGGTATCAAATAGAATTAAACTTGGGTGACAAATACGTGTACGCCGTGGCGCTCTACTTCAACCTTACGCTAGACTTAATCTTCGTGCCTGGCCAGTAGTGGTGTACTATTCTCTCAGCAACCTATGACTAGGCGTTTTCGATGTGTTATAGGTATTGATAACGTGCTGGACAGGGCGACAGTCTTAACACCTTCTGTATTGAGGTACGTACAGACAGCACGGACAACATACGGTATTGCGTTATCTTGTTGAAATATATCACCTCAAAGTTGGGGCACAGCCACCAGCATTTAACAAGTAAGACATCTAACGGCCGCTGTCTAGATAACCAGCTGTGCCACTCAGAGGTGACCATACAGTGCACTCAACGACGTTTCAAAGTACTACACCAAGTGCTGAGCCCGTAAGGGTGATGACAAGTGCAACCTGGCAGTGTTCGTTAACCCTGGAGTCTCCACACATTGATACGTCTATCGTAGTGCTATATGTAGAAACTGGTCTGAAAATACAGTGTAATACCACTGCTGAGTGTACTGTTGTCTTTGAGTGCGGCACTGTTGGCTCGCCTCTCTACTACTGTATTAAAGGAAGCCGCAACAGTGGCCGCCGTGCTGACAGTTTATGGGTTCTCATGAACTTAACGATCGCGGAATTTGCAACACTTGTCAACGTGATGTTTCCGACCACAAATATGCCAGTTGTGACTTTTCCGACCTTCAAAGGAAACCGTAACAATGGGGGAGACTGCGGTCGGTAATACCATGGTGCAAAATTGGGTAGGTCGGAAGTGCCACGATGCCTATGACAACTACAAAAGGTTCTGTCTGAAAGTCCATGGAGCTCTTGATGGTGCTCCAGATACTGTCGCATTGTTCGTGTGGATACCTGTCTTGCTATATATCTCTAAATTCGTGATTCAATGTAAGTGACTGGCTATACATTCTTTCTCGGCCGGGCGACCACTATCACTGTCCCCTCTGGTGCTAGTCGCGTGGAGCCGCTGAGATCTTGCATGGCGTTTAGTATGGCCCTCCTGAGCACATCGATTCCATATTCTCATGACAGTTGTGGAATCCCGAGCAGCGCGAGCAGCAGTATCGTCGAACTAAGAAGCAGTCTCTGCCGATATGTGCCGCTCAACAGTTTCTCCTCCTTACACGAGGCATAGCTTATCTTCTCACCAACATTCAAATGCCATTTCTGATCGAAAAATCTGCTGCGTAACCTTCCCTTGTTTACAGGATGTAGATGGTGTCGCTCTTACCTACGCGCCAAGTTTCTGCTGAATTGTTGATTTGCATATCCAATATTGTAGTACACTGCACGCCAATTTGGCGTTTACTGCACGCCGCGTTCATGGTAGTGCAGTTTCCATATCCGGATAACACAATTCACTCTTGCAGTGGCGTGAGAGTTCATATTGTCTATTACTTCTGCTTCCTTCATTAACTCTTCATTCACGACGTGACTTTTCTATAACATATGGTATGAGGTGGGATCTCTGGGGCCTCTACACCTATCTTTAACCCGATACTTAACGCACAAATTAATTTAAATTGTATAACAATTATTTTTACAATTATTTAAGTGTTTGAATACTTCTAATTGATTTTATTGTACTAAATAATGCCTGCAGTATTTTACTTTTGTATCACAAAATCACATACATGTCGGCGGCAATTTGAAATAGTACACATAAACGAACTACTAGAGACCTGAATTTTACGTTATGAAAACTCGTAGTATCTATGTAGCAAGAAAACGTTCACATAAAACTAAGTTCTAGGATTCAGACTTGCACACAAAAATTGCATTCAGTAGGTACAGAAAGAAAGTCTGTAAAATTGACATTCAGTGCTTGGATCTAAATTTTTGTTTATCACCACCCAAAACACATTTGATTTTAATTAGCACGTCAAGTACACTATTGAAGAAACAGGAAAGTGGCCATCACTACTGATCTGAAGTTCTTCCTCTGAATGATCGTTTCGTTCTCTTGTAGAACTTTGATCGTCGCCTTTTTCGTTTATTTATTGATCTATATCACTTACATCTTGCCCCATCCACCGACTAACAATTGCATCAAACTGACACGTTTCTGTGAACACTTTTTGTACTATACTGAAGAAAGCACGTACGTAGTTGGTGAGACGTGGTCTAGGAGTCCCCGACACTTGTCAGTAACACGTGTCAGCAACAAGCAAAGAAGCTGATAATGCAACCAAAAATTAAAGATTATAGGGTTGACGATTTAAGGTGGGTAGAAAGAGTGCAGAAGCATTCCGCTAGAACTGGCCTCGAAGAGCGAGTTCGAAAATTTTCGCGCTCTCTGAGTGACCACACCTCTTGAGTTAAGGGTCAACAATCTTTGAATACAAGGTTTACAATAATGTTCGAGTTTTTAGTTTTCACGTTCCCAAAATTTTTACTAGGCAACATGGCGTTATGAAGATCATCTCACTATACACGACCCATGCGTTCGCATCCGGAAATTGTTTAGAGGTTTGAATTTTAGACGTTAAGTAAATTCAGTAGACGTGATAAGAAGCAACACAGAAAAGCAATAAAGAAGGCCACCATAATAGTAAACGCTAGTCTTCTCTGTTAACGAAGAAAAATAGCTGTGGAAGCAAATAAGTGTTTGGGAGTTATGTAGCCCATACCGCTGCCGTGCATTTCATGTGAACTGATACCTTGTATAACTTTTTTCTTCTTTCTGTCGCATCGAATATCTGCGAAGTTGCCTGTCGATTACTATAGCTGACACAGCAGACAGTTCTCCAGTAGCTGAATCACTGAGCAGATCAACAAGCGACAAAGACATATTTGTCACATATGGTAATGGGTAACTCATACTTCGAGCATACGATGCAACCATGTACACTATGTGATCAAAAATATCCGGACAGCTGGCTGAAAATGATTTACAAATTCGTGGCACTCTCCATCGGTCATGCTGGAATTCAATATGGTGTTGACCCACCCTTAGCCTTGATGACAGCTTCCACTCTCGCAGACATACGTTCAACCAGGCGCTGGTAGGTTTCTTGGAGAATGGCAGCCTATTCTTCACCGAGTGCTGCACTGGGGAGAGGTATCGATGACGGTCGGTGAGGCCTGCCACGAAGTCGGCGTTCCAAAGCATTCCAAAGGTGTTCTATAGGGTTCAGGTCAGGACTTTGTGCAGGCCAGTCCATTACAGGGATGTTATTGTCGTCTCGCCGTTCCACCACAGGCCGTGCATTATGAACAGGTGCTCGATCGTGTTGAAAATTGCAACCACCATCCCCGAACTGCTCTTCAACAGTGGGAAGCAAGAATGGGCTTAAAACATCAACGTAGACCTGTGCTGTGATAGTGCCACGCACAACAAGAAAAGGTGCAAGCCCCCTCCATGATAAACACGACTACGCCATAACACCACCGCCTCCGAATTTTTACTGTTGGCACTACACACACTAGCAGATGTTCACCGGGCATTCGCCAATCCCACACCCTGCCATCGGATCGCCACATTGTGTACCGTGATTCGTCACTCCACACAACATTTTTCCGCTGTTCAATAGTCGTTTGGCATTTACCGAGGTGATGTGTGGCTTATGAACAGCCGCTCGGTTTATTTCATTTTTCATGTTGCTTCTGGGAACTTCGTGTAATCTTCTCTCACATCTTGGACTGCAAAATTGTAAGGGAACCTCAGTTACATGCATGAAGAAACGTTTTCATCGTAATGCCGTGTGGTGTGGTGACGGCGTCTGTAAACGTCTGCTTGAACGGCAGTTTTTGTTGCTTTGTCGTAAGCGTCGTTGAACAACACATTTCATGTCGACACTTTTCCAGGACGCCAGGGTTCGCTGAATATCGCTTTCGAACCTACATTGTAATTATCTTGCCCTATTGATTTATTTTAAGGTGTTTGTTCATGGAACCCCCTGTATTCTGTATTGAAGAATGAGTACACTGTGGCCAGTCTTGGACAGATATATTCGACGACACAGTAGGGTAAGAATCTCAATGATTTCTACAAGGACGTGTGATCTGATCCGTTACCAAGTGAGGTGGCGTAGTGGTTTGCACACAGGACTCGCCTTCTGGAAGACGACGGTTCAAACCAGCATCCGACCATCCAAATTTAGACTTTCCGTGATTTCCCTAAATCGATTCAGCCAAATGCCAGAATGGTTCCTTCCCCGTCGTTGTCATTATCCAAACTTGTGCTCCGTCTCTGACGACCTCGATGTCGATGGGACGTTAAATCCAACTTTTCTTCCTACATTTTTCCAATCCATTGCTGTAGAGTTATTCCAAGTGTGCGACGAGAACACATCAACTTGGTGAACTAATAACAGAAGAGTACTGCATTTACGTTATGGTAGGAGGCCCTGCATTCTTCACTGAGAAAATTTTTTCGCCGTGGGTGAAGTCTGGTGCCATTGCTGCGTTTTTATCCATTTAAGAACTGCAATACCTTCTATAACAAGGAGTGGTACTGTAATGATATACTTCGGGAGTTAACCAATGTGAATCGAAAAACTGAAGTTATACTCTTTCTTTCTCATAATACGACGAAAAAGCACACAAGTTAAATCGCAACTGATTAAAAGACTTCTAAAGACAATTTTCCATACTAAGTAAAAACTGTAACAAGCAGGTGAAGATTGATCCTTGCTCACTTCTTAACAAACTTTGCAAATGTCTAAGTAACCAAAAATAACAAACCAACTCTTTTGCACAGATGTCAGACTGGGAAGAACAGAATCGTAAAATTGCATAAAAAGTTCCGGTTTACTTGCCGTGTCAAATTGGGATACAATTCCAAGCTTTTGATGATTACTTCCATGGTCATCGTAAAGCAAGTTTTTTTTTCCTTTATTGTGATTTCATTCCCCTGCCCCTGCCCCTGCCCCACGGAGACGTACATTGAGGGACAGTTGAAGAAGTCCACATAAAGATAAAAAACGCAGTTGGCGAGTTGCGTAACACGTAAAATGCACGTAAGTCACACGCACAGGTTAAAGGTTGGCCACAGTATCAAAACACACCAGAACGACTACATTTTAAAACCACAGCACGAGACAGGGCACACACAGTTAACAGTAAAAACTGGCGGGAGGGACCTGCCGAGATAGGGGATGTCTGAGAGGAGGGAAAAGAGAGCACAGGCGGGGGTAGGTGGGGAGGGGGGCTGTAGAGGGTGGGAGGAAAAGCAAGGGGGGGCGGGGAGCGCACCAAGGGGAGGAGACGGGCAGGGTGGGAGACAGAAACGGGGGGTAGCCGTTGGAAGTTGCGTTGGAAAAGGAGGTGGAGGGTGTGGAGCAGCAGAGAGGGCAGGACACCATGGTAAAGGCGCGGCAACAGGCTGGGGGTTAAAAGGATAGAAGACACCAGGGGGTGGGGGGATCGAGTCTGCAGACGATGTATAGGGTGCGAATATGTTCGAGGAAAAGGAGAAGATGTAGGAAGGGGATGAAGTCATAGAGGATGCATGTGGGGAAAGGGAGACGGATACAGAAGGCGAGGTGGAGTGCATGGCGTTCAAGTATTTGGAGGGCTTTATAGAAACTGTGAGTGGCAGAAATCCAGGCGATACTGGCATAACAAAGGATGGGAAGGATAAAGGATTTGTAGGTGTGAAGGATGGTGGAACGATGCAGTCCCCATGACCGGCCAGTCAGGAGTTCTGGAGGCAGAGTCTATTGTGAGCTTTGTGTTGGATCATAAGGAGATGGGGAGTCCAGGTGAGGGTGACAATCGTGGGTGAGGACAAGGTATTTCAGGGTAGGAGTGAGGTGGATAGGATGACCATAAATAGTAAGGTAAAAACTGTGGAGCCAGAAGGAGCGGGAGGTGTGACCTATGATGATTGCCTGGGTCTTGGAAGGGTTGATGCGAAGGAGTCATTGGTTGCACCAGGCAGTGAACTGCTCAGGGTGGGTTTGAAGGGTACTTTGGGACTGTTGAAGGGTAGTATAGAGGGCCAGGAAGGTGGTGTCATCAGCAAATTGGAGGAGGTGAACAGGCAGGGGAGGTTTTTGAATATCTGCAGTATACAAGAGATAGAGGAGAGTGGAAAGGACAGATCCTGGGGCATGACGGTGGTGGGACAGAAAGTACGGGAGTGGGTATTGTGGATAGTGACATAGGAGGGACGATGGGCGAGGAAGGAAGCAAGGAGACAGACGAAATTGATGGTAAGAGCCTAGGTCAGGAGTTTAAAGAGGTATAGCAGACATGGTCACAGGCGTTCTGAAGGTTGAGGGAAACAAAGATAGCAGAGCGATTGGAGTTAAGTTGGAGGGAAAGAAGATTGGTAAGGTTAAGGAGCAGTTCGTTGGCTGAGACGGAGGGCCAGAAGCCACACTGGATAAGGGGAAGGAGGTGGTGTTGGTTAAGGTGGTGATGAATACGACAGGAGAGGATGGACTGAAAGACCTTACTTAACACTGAGGTGAGGCAGGTGGAACATAGGAAGAAATGTGAGATGGGTGTTTGTTATGTTTAGGGAATAGCAGAATGCAGGAAGTCTTCCACAGGTTGGGGTAAAGACCAGTGGAGAGGAGGGTGCTATATAGGGTAAGAAGGACAGCCAGGATGGAGGGGGGGGGATTCCTTGAGGTGGCGGTAGATGACACCATCGTTACCAGGGCTGATGTTGCGTTTGGAGTAGAGTATGAGTTTGATGTCGTGTGCGGTAATGGGAGTGTTTATGTCTGAGTGGGGTAACTGATCAAAGTACTGGAAACTGGGGACAAGTGGTAGGATACTAGCAGTGCAGAGGGGCAAGAGGGCAGCGATGAGCTGAGGAGATGGTGAGAAAGACTGGGAGGTGGTCACTACCAGTGGGGTCGAGGACGTCCCCAGTGATACAACCAAAGAGGTTGGGGGAAGTGAGCACAAAATCTGGGCTGTAGTCACTTTCAGGATGGGTGTAAATGGGTGTGCTGTGGCAGGGGAGCAAGTTCACCATGGAGGGTGGTGAGGAAATGATGCCACTGCTGAAGGGTGGGAGGGTCACAGCTGTGGATGTTGAGGTCTGCAGCAACCACATAGGCGGAGAAGGTGGGGTCAACATGGGAGATGGATTCATAGGGGAAAGAAGCTGCAGGATGGACATATATAGTGGTGGTGAGCGAAGGAAATGAGATGCTGAAGATGAGGTGTTCAGTCACGTCATTGAGCAGGGGTTGTGGCCAGACAAGGATATTCTTGAGGTGACCAATAGTGACCCCACCTTGTGCGAGGGGAAGGGGAGTGTCGGTGTGTCGAAGGAGGTAGGCTGAGGTATGGACAACATGGTGAGGTTGGAGAAAGGTTTCGTTAAGGACGAAGGAGTCGACCTGGTGCTGGGACAGGATATGTATGAAGAGGTATTTGTTGGCAGGGAAAGAGCGTTTGTTTAGGAGAAGATAATGCTGGCACACCAGGGGGGTAAGGCAGCAGAGGGAGGGGGAGAGAGGCTTAAACGAGGGTGTCTAGGAGGGTGAAGGTGAAGTGGGTCTTGTTGTGAGAGTATGTGGCGTAGGTATTTAAATAGAAGACACAGTGGTCAGCAAGGGAGTCCTGCTGGAGGTTGTGGGGGCATTGAAAGGAGTATGTATTCTTGAGGACGACAGCCAGGAACCGGATGATATCTTCAGCTGCAGGAGGAGTGTGACGGGAATTATTGGGGTAAATGGGCTGATTGGTGGGGCAAATGGGAACGGTGAGCTCGGGTTTGGTGGGAAGGGGTTTGGGCTTGCATTTGGAGGAGTAGGTGGGGTGGGGTTCGTTGCAGGTGTTGCAGGGTGGAGGAGAAGCGAAGCTAGGACACTGTTGGAGGAGGTGGGTGGCTTTACAGTGGGGGCAGGTGGGGGGTTTTTGCAGTTTTGGGTGAGGTGGTAGTTGTAGAGACTGTGTTGTTGGCAGTGGGATTGAGGAGAGGAACAGGAGGGGTCAAAACGGGGTGGATATGGTCGAAACTCAGGGCTCCCTGAGTGAGGGAGGGCTCTATGGAGAAGGCGGACTCTGTGAACACACGCATCAGAAAGGCACGGCTGTGGTTGTTATACATACGTCGGGCTGATTGTAAGGCAAGGCAAGGCTCCCACTTTTATACCCACAAGATGGAATTCAATAGGCTGTGTTACGTCATGACAAGAAACAAGAGTACTTGCTCACGCATCAACCTGTTGGGATTCTGGCCAGGGAAGCAGTTGAAATTATACTTTCTGAAAACAACTTCAATAGAGACACCAGCTATGCACTTAGCAATGCATGGAACTGTAGACTTGATGAAGAAAAAGCACAGAGGAAGACTTCTCTCAGTTTACCGACGGATGGCGCTACAAGCAATGCTAGATAGAGTGCGAAAACAAAATCTGCAAACACACCAGTGGGCACCACCTCAGTATGCGCCATTTCGGTGTCTAACGAAAGTTAAATTATCACGAAAGTTTTCAAGCATGTTAGTTACATATCAATATATATATATATATATATATATATATATATATATATATATATATATATATATATATATATATATATATATATGTAAAAAGCAGATTATCGCACTCGATGGAAATGACAGTCGAATCACTGAAAAGGAGGCGGTTTTGAAGTTCATCAGAGACTTTTATAGCAATTTGTATAGCAATCCAGGGGAAAATTTGAGTGTATCTAATTTAAATGATATACCTAGTGTTCCAGATATACTCCCATCGGAAGTCAAGTGTGCTCTGGATAGCATGAAGAAGGGAACAGTGCCGGATGATGATGAGCTCAGCGTTGACATCCTCAAACTGGCAGGAGAAGTAACAATAAATCACTTGGCAAAAGTATTTACTTCCTGCCTGCACTATGCTTCAATCCCACTATCGTGGAACAAGGCTAAGATTATTTTGATACACAAGAAAGGAAGTATTCACAATATTAAAAACTACCGTCCTATCAGCTTGCTCTCAATTTTGTACAAAATTTTCACAAAGATCTTGTTAAACCGAATTAGTTCCACCCTAGACTCAGTCGAACCTATAGAACAAGCTGGATTCCGAAGCAATTTTAGCACTATTGACCACATTCTGACCGTTAGTGAAGTGATAAGCAGAGCGAATGAATACCAACTGCCTCTCTGCATTGCCTTTGTTGACTTTGAAAAGGCATTTGACTCCATTAGCCATGTAGCTGTCCTCCAAGCTTTGAGTGATCAAGGAGTGGGAGCAGCATACATTGAAGTGCTCAGGAAAATCTACGATAATTCTTCAGCTTATCTTAACATCGGCGAATCAACTCAAGAATTCCGCATCATGAGGGGTGTCAAGCAAGGCGATCCCATCTCCCCAAAACTGTTCTCTGCTGTATTGGAAATGGCTATGTCAAAGCTGAGCTGGGAAGGTAAGGGAATTAGAATTAATGGAAGAAGGCTTACCAACTTGAGATTTGCTGATGATATTGCCTTACTGGCCAAAGACTTCGCAGAGCTCCAAAACTTAGTTAGAGATCTTGCATCAGAATGTCAGCTGGTTGGCTTGAACATGAACCTTTCGAAAACAAAAGTAATATCCAACAAATGTGTCCCAGCTGGTGATGTGAAAGTCAAGGACAGTCTACTAGAAGAGGTCAGTGAATATGTCTACCTTGGCCAGATTATAAATACGAAGGGAGACATAAGGCCAGAAATCTATCGACGCATCAAGCTGGGCTGGCAAGCATTTGGGAAGAATTCAAAAGTATTCAGATCAAAAATGCCAGTAAATCTGAAGAAAGCAGTATTTGATCAATGCATTCTTCCTGTGATGACGTATGGCTGCGAGACATGGACACTGAACTCATTCACAAAAGGGAAACTTAGGACAGCACAGAGAGCCATGGAGAGATCAATGCTGTGCTATACAAGAAAGCACAGGAAAAGGGCAGATGACATCCGGTCTGTGACGAAGGTTATTGACATCTTAGAGAGAGTAGGTTCCTTGAAATGGCAGTGGGCTGGCCACGTTGCAAGAAGGAAAGACAACAGATGGACGAAGCTAGTACTGGAGTGGAGTCCGAGAGAGCACCGGAGGCCTAGAGGAAGACCACCAGACAGATGGGACAAAGACCTCAAGAAGATCGCTGGTAACACCTGGCAGAGAACTGGCCAAGACCGTCCCACTTGGAGAAGACTTCTGAAAGACTACCTGAATCCACGACTCAAAGAGGCCACATCATCTAATGATTGAATTGGCTGATGATGATGGTGATGATATGTTTCGAACATATTCCCTAAAAACCTAATAAGCCGAATTATATTTGGGGTGTGTTTCATGGCTTAAAAGTGAAACTGTGCTTAGACAAAAAATACATATTGAATTATTGTGCCCCCTTTACACACCCGCCAAGTTTCATCAAGATCGTTTATTTACACTTGTAAATGTTCCCTTGTTAGCTGATTTTGTCTCCCTTTCAGCGGTAGCGTGCCAAAGATGAACACTGCAGCACCAGTGTATCTCACAAAAATGAGGCGAAATGTGGAGCACAACAAACTCACGTCTCTTGGGGCCACAAAGGACTACTAACTTCGAATACGGGACAATATGCCGCGACAAACCATATTCTGGCTTTTCGAAATACGAGCGTTATAAGGGACAATGAAAGCGTTTCCGTTTGAGGACGTTGCTGCAGCGTATACGCAACGTAGCGTCACTCCAATGCGAGTATATAATTCCTCACATTTGGCAAGGGATTAGGATTCAGATTGATGGAATCCCACCTTCCACACGGAAGAATTTGTCGACTGGGCTACTCTCAGTACCTACTCTCCGGTTGGAACCTCAGTGGCCCTACACTGCGCCCTCGCGACGTCCGTCTGACGTCTGCCGCCGCTTCGGGGTCTGCTGCCGGCCGCCCGCCGTCCACCGTCCGCCGCATTCCGCCTGCCGCTTCAGGGTATGCTGCCGGGTGCCCGCCACAGCTGCCCGTCGCCGTCGCCGTAGCCGTGTCTTCGTCTTCGTCCATGTCCTTACTATAGTCTTCGCCTGTTCTGTGTCGTCTCCTCATTCATCGTTTCCCTACCTCGGCGACGCCCGTAGGCGGTAAGCTCGTCCCCATTTAAACATGGACACTCCAACCATCACCTACACCTCCCCCTCCCATGCCCCCACCTCCACGTCATGGATTACCTCCTCCGGCCCCTCCGTTTCCCCTCATTGCTGTTCCCCCCCCCCCCTCCATCTCTTCCCCCATCTTGGATCCCCACATTTATCAGTCCACTCCTGCTCCTGCTCCTGGTTCCGCTCCTATTCACGCCCTTGCCACCTGTCCTCATGAGTTTGCCCCCTCCCCAGTATTCCTAGAAGCCCAGCACCTCCTTCACCCTCCCAGGTCAAAGACTGCTGGGCTACAGTTGCCACCCCAGACAATTCACTGACACCACCTCCTGTTGTCAGTGCCTGCTTCCCATGACCTCCCACTCCAGCCTATACCTCACCCTTCTTCCCAGGCTGCTGTCACCAAAAAAAAACCTGAAGACCTAGTGTCGACCCCAACCCTGCCTCCTCCACCAAAAACCCACTGCCCACCCCCACCCCTTGTGACCCCCCTATGGTCACCACGCCTACTCCCACATCCAGACCCCCCACCATGCACACCTTCATTCTCTCCCACCTGACCCCAAGTTCCTTAACACCCACACCCTCACCTTGGAAACCCACAAATACTTCCCCAATGACCTCAATACCCGACTCAATCCCCACAAGGGCTCTGGCCTTATCAAATCCCCCAATCCTCCCCTCCACACTCACCTCCCCAAAAAGATGTCCCATCTCACCTTTTGCCCCCATGCCATCCTTACACCCTTCTTTGCCCTGTCCTCTCCCTGCCAGCCCCAACTCCTCACCATTCTCCAACCCTCACCACTGTGATCACGAAGCTCAGCCCCATAGTCATGGGGGTGGAGGTGTTGGCGGAACTGAATGCCCACCCTGCCCTCAAAATATGTTCCACCTTCTGCATCTACAAGGACTTCAGACCTATTTTTTCTTATGGGTGTCTTCACCAAATCCACCTCTTCCATCGACCACCTACTCACCCAGGGAGCCCTTATTTATAGCCACCACCACCCTGTTGACCCCTCCCTAACACCTCCCCAGTCCCACTGGTGCCAAAAGTGCCTGGTCAATAATGATCACCCTACCTCTGCCCGTAAAAATTCTTTCAGCTACCCACACTGCTAAGCGTCTCATTTCCGCAAACAGTGCTCCAACCTCACCTCCCCTCCTTCCTGTAATGCATGTAATGCAGCTGACCCCACCTATTCCTCTAACTGTAAGTTTGGTTTGGTTTGGTTGTTTGGGGAAGGAGACCAGACAGCGTGGTCATCGGTCTCATCGAATTAGGAAAGGATGGGGAAGGAAGTCGGCCGTGCCCTTTCAGAGGAACTATCCCGGGATTTGCCTGGAGTGATTTAGGGAAATCACGGAAAACCTAAATCAGGATGGCCGGACGCGGGATTGAACCGTCATCCTCCCGAATGCGAGTCCAGTGTCTAACCACTGCGCCACCTCGCTCGGTCTCTAAATGTAAGTCAAACCCCTTCCAATCAAATCAGAACTGAGCGAGGTGGCGCAGTGGTTCGACACTGGACTCGCATTTGGGAGGACGACGGTTCAATCCCGCGTCCGGCCATCCTGATTTAGGTTTTCCGTGATTTCCCTAAATCGCGCCAGGCAAATGCCGGGATGGTTCCTTTCAAAGGGCACGGCCGACTTCCTTCCCCGTCCTTCCCTAATCCGATGAGACCGATGACCTCGCTGTCTGGTCTCCTTCCCCGAAAACAACCAACCAACCAAATCAGAACTCATCATTCATTGATCAACCCCGCCACCCCAACAATTCCCTGTGCTCACTCCACACAGTCGAACACATCATCCATTCCTTATCATTGTCCTTCAAAACATTCACCCCTTCCAACGCCCACACACCTTCCAGCTGATCTCCCTCGCCACCTGTTCCATTTTCCATCTGAACACCTATGCTACCTGCTCACACAACCAAGCCCACTTCGTCTTTACCCTACTCGACACCCTTGTTTATGCCTTTCTCGCCCCCCCCCCTCCATCCCCTTCCTCTCTCTCCATCCTGTGCCATCACAGTATCTGCTCCTTTATCAAAACGTCCACTCCTTCCTTGTCAATAAGCCCATATTCATGTATACAGTGTTCCACCACCAGGTTGATGCCTTCAACCTCAATGAAGCCTTCCTCCAACCTCACCACATTGTCCGCACCTCTCCCTACGTCCACTGTACTGATAATTCACGCCCCTTAGTGGAAGGTGGGGTCACTGTTAGCTATCTTGAGCACACCCCATCTGGCCACAACTCCTGCTCAATGATCCTAGCAAACACCTGATCCTCAGCGTCTTTTTCCCCACCCACACCATCACCTGTGCCACCATATATGTCCATCCTGCTGTTTCTATCCCCTATGACTTCCTCTCCCATACTGACCTCACCTTCTCCACCTACATGATTACTGCAGACCTTAACATTCATAGCAGCGACCCTGTCACCCTCCGGTGGTGGCATCACATCCTTTCCACCCTCCAAGGTGACCTTGTCCACCTCCATCACCATACTCATCCCGAGAGTAACACAACCCCCGATGTTGTCCTCACTTCTTCCAACCTCCTTGGGTGTATCACCATGGGAGTCAATCACATTGGCAGTGACCAATTCCCAGTTCATCTCACCTTCTCCTTTGACCCTTGCCCTCCCCCGGCTACCAGACCTGTCGCCCTCCCAAGGTCATTCACAACTAACGCCATTCCGACTGGAATGCCTACCAGGAATCCATCGGCACCCAGGTCAGAAGCCACCCCCTCTGCTTTCACCATTCTGCTGACATCGCTTACACCATGTCGTTCCTCCAGAAGACTGTCTCTGATGCTGTGGCAGCCCACGTTCCCACCAGATTTATCCACCACCATTGTCCTACCCTTCCTCCATGGGCTGTACTCCTTCTCCACGAATCCCACTGGCTCTACTGTTCCTTCCTCCAAATCCGTGACTGGACCACACTCCTCGGCCACCGGCAATTACAAAGACACTTTTGAGACCTTCTGATAGCAAAGAAACTCCAGGACATGCGCCAGACATGTACACACCTCAACTCCACCCCCCTTCAACTCCTTCAAGTACTGCTCTACCTGTGCCACTGCCATATTGGAAGCCCGCATTACCCACTCCTCCATGACAACTGCCCCTTCCCTGACAACCTCAGTAAAGCTAACCATGTTGCTTCCCACCTCTCACAAGTCTTCTCCATACCCGATGTCCCTCATTTTGATTACTCCCTCTTCCCTGATGTCCTTGACTGCACCAATACCACTGTCCTACTACTTGGTCCCAGCTTCCGGTACTTGGACCACTTACCACCCTCAGAACTGAACACTCCTATCACAGCACAAGACATTAAACCCATCCACTGCAACAAACACAACACTGCCCATGGTCATGATTGCATCACCTACTACCACCTCAAGGAATGCCCTCTCTCCTTCCTCGCCACCCTTGACACTCTGTACAACGCCATCCTCTCCACTGGCATTTACCATGACCTATGGAAGATTTCCCACATCCTGCTGTTCTTCAAACCTAACAAACCTCCTTCCAACACCGCCTCCTATCGCCCCATATGCCTCACCTTCATGTTCAGTAAGGTCTTCGAGTCCACCCTCTCCCACTGTATCCATCACCACCAGTTCCTGCTATTTTTGTTTCTGTTAACCTCCAGAACACCTACAACTGTGTATGGCATTCCGGTCTCCTTTTCTAGCTCCAGACCTACAGCCTTCCTGTCAACTTCGTCCATCTCATTGCTCCTTCCTTTCCCACCGTCCTCCCTGTGACACCATTCATAATACCAATTTCTGTATCTTCTATTCTACTGATAGTGTGCCCCCAGGAATCCATCCTTTCTCCTCTCCTGTGCCTCCTGTACACTGCTGATATGCGCAAATCACCCCTACATTTCCATCTCCTATGCTGACAACACCGCTTCCCTTGCCCTCTATCCTGCCCTTCAACGGTCCCAGCGCTCCCTCCAAACCCACCTAAACACATATAGCGCATGGTGCAAGCAATCACTCTATCAAATAAACCCTTCCAAAACCCAGGCAATCATTATAGGACATACCACCATCCCCTAGTTGCTCCATGACTTCTACCTCAGCATCTATGACTGCACTATCCAACTTACTGCCACCTTGAAATACGTTTGCCTCACTCTTGACCGTCACCTCACCTGACTCCCCATCTCCTTACTGTCTAATACAAAGCCCACACTAGACTCCACCTCCTGAAACTCCTGTCTGGCCAGACATGGGGTTTGCATCCTTCCATCATCCTTCATATCAACAAATCCTTGATCCATGCCATCCTTTGTTACACCAGTGTTGCCTGGATCCCTACCCCTTCTAAATTCTATAAAGTCCTTCAAATCCTTGAATGGCATGTGCTCCACCTCGCTTTCCATATCCGTCTCCCGTCTCCAGAAGGATCCTCCATGACCTCATCCCCTTCCCGAATCTCCTCCTTTCCCTTGAACATATCCGTGTCCGCTACACCAACTGCCGCCTCGATCCCCCTCACCCCCTGATGTCTCCTTTCCTCTCCAGTCTCCACCTGCTGCCACACCTTTACCGATGTGTCCCACACTTTCTCCATCTCCGCACCCTCCACCCCATCTCCCAAAGGAACTTCCAACGTCTCCCTGTCCCAGATGATGTGCTTCTCCCCAATATTTATTCTTCCTTCTGACTCTGACCATCCTCTTCCCCTCCTCTCCACCCTTGGGTTCCACCTCCTTCCCCTCCCCCTGCTGTTTCCTCCCTCCTATGTCCCTTGTAATTCTCACTTCTCCTTTCCCAGTCTTTGCGTTCCCTCCCCACCCTGCCCATCTCCATGCTCCTTGGTGTGCTACCGGCTCTCCACCTTCTGCCCCTTCCTGCCCCCCCCCCCTCCTCTGCCAATCCCCATCTCTCTTTCCTCTCCCTGTCCTTTCTGATCCCTCTCCCTCGGCAGGCCCTTCAAATTTTAATCCAGTCAAATTGTCATATTTTGGTGCTCACTATATATGTAACAAAAGTGCAGTGTGTGTTCAGTGTCGTCGTCCCTTATTGTGAACACAGTTTTTAATTGTGCTATTCGTGCCACCAGTATTTATGTGCTACGTCTTCATCAAGTGCCATTTTAATTATATGCTGTTTTTACGTAAACGTGCCTCGTCAAACTACCCCTTTTTGTATGTTTTAACTCCAATATTTTCCCCTTCTCATATGTAAATTTCATCCTTCATCCCCATATTTTATGTATGTACTGTTCCCCTGTGATATTTTATGTAGTATCTTGGCTGAAGAATGGAGAATTATAACGCTGACAGCGGGACCAACGTGCTGTCATTCTTTTCTTAGATTCCGATGCGAAAACACAACACCAGGAGACTTCCATCAGAGAATGAAGAACGTGTATGGGGCAGCACGACTCTCGAAAACCACTGTTGTGGAATGGTGCGCCAAGGATTGCTGCTGCTTCATGGAAACGCATGTCCCCATATCGCAAATGTCATATTGCAAAAGTTACGCCAATCCAAGTGGGAATCATTTTTGAACCCACCCTACGGTCCTAATCTCTGCTCATGCAATTATCACGCCTTCTGTCCCTTAAAAAAGACCTTGAAGGGTCGACGATTCCTGTCAGATGAGAATGTGCAGCAGGCAGTTATAGACTTCTTCACACAGAAGGATGCAGTATTATACTAAACAAGTCTCTTCAGCCTGGTGCGTCAGTGGGTTAGTTGTGTCAGTGCTCAAGGCTATTCTACCTGATTGGCATACAGATTCTGGACTGTTCAGCCTTCGAATGGAAACTGTTTGATCGCCCATTTTATATGACAATATTTTCCATTTGTGCTTTAGGGGTGGACCTCATAGTCTAGTGGTAAGGTCTGGGTCCCGAAAGTGAATGAGTTTTGTGACTTTGCAGTGAACTTTGAATATGGGAAAATATGCCCTGAAAATCAGTATTCCTGCTCTTCAAAATACGAGTATTAGAAGACAATATTTTTCATTTAGAATTCATGGATGGCCTTCATAGTCTATTGGTAAAGGTTGTGCCTAGAAATCGAAAGATGTATCTAGTATTGCAAATACATGTATTCAGGATCTCAATCAGAAACTAAGAGAAATATTTTACACTGTGAAATAACGATGTGCCCTAATATCTACTAAACTCTATATCTGTTAATTTCGCTTAATTAATATTTATGTATATTCACTCACCTGGTCCTTCAGCTAAGTCATTTTCAAGCAAACGGAATATACTTTCAAAATAACACTTCTTTATGTCATATGGGGACTAACTTGGGACAATTATACATTGCATGAGTCTAGCCCAAAAATTTGTTAATAATACACATTCAAAGTAAATGTGCTACACGATAATGGTGAAGTGTGTTTTCACAACCGTTTACTATTTGCGTGGGCTCATGAACTAACTGCTCGAAATATTTTCGGAGAATGCGTTTAGCACAATTTCGGATGATATTTTATGCGTACCTCCGGAATTAAACATGTATTTTCGCCAACATATCGAGGGTAAATTAAACTCACCACCAACTATTATCGTATGAGGCGGGTACGTGTTTGAAATCAAACTCAAGTTTTCTTTGCACCTTCCAGCAACTGTATCATCTGAGCTGGGAAGACGGTAAAAGGATCGGGTTGCCGGCAATGACTTCTGCCCATACTAACTCACAGGAAGTATGTACTTCAATTTCTCGACGAGTTAAACTACATCCAATAGCAACAAACACGCCACCGCCAACCGTGCTTAGCCTGTCCTTTCGGAACACCGTTAGGTTCTTCGCAAAAATTTCCGCTGAGCTTATATCCGGCTTTAGCCAGCTTTCAGTGCCTATAACTATTTGAGCACCAGTGCTTTCTATTAGGGCTTGGAGCTCTGGTACTTTCCCAACACAGCTACGACAATTTACAACTGCTACACCGATGGTTCCTGTAGCTACGTTCTTCCTATTTTCGACCTGCACTCTTCGAGACTGAACCCTTTTTGTTCTTCCCCGAGACCTTTTAAACTAAAAAACCGCTCAGTTCACGCCACACAGCCGCTGCTAGCTGCGTAGCCGCCTCCTGTGTATAGTGGACTCCTGACCTATTCAACGAAACCCAAAATCCCACCACCCAATGGCGCAAGTCGAGGGATCTGCAGGTTACACGCTCAGAGAACCGTCTGAGCCTCTAATTCAGACCCTCCTCTCGTCTCTGTACTAAAGGTCTGCAATCGGTCCTGTCGACTATGCTGCAAATGGTGAGTTCTGCTTTCATCTCGCAAGCAAGACTGGCAGCCTTTACCTCTTCTGTTAGCCGCTCGAAACCAGGTAGAATCTCTTCCGATCCAAAGCGACACACATCATTGTTACCAATGCGAGCCACAACTTGGAGCTGGCTGCTCCCTGTGACCATAGCATCCGGAAGGACCCTATCCACGTGTGGAATGACTCCACCCGCTACACACATGTAGTGCACATTGGCATTCTGCCTTGCCTATATTCGAGCTGTCACCATCTACAGAGTGTAATCAGGACGTTGAAAGGCTGGTAACATGGATAGCCTGTCGTGGTCTAAATCTCATTTGTGACCCAAAAGACGAGGCCACTTTCCACTTCAAAGTGTAAAATACTAGGTCGACTCCTGACTTATGATTCATTACTGGTGGAATAACTGGTGCTGGCCTTCAAACATCAAGGACGATAGTGGGGGACTTCGAAAAAGTCTGCACTTTGAGATAATCGAAGTTGACCTAACTCTGCCAGTTACAGACATCCACCACGCTCTCACTGAAATCTAAAGTGGGCAGACTGGAGAAAGTATCAAGAACATGTGAAGGAAAACATCAATAAGATCCACCCATGCCCAACAAACCACAAAAGGTTTGCTGGGCTACTAATGACTGCAGCAATAAAATCCATTTCCATGGAGGAATGGAAAGAGTACATCCCATGCCATTCAGCAGAAAGTGAGAAACTGTTGGGTGATTCTAAAAAGGACTAATGACAGTGAAGTTGCTGAGCATAAAATCGAGCTCTGAGATCAAGAACGAAGAAACAGGAGGAAGGTGACAGTATTCTCTATTAACTTTCCGCCTTCTAGTCATAAGGTATGAAATTTACTACAAAAATGCAATACCCCATTCTTAGTGATGCCCGCTGTAGTAAATGATGATTCCCAGGCTGAAGTGAAGAACACTTTACCTGCGGCGCAAGTTTAGAAATAAGTTAATTCTAATAACAACTGAAAAATTGTTCATTATCACTTGGGAATAACAGTAACATAGTTCACTGGCGTCATACCAATTCCGAGGGAAACCTCATTCCGAGTGGGTTTTAGAGTGGCAACTGTCGGGGCCGCGCCGTATGGAGTAATGTGAAGCAATGCAGAGATGGTGCGGTGTAGAGTGGAGCGTCCATGCTGGTCTTGGCGAGTTCCGATTGATGAGCTACGAGGTGTAGCCGATTCGTGGCCCAGAACTGGGTGAGCAATGGAATCCGCCCTTGTCGGAGGTTGCACTTCAACATCAGTATCCCACAGGCAAAAGGAAGTTTGTGGCCACGTGACGTGCAGACAGTACTTGTTTCCTGGTGTGTGCACTGCTCGGAAGTGTGGCTGATGCCCTCCTGCGGAGCTTGTAACAAACGGTGTATTAACAGACTGTTTCACGTAGTATTGTGGCCACAACACGCTATGCCCTTGTGGTATACAGGAACAATCTCCAGAGCTGCGACACACGCAGGCCAAGAGCAGCGACACACGCAGGCCAAGGGTAAGCGACTTGCAGGGCAAAGATATTGTGGTCGTAGCACAACGTAGTATCCCTATAACCTATCCCTATAACCAATATAGAACATTCCTTCTCCATTAAGTAGGAGATGGCGAAATCATCTCAATGAATATATGAAGATGATATCTGTTCTTTCGGACATGTCCAAAAGAACAGATACCATATATATATATATATATATATATATATATATATATATATAGAGTTAAGGCTCATCGGCCATCTTCTGTGCGGATGCACACACATTGCCCAAACTCTTACAGGAATCGGTAAAGCCGCGAGTAATGAGTGTAATGGGCAGGGGCACTACGAATATGGTGTGGGACAATATGTTGGGAATGAGGGTCTCACAGGAGGCCTGCCAGAGATAAGTCCCTGCAATCACACTATCCTCTGTGTCCTCGGTGGCTCAGATGGCTAGAGCGTCTGCCATGTAAGAAAGAGATCCCGGGTTCGAGTTCTGGTCGGGGAACACATTTTCAACTGTTCCCGTTGACATATATCGACGCCTGTGTGCAGCTAAGGGTATTCGTGTCATTGTATTAATTTAATTGTAATTTCATTTCAATGAAGGTTGCGGATCCTCCATCCCTTTTCCCATGAAAGGAAATCGTGAAGCCAGTGAGAAAGAGCAGTGCTGATAGGCATTCAAAGGAGCAGAGGACACAGGAGGTTCAAGTGAAAGGGAGCTAGGGGTGGCTGTAACCCAGTCTCTGGAACCCAGGAAGATACTATGCAGGGTGTGACCAACCAGGGTAGTGCTGTGAAGAGAGATTGCAGGGGAATTATTGGCTGCATAAAAGGTAACGCCAAGTTGCTGGTACAGTGCCTCACAGAGGCAGGCCTGGTGACCTGATGTTGCCACACTGAGAGGCATGAAATTCCTATCAGCCACAGATTGTCAGCCGATGCGGCTTTGGAGGCTCTGGAGGCACTAGGAGCCAGAGGCTCGACCACTGCAATGCCAGGAGCTTGGCAGCACCAACAAAAGATGGCTCTGAAGAACTGAAAGACAGCAGTCACCAGCTGTGAGAGTGTAGGATAGATGGGATGCAGAAAGCGCGAAAGAGTCCGCCCCCTAGTCCAGACACTGGTCATGACTGTGGTCACTCGAACACTGTGGGGAAGACTGTTCATCATTAACAAAGAAATTGGTACATTCTCGATTTGGTCGGAAATGACTGTTACCTCAAAAATGCCCATCTTCCATAAATAAGTCATAGTCTACATTCTCCAGACAGATGTCTGGGAGAAACTGACAACACTTGCACTTGCAATATAGGGAGCCCTGCGCTGCAAAACTTGTATGCTGCGTGCTGTGAATTATATCTCCAAATATATGGCCCAGTCCTTTTTCTGGCAATCAAACTCTCGAAAGTTCGGTGCTGAAGTGAGAGAAGTTTGCCAAGACACACCAACCATAGTCAGAACCTCCGTGATCTGAGGTATGCTATGGAGTAGGTTCTGAATTTGCTGCTCCTATAACAGAACGGCTTGAGAAAAAGACAGCACCGACAATCAAACAGACATCATATATCAAAAACGCACTCAAACCTCTCATGAAAGCACACTGCTGTAACCATAAAGTTTAATTACTGAAAACAACACAGACCAACAGCTTCAATTAAAAGAATGCCTACTGTAAGAACACATGAACAGCTCACACGAACCATGCAGAAAATAGATACATAACACGCTAATTGCACAAACTCACTTAACCTGAAAAACCTGCAACCTCATTAACAAAATCAATGCAACCAACAGCAGCAGACACTGAGAAACTTGAACACCATTTACAAAACGAACGCCTACCGAATTGGGATGACCAAATCGACACACAGTAACTGACTCCAAGAATTGAACAGTTCTTGTCCAGATCATGGTTGAACACACCTGCACTGTAGTAGGAGTCGCTGACTGTGACCAACACTACTGAATACAGATTGTCGCAACACAATAAGCATGAAGACACAGCCCCAACCAAGCAATCTGACTCAAAAGAGAAACTGCATTTACTTTAAACCTACAGTTACTGCATCAGAGAGCTTGTCTGCATGCTGAGTAAGTGGTGTCAGTGATAGATATAGTGAAAATTCAAAGTCTGGAATCTGTCCTCCATGCTTATTTGATTTCCACACCAGCATGTCAGGATCTGGATCAGGGAGCTTCTCTGTGTGTTGACTTGGTTGCTGGTGCTGCTGCTGATGATGATGCTACTGCTGCTCAAATGAACTTGATTTCCACTTCAGTGTGTCAGGAGCTGCGTCAGGGACCATGTCTGCATGCTTGCTTGATAACTCTGCTGCTGATGCTCAAATTATCAGACACTGTATATGATATTTCAAGGTGCTGTTGAACTGAAGGAAAAATTAAAAAACCATAAAAAAACACACATTTACTCATACATAAGGAATAATAATCGTTGAAAGAGAGGAATAGATTAATAATTACAATGGAGTGTGTCAGTCAGTTTTCCCTGCCTTGGCGTGGTAAATCTCTGATTATGCTTCATGTGATGATCAATTTTTCAGTGTGAAGTGCACAGTAAAATTGGTGGGTTCACTTGTTGGTTAGTAACCCCGCACGTTTAGGATGAGTGCTGATGGTAGATGACTGGAGCACCACACCAACTGAAACAATTATTTTGGATTGCATCCATATCCTAGGTCAGCCAATTTGGATTCTGACGTCATTGGAAATGTCATGGATCCTAAACGTAGAACCATGCAGTTCAATACCTGTAGAACAATGTCATCGATATATGAACCACATACTAGAAATTCGTAGCAGAGACTTTTTCTTCTTATGAAGTTTTCTAATAACTCTGAAACATTTCAGACGAAGCTTGGACTTTTAGGAATTTATATGAAGCAGGAAACTGATCAGTGGACGCCACGTAACACTTCACCCTATACCTGCTATAGCAAAAATACTGCATCAAAATGTCTCCAAACCGTGCCAAACTGTCCAACAAAATACACCCCAACTGTAGCAAAATGCTTCCCAAACAATAGCTTCCATCATCATCACCAACACTCTCAATGCTCTCACCACCCCAGGAGCATTCCATACTTCACAGTACTAGTTTGTAATCTGAGAGTTCCACCAGTACAGTAGAATCTTATATCAGGCTAGTCAAATTGGCCAATATATTCTTGATGGCTAGTAAATCTGCTGGAAATGTTAGATATCCTATGCAAAACGTAAACCACTTATAAGTTATGTGAGGAATGTAATGCTAGCCTGGGCATAAGATCACATACTGTCTATAGTAAGGATGGTTGGGGTTTATCATTCATCTACACTGATACCAAATTCCATCACATCAAGGCGTGCCTGCAGTGAGAATCGGTGTGAGTTAAGAAATAGTATTGCCAGTCATCAACAGAGTGTGTGGGCCGCTATGGTACAATTGGCTGAGAATCTGCAATTATGAATCTCCTACTATAGCTACCAGTGAACCTATTGCAATCGGAATTTGCCATGGGGCACTTTTTGAATCTATGCATGTACTACTACCATTACTATTACTACTGCAAGTAGTAGTAGTAGTAGTAGTAGTAGTAGTAGTAGTGGTACAATAGTAGCACAACTACTACCAGCGGAAAAATGTTCCTATTGTCGCACAAAAAAATGCAAATATGTTCCTCTTTAAATAAAAGATTCTGACTCTAATGTGTGGTACCAACTGCCTCATTATACCTTCCTCAGTATCTGTAAAATTTTTCCCAAAAATTTTGGTATTTGAACACATTAGGGCTATTTCTAACATGCATCTCGCGTCAGACTCCCACAAGCTCCACGAACTGTCACTCATTCACACCTGCTAGCCCACCTCCTCCTTGTTGTCATTCACTCCTAGTTGTCCTTTCTCACTCACTCATTCAGCCCAACTCTTTGTCACTATCTCTTTGTGTCTATCTGGCATTGTCTCCTATGTCACAGCCACAGTTCCTTTCGTTCTGTCCTACTACTACAGTCTCCTCTCACTATCACTGTCTCCGTCTTGCTCTCACTTACTGCTAATATCTCGTTTATTCCTGGCTCTCACAGACTTCCATTTTCTCTTTCTCTTTATTACTCTCCCCCAGGTACTATCTCCTTCACTCTTTTGCTAACAGTGTTCTGTCATTGTCAACTGTGTTCCACTGCCACTGTGTCCCTCTCTTTTTCTCACATTGCCATTGTCTCCTTCGCTCTTTATATAAGACAACCACTGTTTACTATCTTCCACTACTTATAACTTTTCCATCTCTTTGCCACTGCCACTGCCTTCTCCCTCTCAGCATAAAAAAGTGGAAATACGTTCCCATGCTAAAATTTTTGGGAAAATTTTTAAAGGTACTGAGGAAGGTAGAATGAGGTAGCTGGTATCCCACTTTTCAGTTAGAGCCTTTTAAATAAACAGGAACGTAATCGCATTTTTTTGTGTTCTGATAGGAGCAATTGTCCGGTGGTTCGCTTCTTTTCCCTGCTGCAGTAGGCAATGTAAATCTTATGAAAAGAAATATATTGGTCAGTAAAATTTAGATAGTTTACTTACATGAAATTTAAATAACGCAAAACTAATTTTACTCCTCAGATTGGATTTTGCGTGAGAAACAAATTCTCATGTCATTCAGTACTGCAACATAGGGTTCTTGGGTGATAATGGAACACTTTACAGTATATTTCTCTGTGCTACTTCAACTTACAAAATACGTTTTCGCCTCTCACGGGATTTTTACTTGCGTATTTTACATGTACAAGTAGAGTATCTTTGAACCTCTGTATCTCGGAAACGGAAGAATATATGGAGAAAACTTTCAATTGCATTCGAGATCGGGATCGTAGGAATACACTGTAAAAATTGCTGCGCAGAGCCATCTCAGAATCCGTCGCTAGGTTTCGGTGCACAGAAAACAAGTTTCTCCTATGTTTCTCGATCTCTGAAAATGGCAGACGGCTCCTCAATGCTCCTAGAGATTATATAGTTAAAATTTTAGGAATTTGCTGTGGCTGTTTATTATTTAGATTTCGCCTTATACTGGATTTTACATGTAGAAGTAGGGTACCTTTGAACGTCTGTATCTTGGAAACGGATACAGATATCAAGAAAATTTGCAAGGTTGTTCGAGATCGAGATCTTACAAATAAATTTCGGCCATTTGCTACGCATAGCACTAGGCTGGGTTTTGGTCCGCAGGTGGTGGAGAAAATACAGTATTAAACACTTTTTGTGGGTTTTCTGAGGAACCGCCCATGGATTATTGGTGCCTCCATAAGTCTCACGAAGCCCACCGTAGACCATTTCAAATGCAAAAAGAACCAACCGATTTGCTCCAGTTGCCTAAGCACGGCAAAGTGTGAAATATTCATACTTTGACCCAGTATTGTAGGATAGTGACACTAAGACACTCGTCTGGTGGGTCTACAAATCGTTTCCAATAGAACCCGAGGTACAGGAAAATCCTGTTTTTACGTGTGGCACTTTGGAATATATAAGATATGCATGTTGTCGCACCAACTGAGCCAAAACGACACGCACGTCTGTATGTACTATTACAGTACTTATCCTGCGCAAGCATCCTTACAATTCATCAGAAATTAGAGGTGTGATGGGCGGTTTCTACTGTGTGTGTGTGTGTGTGTGTGTGTGTGTGTGTGTGTGTGTGTGTGTGTCTTAAAGATTTCTTCTGTAAATTGAAGGTGGAGAGGGAAGAAATGAAACGAAAGGAAAAGGAAGGAATTCACAATGTCAGCTGCATCAGGACTTTATGTGGAGTCACCGGGGACGAGTAAAAATGTGTGCCAGACTGGGTTTCGAACTCGGAAGCTCCTGCTTACTAGCAAGTTGCGCTAACCACTGTGCCAACTGGACACAGTGTTTGTTGCAATTCCGTGGACTATCTCAGTACACCCCTTGGCTGACCCACACTCCAACTTAGCGCCACCTCTACGCATTCCCCATTGGTGTCCCCATTGCTCACTACTTTGAGATTCCCACAGGAGGTCGAACGTGATTGTACATCCATGCTGAAGGTGGTGGAAAGAACAGACATCAAGCATTGATATAATCGCTTTGCCTCAATGGGCTATAAATCCCCCACCTTCAGTACAAATGCATAGTCACGTTCGAGCCCCTGTGGGAATCTCAAAGCAGCGAGGAAGAGGGACATGGACAGGAACTGCAAATAGGTGGCACTAGGCGGGAATGTGTATCGGACAAGGAATGTCCGCCTGGTGTCCCCCATTCAACCTGAGAGTGGACAGTTGGCTGCTCTTTTAGCAGGGTCCGAGCAGGCACACAGATGGAGGAGTTTACTAGTTATCAGAAGATCCAGCAGTAGGTGGGTAATGGAGCCCCTTATGCAGACAGCGTTCAGGGCTGGAAAGAAAGCCAATGTGCACTCGGTATGTCTGTCAGGGGCCCTCATGTAAAATGTGCAGGTGGACTTGTCTGCAGCTGTCGAACGTGCAAGCAGCAGTCGTCTGCAAGTTCTGGCTCACGTCGGCACCAACAATGCCTGTCACATGGGTTCTGAGGTCGTCCTAAGTTCATTCAGACGGCTGTTGGAGGTGGTGAAGCCTGCTGGCCTCGTGTGCGGGATACAAACAGAGTTCACCGTTTGCAGCATTGCTCCCATAGTTAATCATGGTCCTTTGGATTGGAGCCGAGTGGAGGATCTCTACCAAATGCTTTGCCAACTCTGTGAAGGTCTTGGCTGAAGATTTCTAGACCTGTGTTACTGTGTGGAGATTTGCAGGACTCTCCTTGATAGGTCGGGGTGCACTACACAAAGGAAGCAGCTGCTTAGATAGCAGACTACTTGTGGAGCATATATGAGACTTTTTTAGGCTAGACGGAAGTTTGAGGTGCTCTGATGAACATTTACCAGTCGATACACAGCAAGGGAAGTCAGAGGGCGTTCAGAGTAAAGATACTTCGACTGTCAAAATTTTATCAGCAAACAATCGAGGTATTCCTAATAAACTTCCCAAAATTATTGCCCTTCAGGAAATTCTCACACACAAATTATTCTTGGGACTGAGAGCTGATTGAAACCCAAAGTGGAAGGATCTGAGATATTTAGCAAGTCATGGAATGTATATCAGAAAGACAGATTAGTGGCCATAGGGGAAGAGGAGTGTTCACTGCAGTTGACAAAAATGTCTCTATTAAGGTCAGTGTTGAGTGTGACAGTGAAGGTATCTGGTCACATATAACAGGTGTAGGTGAAACCAAGTTAATTTTTTGATGTTTTTGCCAGCAATGCGATTCTGGTGTGACAGTTCTAGAGTCATTCAAACAAAGACTATGGTCAGCTGTACAGAAATACCCAGATCATGCAATACTAGTTGGAGATGACTTTAACCTACCAAGTATACAGCGAAATGTCTAAGGATTCACCGCAGGGGGTACAGAAGTTGTATATTGATGAGAGTTCTGGCTAGCAGGTCATTTTGGATTAAAATTTCCAGGTTACACACCCAAAAATCTAATTTCGCAGTATTTCCCAGCCAAAAAATCTCATTTGCTATATCGAAAAAACCGATTCTCTTTTTCTCGTTGTAAAAATTTACAATTCTTCTAACTATATTCTTTAAAACGAAGAACCATCAAACTCTCATTTTCTCATTTAAAAATTTTCAAATGTAAAAAAAAATTAATCTTTATGAATAACAACCATCAAACCTTATCTATCAATATCAATGACTGAAATTTAAATAAAAAATCTCAGAAGTACATTTCCAATGTAAACATTTTGATAAAACTAAAAATCAAATTTCATTCTATATAAATATGACCAAAACTACATCGCCAACAAAGCTGAGTTATATAAAAATTTAGAAAAATATAGGAAAGGAAAGCATGGATTGAGTTATAGAGATTTAGAAAATTATTGGAAAAAAATGGTTATTCAAATGTAACTAAACAGGATCTGATAGAATTTAGTAATTATTTTAATAGGAAAGAAATGAGAAAAGGAATGGAGAAGAGAGAAATAAAATATAAAAAAATAAATAACCTCAATCAGTTGCTAAAATAGAAAATTTCAAGAATTATTCCAAATTTAATAAATAAAAATTATTCAAGCTAATTGTAAACCTGCTGATAATACTAATAATAATGATAATGATATCATTGAATTGAATAAAAAATCTATAAAAGAACATCATATCTCAAAAAATAAAAAAATTAAAAATTATTCTAAGCTTAGAAACACACCATTTTTTGATCTTATCAGAACCTCTGAAGGAGAAATTAATAACGATAATTATTTGAGTAAAAAATCTTTAAGTGATCTGTAAAACAAAAATTTAAAATATTGTTCTAATATAATAAACAACAGTACACCAATGTTAATAGATCTGAGAAAAATATTAATATTAATAACAATAAGAATAATTTTCAAAAGCTTTTAGTAGATAAATAGCAAGAAATTAAGCAAAAAATTATCAGAAAAATTTACCAGGTTTCAATTTTCAGGATGATGAAGATTTTTTTAAATCACCCAAACGAATTTATAGAAAAGTTTCTCCTTTTCACTAGAGAATAATAAATTATGTAATTAATAATAGTGATAACATTGTTGAAACACAAGAATATTTTAATTAAAGTAAAAAAGAAATAATTATCAAATTAATTAATGTTATACAAGGAAGAACGATGAAAGTTAAGATGAAATTTTATTGTAATTTTAAAAGACCAGAAGGATATAACAATTAAATTTTAAGAGAACTAATCAAGATTGAATAAGAACAATTAATTTAGAGAATTAGTATAAAAAATCAACGAATAAAATGCTAACTGAAATTGAAGAAAAGCGAAGGAAAAAATTTGTTTGGACTTCATTTTATACAGATATTTAACAATTAGACGTTAATAAACACAAAATAATATTTGGTTCTTCATATATCAATCTACCGAAAGTAATTAAAGAAAAAGAAGCTGTAGTGAATGTAAATACCCTAGATCAAAAATCCTTTTCTGTGGGCTTACAATTTGCACTATTTCTCGCATATAAAAATTCAGAAAGAGTTAGTAATTACAAAAACATTGGATTAGAATTAGATGAAATTTTTGAAAAATAAAAAATTATTTTTCCAGTTCAGTTAACAGATGTTCCAAAATTTGAAAGAAAAATCAAATATTTCAATTACCATACACAAAATTAACAAGTAAATCATTTGGTTCTTCTTTTCATTTGAGAAGAAAACAACTAACATTTTTTTGGATAAATAATCTATCTAGATTAATTAGTAATGAAACAAGTGAACACAATGCAAGAATTTACCTTTGCGATAGATGTTTAAGTTATATTAATTTCCAAGAAAAGTTAGAGATGCACGAAAACGACTGTAAAGAACATAAAGAAGTAAAAATAGGTATGCCTTTTAAAGGTCAAAAAATTAAATTTAAAAACTGTAAACATTCATTAAGGCTTCCTTTTGTAATTGATTCGGATTTTCAATGTTTATTAAAAGATATTAATACTTGCCAACCAAATCCTAAAAAATCATATAATAACAAATATCAAAAATATTTTCCAATTTCATTCAGTTATTATGTTAATATTCTAATGGTGATTATAAAAATCCTAAATCACATACTGAAAAAGATATAGCAAAAACATTTGTGGAAATGTTAAAAGGAAAATCTAGAGAAATGGCTGGAATATATGAACGAAATGTTACAATGATAATCATTAAAGAAGATGTAAGGAAAGTAAAAGATCATTGTCATTTAACAGGAAAATATCGTAAAGTTGCACATCAAGACTGCAATCTCAATTGCCAAAATCCTAAATTTCTTTCGTATTATATACATAATTTAACAACTAACGATGTACAGTTTCTTATCAAAGAATTAGTAAAACATAATGAACAAAAATATATTTCTTTTAGTAAACATGTTGAAGATGGATTAACATTAGAATTTATGGATATATTTAAATTTAAGTCTTCAACTATTGATAAATTATCTTCCCGTCTTACAAAAGAACAAGGTAGAGAAACAGTAAAAAATATTTTGAAAGTGAACAATCAGGTTTAATTACGAAAAAAGGAGTTTACCCTTATGAATATACGGATTCAGAAGAAAAATGACAAGAAACAAAAGTACCTGCAAAAAATGCTTTTGTTGAAGACTTAACGAAGATAATATTTGTAATGAAGATTATACAAGAGCATAAAGTAGATTGTAAAAAATGCAATATTATAGATTTACATGAATATACAAAATATTTATAATAAATCTAATGTTTTATTTTAGCAGAGATTTTCGAAAATGTTCGAAATATTTGTATTCAGTCTTATAAACTTGATCCATCTTGGTATTTTATTGCACCAGGATCTTCTTGGGATTTTTTTAATGACAAAAGTTAAATAAGATTTATTACATGATTATGATATGATTTTATTCCTTGAAAAAAGAAATTCAAGAAGGAATTTTTCACAGTATTAAAAGACATGCAAAGTCAAATAAGAAATATATGAACAATTTTAAGCCAACAAAACAATCAAATTATATTGCATAATCAGATGAAAATAATTTATAATGTTTTGCAATATCTAAGTTTTTTTCATTTAAAAATTTCAGTTGGGTATGACAAGAAAATTTTAATTCCAAGAAAGTACTTAAATTGTCTGATGATTATAAATTTTAGAAGCTGATTTAGAATATCCAAAGAAATGATATGATGTACATAGAGACTTACCATTACCATCACAAGGAGTAAATTATTAACAACTTTAATTAATAAAAAGTCTACAACAATGTTCAAAAATTGGATTACAATTATAATTTGAACAATAAGATTAGATGAAGTATTTATTGATTTCTATACAGAAATGAGAAAAAATGCTGCTAATAGTTTCTCCAAATTAATAAATAATTCAGTATTTTGAAACATGATGAAAAATATTAGAAATACCAAAAATATTAAAATAATAACAGACCAAAGAAAATTTAAGAATTACATTTCAAAACCAATTCATGAACATACTACTGCATTTTCATATAAATTTAGTAGCAGTTAATATGAAGAAAACCAAAATAATATTCAACAATCCAATTTGTATTGTAAAGAGTTTTCTAGATTTTTGGAGAATATTAATTTATGTTATATGGATATTGATTCTTTCATTTATGATATAAGAAATAAATAATTTTGTAAAGATATGAAATTTATGATTGAATACTTTGATACAAGTGATTATTCAAAAGGTAATATTTATGGACTTCCACCGTTAAATAAAGAGGTTTTAGAAATAATGAAAGACGAAAATTGTCAAAAAATTGCGTTAGAACACATTAGTTTGGGATCGAACTTTTAGGCTTATAAAGTTGGTGATAAAGAATAGAAAAAATCGAAAGGACTTAAGAAACCTGTTGCGAAAATTAAATAACATTCGATTTGATAAAAAATGATTAACTGACAAAATAAAACATTATAGAAAAAAGAATTCCATTAGATCATTGAAAACTGAATTATATGCAGTTCAATGTAATTAAATATTTTAAAGTTCTTATAATGATAAAAATGTTGTATTACAAAATGGTATTAATAAATAACCATATAGTCATTATAAATTAAGCCCAAATAAGATACAATATGATAAGAATTATTTCCTGAAACAATTAAACATTTCTGTAGAGGATTAAATAAAATAAAACAACAATAACCGAAATTTTATTATTCTTTCAAGATATGGTAATTTTTCATGCTTTGGCCAATGAAATTTAGAAACAAAGTTTTCACAAAAACGTTCAACATTCTGACAGTCAATTTCTTAATTTTTTTCATAAAGTAACAAAATTTCGTCATCTTTTGAATGATCAAGTTATGAATATTTTAGATAGAATGTTTAATTGTCTTTCCATATTTTTCGCAAATAAATGTTTTAATATGCCATTTACGAAGCCCTTCTTTTTGTTTCTTTCTTTTGCACCCATTGCACCCTGATTTTGAAATCAAATTCTGTCTTGTTATTTTAAGCTCTTTGTTAATTACTTTTTCTTGACTGCACAATGGACGAATTATTTTATTTTCACTTTCCATTTATAAGGAAAAAGTTTATGGGAATTAAACAATAAAAACATAGCACATTTTTTATATGCAAAGGGTGTTACTTGTAGATCTAAAAAGTAATAAACTTATTTATGATAACAATCAAGTTTAGTAGTCATTGATGAAAAAAATAATCTTTGGTGTTATGGAAATCAAGTTGGTAATATTTTAGGATATAAATGTTCTTGAGATGCTGTAAAACAACAAGTTAAATAGCTATCACTATTGAATATTTTTGTTTTGTATTTATTTTCTTTCACTGCAATTTAAAAATGTTCATTCACATACAATATTTATTAGTGAACCTGGTTCTTTAGTTTTGAATTCACAAATATCGTTTGCATATAATTTTCAAGATTCGGTTCATGAGCCAGTTATACCATCCATTAGAAAACATGGTGAATATAAACTGAAGGAGGATATAACTCACTTGAAAAATTATAATAAAATAAAAAATGGAAGTACTGAAGGTTCCAGAGAAAAGTAAATACACTATTACCAAATTTTGTTCCTCAACTAAGTGATCGAAATTTAAGACCAACCTTTGTTATTTTAAGATTACATAGTTTTTGTTATGAATACTGAAATTGGAACTCAATTTAAAAATTGTCAAAATCAAATAGTTATATCACAAACAGATATCTAAATCAAAGGAATTGTTAACAATTAATTATTTAGAAAATTCAGTAAGCTTATGGCAGCAAGTGAAAGAAATTTTAAGAATTATTAGTTACCAAAATTATTTCAGTACTTTGGTCGAATATTCACGAGATGATATAAATAATCTAGCAAACGTTTCTTAGAATATAAAACTAAATTTTTTCGTACTCTTTTCGTAATCGCATTTCAGCCAACATTTATAACAGTTTTTATGTGCATACAATATACAAAACTAACTGTATCCAATATTTGTTTCCATCAACTCAAATTTAAATTCCACAAATAATTTTGACGTTGGGTCGTTTTGGTTAACTTTAACCCTAATAACTTAAGTTTGCTTTCTAAGAAAACTATACTATCTGATGCAGCACTCATACTGGTTTTGGTGTCATTTATTTCTATAATGTGATGTTCCATGATGAATTCATAGATACCATTTCTTTGCTCTAAATCTAATAGAAACTTGCTGCAAATTTTATGTAAATATTGTTTGTTCACAACATCTGTTGCACCTAATGGATCATTTACTTTTGCAATTCATCTACCTTTAAAAGCAATGTAACCTTTAGCTACTTTAAAAATATCTTTTAATTCTTTCTGTAATTGTTTGATTAGATTACCAATTTTTGAGTCTACTGGTGATAGAATATATTTCATTTTTCAATAATTCATTAATATATTTGGTCCTAATAAATGAAAATCGTAATTGAATTTATTTCGAAAAATATCCATTTTATAAATTTAACATATTCTTAATATTATAATTCATGCATAGTAATTTTAAAACTAATAAACAATATTGGCTACAAACTACTTCATAGAAGTTATGTATATTCTCAATATTGTAGTAAAGACAATTTTTTCCCAAATAATTTACTAGTTGTTTGGTACATTTCCTCCATATGAATAAAAACAAATTTTGTGATTTTATCCTCAAAATAACACATCCAGTGAGTAGGAACATGATCAGAAGTATCTAAATTTAATGTTTCACAATCTAAACTTTTTGTAACTTTAGGTAATTCATCAATTATAAAAACGCCACGAAAATATTTAATTTTTTTATTGTTTAACTAATTCTTCTATGTCAAAATTAGATAAAGGATTATTAAATTTTGCGATTGCTGCCTTGAAATCTTTTCGCTTCTTTTCCTTTCTTTTCCATTGACAACTTACGTCTTTATTGTTCTTCTAAGTTTTAAGGCCTTTTTTCTTATTTAAAATTGCATTTGCAATTGCTGCAAAACCACCAGCAAGTGACCCAATAGTTGCTAAATATGGTAATGCAGTTAATAATAATAGTAAAAGCCCATCTTTGTGATTCTTTTTTGTTGGATATTCAACAATCTCTTTCAGAACAGGGGTAGTTAATGATATAAGTATATTTCCACCAGTCTATTTTCTCTTTCTTTTTTAATATCAGTTAAAAATGGTTCAATACTATTTCACTGCCCTTTATTTAATTTGAGTTTAGTTAATTTTCGTTTAGTATTGCAATGGGTAAAAAAGTGTAATCAGTCGAAAAGTTATTCATTTATATAGATATCAGCAGCTGAACTCACTCCTACTTTCGTTTTCCATACATTGTTGCAAATAATTGCAGTGTTTTATCTGCTTCATGTAAATTTTTCTAAATCTTTATTATCACTATAAAAATATGTTTTTTGCACTATTCATCTTATGGATTAATTTCTTTATTACCTCTAGATACTCTTTTTTCTAATTTTGTGCCTGGACCACAATAACTTTAAGCAGGTAAATGAATTTCAAATGGTTATTTGTTAATTAAAGTATTAACTAATCCTTTTCCATATTTTTCACTTTTCGAAAATGTATGTGCTAAATTATCCAAAAACCTAATTTAATAAGGAATTCGTTTTGGTTCGTTAATAAAAAATCACTAAATTTATTTGTTAACAGATAAGTTATTTCAACTTTTCCATTGTGATAACTTTTATTTCCAGCTACTTCTTCACCATGAATTATAGTTAATCAATCAATTAATTGTCAACGATCACTCTTCCAAACAAATTCGATTGGTTTTTTCGAATATTTTTTACTAAAGCTTCACCATCTTTTTCTTTTGAATCATTAAGATTTCTGTCTGAAAAACTAGGAAAATGTTCTTCAACACTTCTTTTAATCAAATTATTATATTTATTTTCTCTGCTTGATTTCATTTTATTTGTATTACTTTCATTATATGCAGCATTTGAGTGGAATAAAATTCTTGCATGATTTAGTAAATAAAGAGAATCAGTTCTCTTCCAAATCATCTTTTGTTATTTGTTTTCTAGTTACAAGTAACACTAATCCATCTGTTCCTTCACATTATTATTCACCAAGCTTTAATTTATCATCATTGAGTTCTCCTGTAAATTTTCCAACATTTTTCAGCTGACCAATAGATCTAAACAAAATAGCATTATCTTTACTATGACTGACAAATTCTAATGTTTTTTCACTTATATTTACTTTTTAACATATTTTACTTTTAATTTCCATTCGTTTCCATAATTCTGTTACACACTATTTATTTGTGAATCAGTTAATTTATAATCCTGTTATCACTAACATATTATTTAATTAATGGAACATTATTAAATTCTTCTAAGTAATATTGATTATAAGGAACCATTTGTTTTTTAGCTTCTGTATTTTCTTCAATTCCTATTAAAACTTTTTGTCATAATCCCTTAATTCCTTGATTAACTTTTTCGTTTGTATCAAGAACTGGGTGATCTTCTTTTTTAAATTTTTCATGTTCTGTTCTTCGTTGTGCTTTCCATTTCTTAAACTAATCTTTTAATTTTTCCTTTACTCTTCTATTTTGTTTGACTTTTTTTCTACTTGTGGACCATATTTTTTGCAAACATTTATGAAGGATTAAAATATTTCAATCATTTTTACTTTGTGCTCAACGTATATGTTCAACGTTTTATGTTCCCCATTTTCATATTTAACGTTTATGTTCAATCTGAATGATCAATGTTTATGTTCAACATTTTTGTTCAATGTTTATGTTCAACAAGTATATTCAGTGTTTATGTTAAGTTTTTAAAAGACTTAATCTTTTCTCTATATTTACTTTCATTAATATTTCTTGTCAAATCTATCATCATGAAACAGAATTTTTCTTTATTCAAACATTTACTACAGAACTCTTTACATTCATCAAATTTTAAATCGCCACCAACAAATTCATAATAAATATGATTTAAATTTTTAGGATATTGTCTAAAAATATTTTAAAAAGTAAAATTACTACTAATTAATTGTTTTGGTATTTTGGAATATGATTGACTTAAATAAAAACAGTCTATTCTTTTATGTCTTACTCTAGTAAAATATTTTGCATTTATATCTTTATTTACAAGAATGTACTCATCAAAAAATACAACTGTATTACCTTCTCATTCATCTAAAGGAATAATTTTTTCATTATTTTGTATAAATCTAACATTTTTCGATTAACTTTCTCGTCAGCTGTTTCACATCTTTTTATAATTTCTTGATACTTTATTTGATCTTAACTTTTTGAATAAACATGCAAACGATTAATGTTTTCCAATTTAACCACCCAGCTGCTAAAATACAATAATCAATTTGGTAAATGAGTACTATATTTATTTTTATTTTCTTTTCTGGAATTCTTATTTTGGGACCCAATCCATCATTTATTTATATAATTTCTAATAATATAAATGAGTAGATTATTTCGATTGACTAATATTTCATCTGTTCCAAATAAAAGATTAACTGTTCCAATAAAAAAACTTATAAAAGTCTTTCACTCATTTGTTTTTATTCAACTTTTTTTTCCTCCAAATAGAGCATTGAATAATAGTAGACTTTATTGTTATGGAGAATCAATAGAAACTCCTGTTGGTCAATATAGTTTGAAAAATTAAGAAAAATTAATCATTTGAAAAATCCAAATATGAAATTAAAGCAGATAAATTTTTAATAGAAATATTATTGTAAATAATGTTTAACTATTAATGGATAGGGAACACCATGTTGGCCTATTTTAGGATTTAATAATCAAATTTTTAAAGCAAATAATAACTGTAACTAAAGATGTTCCTAAAATCAATCCATTTGAATTAATTTTAATTCGATGATGGAATGGTCGTTAAACATAATGATCATTTTCATCGAGGAACTAATATTATTCCTTCATTTAAACCTAATTCTGATTTGGTGGTCCAATAATTTAAGAACCAAATATCCTACAAATATTCCAATTATTGAAATTGTTCAAAATTTAGGAGTAACTATAACTGATCAAAATGATACTTTAATTGACTTTAATGGTGCTTATGTAACAGTTGTTTCAGAAAAGAATTAATAACTTTTTCCCTTCATAAGGCATCAACCAAATCAAAAGTTTTCAATTTTACCCATTTCCTGTTAATGAGAAAACAAAAAAAGGAATATTAACATTGGTGATGGTTGGAATCGTCCTAATTGTTCAAAACTTTATATGACTTTTAACATTCTTCACACAGATGGAATAGATTTTTCTGTAAATCATGCTAAAGCAAATATTAAACTAATTCATAATTTTGTTTTAAAATTGTTTGATGTTATTACAATTAAAAAAGGAATCAATATTTTATCTAGAATGAAACATCCTTTTATTTCTTCTTCAACTCTTATTTGATCAACTACATCTCTTGCGAATGAATTAAATACAGAAGAAAATAATCTTGACAATGGAACAATAAAAACAAAAAATGAAGTTCTCTATCCACTAGAATTATTTAGTGGAATTTTTGAAGATTCCAAATAAATGATGTTTGAAGGTGATCTAACTGTAATTTATTCTTGGATTTTAAGAAAAGATCAAGGAGATGACATTCTTCGTTTGGCTACAGAAAATGATAATTTAACACTTTTAAAAAGGAGGTAAAATTGTTGTAAAAAGTATGGAAATTTTTTGTTCCTTTTGTTAATTATGAACCAGAACATTCACTTGAATTAGAACAAGAAAGACTTACAAATTTAAAAATTCCAATTTCGTTCTTCGAACTCCAAACATCCTAGTTTGCTCGTTTACAAGGAAAAAGAAATTTTGAATTATATATTACTAATTATTATAATTCTACTGAATTTGATGTGCCTTACTTTATTTTCGTTGTTTTCTAAACTAATCGAAAAAGATAGCAAATAACTTGATACTTTTTATTTTATCACATTAAATTACAAAATATCCATATTAAAAGTGGAAGAAATGAAGATTTTCCTCAATAATAATGGAATCTTAATCTACCAAAAATCTTCATAAAAACTTATAATTCTTTTAGAGGTTTTAAAAGAATAACTCAATTAAACAATGGTGTAAATGTAAGTCCATTAAAGTTTATTAAAATGTATCCTATTTAAGTAATTAATATATCTAAAAGAATGAATATTCTAACTACTCCAAAACAGCAATGAAATTATGTGCATTTTTTAATGAATACATTCCAAATTATACAATTGCATAAGCTAAAAAGAATTTAGCTTTGATTAACAACACAGAATGCTTATTGAAAGTTTATAATTACACAAATGAATAAATAATTTAAAAAAAATTAAACAACTTTTAACCTCTTGGTTTCATTTGCTTTTGACATATTTTCAGAAAACTATAGAAGATAAAATCTAAAAACTTAAGATTTTCAAAAATTAGAATGTCCTCCAAACGTTTTGCAATTATTTGGAAAACATTTTATTTTGTTTCCTTAAATTTGCTCTATAAATAAAAATTAATGTGATTGGTAGCTTTAAAAATCTATTAACTGAACCTAACAGTATTTATAGTAATGGTTGTTCAGAAGTGTTCACTAAATTATTAGAATTTGAAAAACACAAATCTTGTGTTAGTTCAAAAGCTAAAGATTTACCAACTAAATTTGGAGGTAGAGTTTTATTACTTTTAGATGATAAATGTAAAATTATTCTTCCAGAACATTATATGAAAATCTTTACAAATTACAATGACAAATTAGATAAAATTGTTGTATTACATTTTATTTGTCAGAGTAAAAAACAATAAAGATCGTCCAATTCGTGTTACTGAATTGGAATAAGTGTAAAAAATATATATTTTTCTTTTAATTAAATAAAAAATTTCCTTTGTTACAATTTTCTAAATTTTTTAAATAGCTCAGCTTTGTTGTTCGTTTTGTTTTTGTTGTATTTATGTAGAATTTGGTTGGGAAATACTGTGAAATTACATTTTTTGTTTGCATCCTGGAATTTATGTTCCAAAATGCTCTTTGAGCCAGAACTCTCATCAGTATATTATTTACAGACACATAGTCATGTGAATTACTTTTTAACATGTTTTCTAAAAATTCTGTTGAGCTGCTAGCTTGGCAGCCCACATGCAATGGAAATATCGTAGATCTGGTAGCTACAAATAGGTTGGACATAATTGATAACGTCAGTATAGAAACAGGAATTAGCAATCATGATGTCATTATAGCAACTATGCTTATGAAGGTTAAATAATAAGTTAAGAAGGCAATGAGAGTGTTTCTTCTAGATACAGCAGATAAGTAGTTGTTAGCATCTCACTTATACAGTGAACTGTCATTACTTAGTTCCAGTAAGACAGACGTTAGAGGAATTGTGCGCAAAGTTAAAGCATGTCGTAAATTGTGGTATGGAGAGCTATGTACTTAGTAAGTGCATAAAAGGTAGAAAAGACCCACCATGGTTTAATAACGAAATTCAGAAGATGCTGAGGAAGCAGAGGCTGTTGCACACCCAGTTCAAAAGAGAATGTACAAATGCGAAAAAGCAAAAAGGTTAGTAGAGAATTGTGTATGAAGAACACAACAGCTACCATTGTCACGCCGTTGCAAAAGATCTTGCAAGAGAACGCAAGAAAATTCTGGTCATATGTAAAATCACTAAGTGGGTCTATGGCTTCCATTCAGTCCCTTGTTGACCAATCTGGAGTGGTAGTTGAAGATAGCAAAACGAAAGCCAAGTTTTAAATTTCATGTTTCAGAAATCAATCACACAAACATACCATCATTTGACCATCAGACACACTCCAAATGGAGGACATAGTAATAAACATCCCTGGCATAGAGAAATTGGAAATTTGTCTTAAGGTCTTATGGGACCAAACTGCTGTGGTCATCGGTCCCTAAGCTTACACACTACTTAATCTAACTTACATTAACTTATACTAAGGACAACACACACGTTATTGCCAGAGGCAGGACTCGAACCTCCGATGGGGCGAGCCACACGGACCATGATAAGGGCCTCAGACTGCATGGCTACCTTGCGCGGCTGGCATAGAGAAACAACTGAAAGATGTGGAAGCAAATAGGTCACCAGGTCCAGATGGGATCAAATAGTTCAAATGGTTCTAAGCACTATGGGACTTAACATCTGTGGTCATCAGTCCCCTGGACTTAGAACTACTTAAATGTAACTAACCTAAAGACATCACACACATCCACACCCGAGACAGGATTCGAACCTGTGACCGTAGCAGCAGTGCGGTTCCGGACTGAAGCGCCTAGAACCACTCTGCCACAGTGGCCGGCCCGGATGGAATCCCAATTCCGTTTTACAAAGAGCACCTTATGGCGCTGGCCCCTTACCTAGCTTGCATTCGCAGTTATTCTCTCACCCAGCAGTAAGTCCCAAGCGACTGAAAAAGCGTAGGTGACTTCAGTGTACAAGGCTAGGCGCAAATTGAGACACGTACAGCGCGTGTGGCGCGATGCAGTGAAGCGCGCGTTTTTTTAACTTCACATGTTCAAATGGGATCACCGAAATTGGGACGCAACACGACACGACATCCGCCTGCGCCGGGTCACACGACGTTGTGGCTGTGTTACGGTTTCTCGCGCCGCACGCAAGCACTGCGGGAGGGATGAGGTGGGGAGCGCGAAAGCAGTCCTGCCATGTGCTCACTTGGGCATGGCTCATATGGGCAGTGGAAGTATTGTACGTCCAAAAAACACAGCCTTACGGTATACTGAATTTTCTTATCACTGAGTAGTGTTTCGTTTTTCGGCGTTTAAGCATTCCATCAATTTTCGTAGTACATAATAGTTTTCAGTTACAAATATCTGTACAGTTCTTTTGTTTCGTTTCTTCTTTTGTCAAAAACAATACACAGTTCAGTAACTGGTGAGCCATTAGCCACTGGGATTGTATCTTCTGCCTCCACAGTGTTTTCAGATCGTACAAAGGGACAGACGATTCATCGTGAGGGTAGTGAATAAGGAAGTAAGGAATATTATAAAATCACGGGATTTAGAAGCAAGGCAGGAAAGTAAAACAAGGTTATCTACTTGCTGCTTGTTATGCTGACGTATCCCTACGATCTGTTGCAAAAAGTCGAAAAGGCATAATTTCCACAGATATGACCCTTTTGTGTTTCTGGTAAAACACGTCCAAGATATGAAGTACATAAGTTTCCTCATGCATGAGGCGGCATCATCCCTTTCGTACTTGACACCTGAGAAATTCCTCTTGGAATACGTAATAACCTAGGCGCCGTTAATGACGCGATCGGATGGGGGCGAAGACCTATTTGCAGAGCGCATACGCTCCAAGGGTGCACGCACGTGGATTCTTCGCTACCCTTGCGCTAACTGTGGTCCAACGAAGACACTACGGAAATCCATTCCATAATAGCACAATATGTTTTCTCCTTAGTGATTCTAATGGACCATGCATGACGTTTGTCTGACGCTTCGCCACGTGTAGGTACTTACCACTGCATGTGCATCTAGCAACGTTCTATATCTTAGAGAACCCACATTGCATTCTAAAATAATAACCAAGTCGAACTCAAGTAAATTGCATAGTCCCCCAGTAATACTGAACGTTTGCTTTTGTAGAGGTTTTTGTGTTGTATCAGCTTGTGTGCAAGTAAATTCTAGCCCTAACAGAACCTCTTTACGAAAATAACGCACAATAACGTCGAACCCAGTCTTCCTCGCGGATCTCCATGGTACCCACTCCATCACATGCTACCCTTCCTCCTCTCAAGATATGCAAATGTTCTCACAGCTATGTAGAGGCTCATACATCCCAGCACAAAGGATATGAATGACTGGAGCATTATGATTGGCTCTTATCAAATTTACCCCCCGAATTACTTATGCCGCCGGTATCCAAGCACCATCCACCTCTTCTTTCTTGGACTTTCAGGTATAAAATTATTTTGCACAGATCGCTAAAGTGCATTCACAGTTAAACGTGTAAAATTGTCTATAGATCATCAAATACGTACCAGACTAACAAGGATATTGGAAGCCACGAACATATGTTGTGTAACTACAATTAAATATTACCAATGCCGCTACAGTCTGACACCAATCGTTGTACATTTAATGTCTCCTTTTGACAGCTGTGCTCCTGGAACGAATCTCACTATCTATACCACACATAATTTTCCACATAAAAAATCTCTCCCCGTTTTCGATGTGCTGAATGTATACGTCCCTCCTGATAAGGCACACGGTCATCCTCTTTACTCATGCCACACTAACTTTACAATGCAATATATACACATTTTACACAACATAAGCCACAGTAACTTTGCAATGCAATATATACACATTTTACAAAAACAATGCGCTTATCTTTTGTATCATTACAGCAACCAACAAAATATCGTATGGCTACACTCACATCGACTTTATGTCATGATGCTCCTCAGTCCTAGGGAAGTACAGTCCACCTTTTCTTTCTTTCTACAGATGTAACATTCAGCCACAATAAACTATTTTACACTGACCACCATATTGCACCAACAACTAGATCTCGCAAAGTGCCATACATATTGTCAGATACGTAAAGACACCTGCTCAATTACACTGTCCCCCCACTGGGGCCAGGAGCTTGAATATTAGTGAGTAAAACCGATCTCCAACTCAGCAATATATCAAACCGTACTGTGTCGATGTAGTAAACATACAATTCCTATCCTACGACATACAAAATAACCCTTTTTACATCAGAAAGCCCTCAGTGAATCAAAGTCACTATCAGAACTGATGTGCAAAGACAGGCTCATTTCCCCTTGGTATAGAGAAGTACCGCAAAAATAATATAATATTATGGGGAAAATACGTGTGTTCTTGTAATCACAGAGTCTTGAGATGGGTGTAGAAACACAAGCAAGCACACAGGTCCGGACCAGAAACAGTAGTGCATTTGTACCGAGGGGAAACGAGCCTGTCTTTGCACATAAGTTCTGAGAGTGACTTCGATTCACTGAGGGGTTTCTAATGTAAAAGGGGTTATTTTGTATGGCATAGGGTAGGAATTGTATGTTTACTACATAGACACAGTATGCATTGATATATTGCTGAGTTGGAGATCGATTACACGCACTAATATTCAAGCTCATGGCGCCAGTACGGGGACAGTGTAATTGATGACATGTATGGCACTTTGCGAGATTTAGTTGTTGGTGCAATATGGTGGTCAGTGTAAAATAGTTTATTGTGGCTGAATGTTACATCTGTAGAAAGAAAGAAAAGGAGGGCCGTACTTCCCTAGAACTGAGGAGCATCATGACATAAAGTCGATGTGAATGTGGCCATACGATATTTTGTTGGTTGCTGTAATGATATAAAAGATAAGCGCATTGTTTTTGTAAAATGTGTATATATTGCATTGTAACGTTACTGTGGCTTATGTTGTGTAAAATGTGTATATATTGCATTGTAAAGTTAGTGTGGCATGAGTAAAGAGGATGACCGTGTGCCTTATCAGGAGGGATGTATACATTCAGCACATCGAAAACGGGGAGAGATTTTTTATGTGGAAAATTATGTGTGGTATAGATAGTGAGATTCGTTCCAGGAGCACAGCTGTCAAAAGGAGACATTAAATGTACAACGATTGGTGTCAGACTGTAGCGGCATTGGTAATATTTAATTGTAGCTACACAACATATGTTCGTGGCTTCCAATATCCTTGTTAGTCTGGTACGTATTTGATGATCTATAGACAATTTTACACGTTTAACTGTGAATGCACTTTAGCGATCTGTGCAAAATAATTTTATACCTGAAAGTCCAAGAAAGAAGAGGTGGATGGTGCTTGGATACCGGCGGCATAAGTAATTCGGGGGGTAAATTTGATAAGAGCCAATCATAATGCTCCAGTCATTCATATCCTTTGTGCTGGGATGTATAAGCCTCTACATAGCTGTGAGAACATTTGCATATCTTGAGAGGAGGAAGGGTAGCATGTGATGGAGTGGGTACCATGGAGATCCGCGAGGAAGACTGGGTTCGACGTTATTGTGCGTTATTTTCGTAAAGAGGTTCTGTTAGGGCTAGAATTTACGTGCACACAAGTTGAGACAGCACGAAAACCTCTACAAAAGCGCATGTTAAGTATTTCTGGGGGACTATGCAATTTACTAGAGTTCGACTTGGTTATTATTTTAGAATGCAATGTAGTTTCAGTATAAGATATAGAACATTGATAGATGCACTTGAGGCGGTAAGTAGCTATGCGCGGCAAAGTGTCAGCCAAACATCATGCATGGTCCATTGGAATCGCTAAGGAGAAAGCATATTGTGCTACTGTGGAATGGATTTCTGTAGTGTCTTTGCTGGACTGCAGTTAGAGTGAGGGTAGGGAAGAACCCACATGCAAGCACCCATGGAGCGAATGTGCTCTGCAAATAGGTCTTCACTCCCATCCAACAGCGTCATCAATGGCGCCTAGGTTATTATGTATTCTGAGAGGAATTTCTCAGGTGTCAAGTATGAAAGGGATATGGCAGCCTCATGCCTGAGGACACCTGTGCATAGTTTGATGGCTAACGGCCGCATCATTTGGCAGGGTTGTCAATTGCCTCCTATGCGCTCTAGTGGACAGGGGGCTGTTCTGTGTATGTTGCTTGCATTATTTGCGAGCTGGTCTGTAAGCTATGCTATGTGTTATTTGGACAGTTTACAAGTACTGAGCATGTTTAGAAAAAAATTGTCCTGAATTATATAGGAGGAGTGTGAATGTCTGTACTTAAATTATTTGGATAAATTAGGAGTTGTTTCCACATCTGCAGACTGTGTATTGTGACCCCAAGCACAACATGGCGAGTGTTTTGCGTCAGTGTGATAAATATATTCCATCCCTAAATAAAGTGTTCCAAACTAAATAGAGTGCACTCCTTATTTACTCTCCCCACCAGCCCAGTGCAGTCATTTTCCTCCTACAGACCATCATCTGGGATTAGGTCACAGGAGGGGTGACAGTACCCTCTGGTGGTAGTAATGTGTACTAGGTCCGTTGGAATCTAGATCTTGTGGTGGAGACGTAGATTGGAAAATAAAAACTTATGTCCATAATAGAGAGAGTCGTTTTCCGCCGTTTCGCCCCACAATCTTGGATTACGTCATGCAATCTGCACGTTAGTACACGTTAGACCGACGGCATGGGCTGGTAGGGAGATGTGCCGGTCGGTTGAGGTTCATGGTGGAGACATTAACTATTTCATTCCAAGTCCAGGTGTGTGTGGCATTCGCGAAAATTGATTCCAAGTCCTAGGTTTTATGAAGTCGAATCACATGGCTAATGTAGTAGCCAATAGGAGTGCAACATTCTATGGGTGGGGGGTGGGGTGTTAGGTCGTGAATGAACACTGCGCTCATAGTAGGAAAATGTGGAACTTCTCATTTGATCATTGAATATTGAAATCGTACATTTAGTTATTGACCATGATTAAAATTGAAATGGAATTAAGTATATAGGTAATACATGCGTTAGATGCGCGATGTGGGTGTTAGATTAGTTAAGGTATTTACAGAAGACTATCCCTGGCGTGAGTATGAAGGTGCAGGCTTGAGGCTGTGACGTCAGCAACCGCGAGCTCGCGGACCACAGACACGACGCATATGTCGTTATAAACTCGTGGGAGAGAAAGCAGATGATTCTGGATTATGAAATGGGACAGTACAGTTGCTGTGTGTCCTAGATCACATGGCGGATACACTGGTTGCAGCCATGTTAAATAACGGTACTTGTGTCATCACCCAACGTCACGGTAGCGCCCTCTGGCGGTGCCGATATGTACTAAGTCAGTTGGGGTCTGGACCTCACAGTGGACACACTGGGTGCCGCCATTTTGAATAACAGTACTTGCACCTGACATCATGAGGGCGCCCTCTGCTGGTGGCGATGTGTGCTAATCCAGTTAGAGTCCAGACCCAGTGGCAAATACACCTGCATGAAATTGCTTAAATAATAAAGACAAGTCCTTTTTTCCCACAAATCCTTAGGATGAGGTGGCGGTTGGGCGACTGAGGATAGTCCTTTCTTTCTCCCATTTTCTTACCTTAGGAGCGAAATCACAAGTTACCTTTGTTTACCATCAAAATTCAAACATGGCGCCAGTTCATAGGAAGAGGTGGCGGTCGGGTGACTTAGGTTAGTGGAGATAGCCCAATTGACCTATCTTCCCCCCATTTTCTTAGGTTGGTAGCTAAACCCAAAAGTGACCTTTGTTTACTGCAAAAATTCAAACTTGGTGCCAGTTCATAGGAAGAAGTGGCGGTCGGTTGACTAAAGTTAGCCCAAGTGAGCTATCTTCCCGCTATTTTCTTTGCTTAGTAGAGATAACCGTGTTGCGGTGCATTATCCTCTTGGAATTTGAACTTGCCGCATTTTTTGTGGGGGAGGGGGTGTGGAACTTTCCCACTAAAATTCAACCTTCCCGTCAAAACTTAAACTTCCTGCCAAAATCCGCCATCTTGGATGACGTCATCGCCACTAATCTTGGATGATGTCATCGCCGCCATCTTGGATAACGGTACTTTGGCGTGGGAACGCCCTTGACCCAATAATCTGATATATCACCATAGATTAGAAAATTCCGTATGTTTACGAATTGGCACAATACTCTCCTTCTAGAGTGCTATAATTTGACAAACTTTCGTTTCAATGTCTGGAGCAGTTTAGGAGATATGAGAGATGTTGCGTGTATTTCATTCTCGCGGCCGTGAGATCGGAAGTGAGCGCGCTACATAGGATCCATTTTCTCGATATCGGAGGCAAATAGAGACCTCCTCCCATGTCTAAAAAAAATTCAACACGTTAGCTAAATTTCATACGCAGCAACATATGGTGTAATACGCACCAAACATAAAAGCATAGTGATATAGTAATCCCGATTTTTCAGTGCAAACTTTTAGAATTTTGCGCAGTTTCTTACTAAAATGTGTATACCACAATAAGTATGACCATTAGCGAGATGATGGGCACTTCGCGACAAAGCTGACATATAACGCTACGAGCAAGGTAAAAATGAAATATTCTTACTGAATAGTTTCTGTAAAATCGTTTGAGAAAGATCACAGTGCGCGCGCGCATCGTTTGTCAGCGCAGAGCGTCGTCAACCGGCGCGTGCAAATACGTGTACGCATCTCGATATGCATTGGACCCGCGCGAAATGTGCGGAACGTGCGAGTTGCGCTGTAGTGTCTTGTCGCGTTTCACCTGCTATACGCGTCTTAATTTGCGCTTAGCCTATGCTAGGTCAAAGAACAGACCCGTAAAATTGCCAACCAATATCCCCAACTTCGGTTTGCTGCAGAAGCCATGAACATATTCCCAGTTCAAATATAATAAACTTTCTTGTGACAGGAACTTATGTCCAAGAATCAGCATGGTTTTATAAAGCATTGCTCGTGCGAAACTCAGCTCGTCCTTTTCTCACATGATATACTGCGAGCTATGGATGAAGGGCAACAACCAATTATAGATTTCCGGACAGCATTTGACTCGGTGCCCCATTGCAGGCTGCTAACGAGGGTACGAGCATATTGAATAAGTTCACAGATATGTAAGTGACTCGAAAACTTCTTAAGTAATAGAAATCACTGTGTTGTCCTCGACGGCGAATGTTCATCAGAGACTGGTGGATCGTGAGGAGTGCCCCAGGGAAGTGTGATAGGAGCGCTGTTGATCTCTATATACATAAATGATTTGGCGGACAGGATGGGCAGCAACATGTGGTTGTTTGCTGTGGTGCACTGTAAGATGTCGAAGTTGAGTGACTGTATGAAGATACATGACGACGCAGAAAAATTTTCTGTTTGCTTTGATGAATGGCAGCTGGTTCTAAATATGGAAAAATGTAAGTTAATGTGGACGAGTAGGAAGAACAATCCGTGATGTTCGGTTAAAGTACTACTAGTGTCTGTTTGACAAAGCCAAGTCGTTTAAATATATGGGCATAAACTTGCATAGCGATATGAAATGGAACGAGCATGTGAGAACTGTGACAGGGAAGGCGAATGGTCGACTTCAGTTTATTGGGAGAGTTTTAGAAAAGAGTGGTACACCTGTGAAGGAAATCGCATATAGGACGCTGGTGCGATCTGTTCTTGAGTACTGCCCGAGTGTTTTGGATCGATACCAGGTCAGATTGAAGGAAGATATCAAAGCAATTCAGAGGCGGGCTGCTAGATTTGTTATCGGTAGGCTCGAACAACACGTAAGTGTTATGGAGATGCTTTGGGAACTCAGATGGGAATCCCTGGAGGGAAGGCGACATTATATTCAAGAAACACTGTTCAGAAAATTTAGAGAACCGGCATTTTACGCTGACTGCCGAAAGATTCTACTGTCACCAAAATATATTTCGCGCAAGGCCACAGAAGTAAGATTCGAGAAATTAGGGCTCATGTAGAGGCATATAGACGATCCTTTTTCCCTTGCTCTATTTGCGAATAGAACAGGAAAGGAAATGACTAGTAGTGATACAGGGTACATTACGCAGCGCACCGAACGGTGGCTTGCTGAGTGTAGATGTCTACACTTCCGCAGGTGCAAATTTAATTGAGAATGGTGTTAGATTCGATGCTTTCAAAATTGTTCCGTTGTCTTCTGAACTAATGCCAAGTGGGGTGCTATTCTGTACTGTAACTGCAGCCAGATGCTACTGTCGTGGAGCATGAGTTGTCAGTAGTAAGGTGTCAATGGTCCAGGCAGTACCGCAGCCATCAGCGAATGGGCGGAAAGCTGCGTGGATCATAATGTATTTACGGTGACGCTATCTCCCATGCTGGACATAGCTGTATGGTTTCTTGACAGGTCCCTGGCTGAACTCTCCAGGCACAGCATTCTTATTCCTTCTGCCAGATGGAGGTAGTGGCCGCTGCTTCGTCGTAGGCGATAGCAACAGTCATCTATGTCGGTTGGCACTGCAGTCTGTTGCGAAGGTAGTTCTCAGATTTCGTCTTGAAATGTGGTGTGCAAGTACAGTATTGACCACTATTGTCATAGAAAATATCGTATGTTCTCGTCATATGTATCTGCAGCGTTTTTGATGGCTATAATTCGACTTGTAAAAATAGGTGTATTTCATTCTCAAATGTTGTTGCTCCATGGCTGGTATGTATAAGTTCAGATGTCTGATGGCTGTATCCTCCAGTCCAAACGCAATATGGCCCCTGGTCACGACCATGTAACCTACCGCCACCTTAGAGAAAGTCCCTTCTCCTTACTGACTGTCATTGCTCATCTCTATAACGTCATCCTGTCTACCGGCTTCTACCCCGACCTGTGGAAGACTTCTCTTATTGCTCAAACCCAACAAACCCCCTTCCGTCACCTCTTCCTATCGTCCCATCTGCCGCACCTCCGTCTTCATTAAGGTCTTCAAATCGATCCTCTCCCGTCGTATCCATCAGCACCTTAATCAACACCACCTCCTCCCTCTTACTTAGTGTGGCTTCCGACCCTCCTTCTCCGCCGAAGATCAACTCCTTAACCTCATTCACTTTCTCTCCCTCCAGCTTAACTCCCGTCGCTCCGCCATTTTTGTTTCCCTCGATCTCCAAAATGCCTATGACTGTGTATGGCATCCCGGTCTCCTCCTTAAACACCAAACCTTCGCCTTACCTATCAACTTTGTCCTTCTGGTCGCTTCCTTTCTCTCACGCCGTCCTTCCTATGTCACCCTCCACAACACCAACTTCTGTATCTTTTATCCCACTGCTTGCGTCCTCCAGGGCTCCATCCTCTCCCGTCACCTTTACCTCTTGTACACGGCTGATATGCCCAAGCCACCCCACCTGTCCACCTTCTCCAATATGTTGATGACACCGCCATCTTGGCTCTCTATCCTACCCTTCAACAGCCCCAATGTACTCTCCAAACCCACCTTGACCAGTTCACCACTTGGCGTAACCAGTGGTTCCTTCGTCTACATCTACATCTACATACATACTCCGCAATCCACCATACGGTGCGTGGTGGAGGGTACCTCTTACCACAACTAGCATCTTCTCTCCTTGTTCCACTCCCAAACAGAACGAGGGAAAAATGACTGCCTATATGCCTCTGTACGAGCCCTAATCTCTCTTATCTTATCTTTGTGGTCTTTCCGCGAAATATAAGTTGGCGACGGTAAAATTGTACTGCAGTAAGCCTCAAATGCTGGTTCTCTAAATTTCCTCAGCAGCGATTCACGAAAAGAACGCCTCTTTTCCTCCAGAGACCCCCGCCTGAGTTCCTGAAGCATTTCTGTAACATTCTCGTGATGATCAAACCTACCAGTAACAAATCTAGCAGCCCGCCTCTGAATTGCTTCGATGTCCTCCCTCAATCCGACCTGATAGGGATCCCAAACGCTCGAGCAGTACTCAAGAATAGGTCGTATTAGTGTTTTATAAGCGGTCTCCAAAGCCCAGGCAATCATCATAGGCCGCACCACCCGCTCCTTCCGTCTCCATGATTTCTACCTCACCCCCACCCTGAGATACCTCGGCCTCACCCTCGACCATCACCTCACCTGGACCCCTCACCTCCTGACCATCCAGCAAAAAGCCCATTCCTGCCTCCTGAAACTCCTGTCTGGCCAGACAAGGGGATTGCATCTTTCCACCATATGCAACACTTACAAATCCCTCATCCGTCCTGTCCTCTGTTATGCCAGCGTTGCCTGGATCTCCGCACCCACCCGCTTTTACAAGGTCCTCCAAATCCTCAAACGCCACACGCTCCTCCTTGCCTTCCGTATCTGCCTTCCTTCCCCCACACGGCTCCTGTAGGACCTTATACTTTTCCCTTACCTCCTTCTTTTCCTCAAACATCTCCGCATCCTTTACGCTGTCCGCAGGCTTGGTCCCCCCACCCCCTGGTTTCCTCCTTCCTCTCCACCCCCCACCCATTGCCATGCCTCTATCGCTGTATCCCTCCCTCTCTACCTCCACACCCTCCGTCGCCTTCATCAGGGCAATTTACAGCACCTCCCCGTCCCAGATGTTGAACTTCGCCATAACATATACCCCTCCTTCCAACTGTAACCTGGCCTTGCTCCCTCCCCTCCCCAGGGCCCCCTTTTCCTCTCCCCTCCTTCTCCCAGATTTTCCTCCTTCCCCCCCCCCCCTAAGTCCCTGCCCCCCCATCCTCAACTGTGTTCCTCCCACATCCTCCCCTCCCCAGCCCTCTTCAACACGCCCCTGCCCGTCGCTCCCCTCTCGCCCCCTCCCTCCCTTCTCCCTCATCTCCATTCCCCTGGCAGATCCTGTGTTTTGCTCATCATAATCAGTGTGCTACATCAGTGTTGTGTTTGGCACTGTTCTTCTTTGCTTCAAGAGGTGTGATTTTAATTGTGTGTTGGACTTGTACATAGTGTAACTGTAAGTGATTGTTATGTGCTATGCCATCCATTGATACTTTTGTGCTCAGGTCATACTTCACCTCGTGTTCTTTTAATTGTCCCAGTGTGTGGTTTTTTTGTGTGTGCTACTTTTTTATGGTTTTTATCTCCGTTTTACAGTCGCCCCTTTTTCTATTGTCTTCCATAATGTTCCCCCTTTTTTATATCTATGTACACCATGTTTTCTCCTTTATGTTATTTTTAAATGTCTTCTATTGTATGTTTTATGTCTTTCAGCTGAAGAGCAGCGCATATGCTGCTGCCAGCTCACCCCGATGGGGAACTGAATTTCAATAAAGAAAGAAATCTGGCTGTATTGTCCCGCCCTCTCTCCATCTCCACACCCTCCACCTCCTTTCCCAATGCAATTTCCAACACCTACCGCTCATGGATGATGAGCTTCACCCCGACATCTACCCCTCCTACCAACTCTAACTCCACCTTTCCCCTCCTCAGGGCTCCCTCTTCACCCCCTCCCCTCCCCTCCCTTCCCTTCCCCAGAGCAGTTTTCCTCCCTCATACACCACCCTCCCTTTCCCATACTCCCTTCTATCTCTCTGCACTCCCTCCTGCCTTGTTTTACCTCTTCATCTCCTGCCCCACCCATCTCCTGCCTCATGGTGTGATCCCTGCACCCCTTTTTCTTCTTCCTCCCACCCCCAGCCCTGTCCGCTGCACCTTCCCCCCTCTTTTTCCTTCCTCTAAGACCTCCCATCCCTTGGCAGGTACTACAAGCGGTTTTTATTCTTTGTGTGGGCTCCATCTTTTACAGTGTTTTTAGAGTGTGTCTCTCTCTGTGTGTTTTTACACTGTGGCTGACTTTTAACATGTGTGTGACTCCAGAGTATTTTAAGTGCTCCACAAATTGCCAGTTTTTTCTTTTATGTCGACTTTTTTAACTGTTCCCCAGTGAATGTCCCAGAGTAACTTCTATTATCTCCATTTACTGCGTTTTGATATCCCCCTTTTTTCGCCCTTTTTATGTATGAGTTCCCCTTTTATATATTTTTGTAAAGCCACTTGGCTGAAGAGTAGTGGACTGCGCCGCAGCCAGCCCTACCCTGCCCCTATGAGACAGGGTCATGAAATTACAATAAACGAAAAAAAAGACAGCTGTATTTGTTGTGTTTTGGTGCTTACCGTGTACATAACTTCAGTGCAGTGTGTGTTCAGTGTCGCCATCCCATACTGAGAACTCTGTTTTTTTTTTGTGCTGTTCGTGCTGCCAGTGTTAACATGCTACATCTTCATTGAATGCCATTTTAACTGTTTGTGGATTTTATGTAAACATACCTCATCCAACTACCCCATTTTTGTACATTTTAACTTCAATCACTTCCCCCTTCTCATGTGTACATTTCATCTTTTGTCCTCGTATTTTATATCTATAATGTTCTCCTGTGGTATTTCATGTAATCTCTTGGCTGAAGAGCGACGAATTGTGCTGCTGCCAACCCACCCCTGCCCGTATGGGGCGGGGTAATGAAATGATAATAAAGGAAAAAAACGGCTCTATAATGGTTGGTTATGTTACTGACAATGAAACAGCCACCTTTCACTTAAACGAAGAATTTATTATGGTGGTTTTTAGAAGCATAGTACCTTTACTAAGTTTTTGGGTTTAGACTCAGTGCTAAAGTGTCTACCATCAGGAAGATGGATGTGCAGCTCTCGGTTTTCAGTTTACATGCGAAACGAATGGGTGGGTCATAGATTATTTTCAAGTTATACGAATTTTTATTGCCTGACACTTGGGAAGTAAAAGTGTGCTTCCTGCATTTTTCTCGTTTCATGTTATTTTAACTCAGGTAATGCAGGCTGTGGCTACTGCCATCACAGTAGCGTACTAGCATTGGGAATGTAACTGACTAGACTGGACTGAGCCACAATGAGCAGCAAAGATGTGTCTGGAGATGGCCCCGAGAGCGGTGGGATACCAAACTGACCATCTCCCACCATACGGCCTGACAGCCAGGAATGATAATCTGGACTGAATTTCATTTCATAGCAAGACCCTTTGGCTGTCACCTGAAGCACACTTACAGCACGGTAGTTCGTCTACGATATCTTACGTCCCGTTTTGTTGCCCCTCATGGCAAGCCATCCTGGGCTTACATTTTAGCAAGATAATGTCTGCCCACACACGGCGAGAGTTTCCACTGCTTGTCTTTGTGCTTGCCAAATCCTGTCTAGGTCAACAAGGTCGCTGGATCGCTCCCCAGTTGAGAATGTTTGGAGCTTTATAGGCAGGGCCCTCCAACCATCTCTGGATTTTGACAATCTAGCGCGCCAATTAGACAGAATTTGGCTCAACATCCCACAGGTGGACATCGAACAACTCTGTCAATCAGTGCCAAGCCGAATAACTGCTCGTATAAGCGTCAGAGATGGACCAACACGTTACTGACTTGCTCAATTTGTGGAGCCCTTTCTCATGAATAAACCATCCAATTTTTATAAAACTGTAAACCATTTGTTTATCTGTACATGTACATCAAATCTACCGATTTCCGTCCCGTTCGGATAATCCTTCGTTGTGCGTCGTTTTTTGTCTGAGAGTGTACATAGGGCACTTTTTATTTGTCGGAGGAGGTAGAGGAGAGGGGTGGGGAAACTGGTTGACTTATCAGTCACATCATTGGTGACACAGAAACCGCCCAGCATACCTACTAAAATTATTTCTGACGTTAGCATGCTCGCATTGATGGTTGTTAGCGCTATACAAGCTTTGATTTTCTCGTACTAATTCCACAAGTTGTGAATCGTTCATGTCCGCTTGCAGAATCCCATGGAGGCATAGTGCAACGACAACACCCTTAGTCGCGCAGTTTTTTCTATGGGATTGCTCGTCCCAGCCACTACCAGTTCGTCAGAGACAATCTTGGACTACTGAAGACACTGATAGAGGTTTCTGCAAAGTGGTAATCGTGATCCTACAACGCGGTAGCCATTCTAAGGGAGGAAATAATGCAGCAGTTCCTTATTACTTCAAGTAGTAGTTTGAGTGCAATGTTGTAAGCTATTGCTGCATTTTCTTACTTCATAAGCGACAATTTGTTAACTTCATTCTGGTCATTTTCATATGTTTTATGGAAAGTAGTGACTTCCCCATAAGCAAGTGACTGCACCAACATGTCTAGCTGAATGTATCAGTCGGCTTCAGTGGCTCAGGCGAAAATTAATGGGCTACTCATATACAGGTTTTGGGTTCAAATCTGTGTTTTTGCAATGATTACAGCTGCACCGTGGCGTGGAGTCCACATGAAACTGGATAAGTTAGTACTACCTCGGAACATGGCAACGGTATACTAGACACACCAGGAGCATTCTGATGGCAGCAATATACAGGGTTCCCATTTATCTTGACCATCCTAAATAACATTTTGTCCAGATGCAAATTGCAAAATGTTTCGAGCAAATGTTCTTTAGCCGCCAGGGGGACATCAATCAGCACGATTTCCTTCGTTGTAGCTTTGTTTTCTACAAAGATATGAACAGCGGTACGACTTTTTTTAAATGGCACCCTGTATTTTTTATTCGGTAATTCATTTCCTCTCCTAAAGACGTATTCAAAAATGTATACAGTGTACCATTCACTGAAACACAACCTTATTAATTACATAACACAACCTTCACGTTGACGCTCCCAGCGCTTAGTGCACGTACTGGGGTTAACGGAACACATCCACGTGCTGACGTTGACAGAAGACAAATGTAAACATAAGTAGATTGCACACCCGTCTTTCCGTCAACCATCGTCAGTTGAAGAGTTGTGTGAGTAGAATGTACAACAACGAGGAGAAGGTAGAAATGCTACTCATCTATGGGGAATGTAAGTTAGCAGAACAGTAATTGAAATACTGTCTTCTTACGTACGGGTACATTTAGTACAGTAGTTAAGTCCTTTTAAGTACTGTTGAGTAGTGTAGGCATACACTAAAGGCTGTCCCTCCTATAAACTGCATTGACATAACGTATCTTTTATTGTTGTTGTTGAAGGAAGACGAAATGCTACGCAGGCAGCGGAACTGTACAGAGAGCGATATCCTGACAAGAACCCACCTTCCAGACGGATATTTTCTCGTTTTGTTGCGACGCTTCAGGAAACGGGAAGTTTCAACCCACGCCAACGCAGTCAAATGGCTCTGAGCACTATGAGACTTAACATCTATGGTCATCAGTCCCCTAGAACTTAGAACTACTTAAACCTAACTAACCTAAGGACATCACACAACACCCAGACAACGCAGTCGTCGTAGCACTCGCACAGACGAAGCTGCCGAAGCTACTGTTCTCGCTTCCGTTGCTATGAATCCACATGTGAGCATACGACAGATTGAACACGAGATTGGCATTCCTAAAACCAGTGTACGTCGTATTCTTACACGTCACCGATTCCATCCTTACCATGTACACCTACATCAAGATTTGCTTGGGAATGATTTCCAGAATCGTGTACAGTTCTGTCAGTGGACACAGCAGCAAATCCTCGCCAACCAGAACTTCTTCTCCAATGTTCTATTTACCGATGAATGTTCCTTCTCATACAAAGGACAGATAACTACAAAGAACATGCATTATTGGTCCAGCGACAACCCACGATGGCTTAGACAGGTGGAACATCAGCGTCAATGGAGAGTTAACGTCTGGCGTGGGATGCTTGGTACTACAATTATTGGCCCGTATTTCATGAGTGGTAGTCTAAACGGCACAGCGTATGCCAACTTCCTCAGACAAATTCTTCTTCCTCTTCTGGATGAAGTGCCGCTAAGAACTAGAATGCTTATGTGGTATCAACACGATGGATTTCCAGCACATAATGCCTTGCGTGCACGTCGTGTCCTGAACCGAAGGTATATATATATAAGGTGATTTCTTCCACCATGAACAAACTCTAGGGACTGATCGATGAGAGGATACAGAACAAAAGAGGTCTAATGAACTTATGTCTGGAAATGCATGATTTCCATGCTTGAGACCATTTATTCAATAATATTTCGTTGCAGAGGCCGCAGTCTAATATACGCTGTACCATACAGCCACAGTTAAGTATGCACGGTTTGCTCGTAGAGGGTAGTACTGTTCCTCATACATCATGCCCTAGCGCCCTCTCCTGCCATAGTCGTTAGTAATATTGTGTCCGATTCATTTTTCTTGCTGACTCACCTTGTAGTGGATATGATACAGTGCTGTACACAATGATTCTGTATTCGAATCAAGAGCTTGCCAACATGGTGTTTACTTATGGAAAGGCAAATGGCAGCAGGCAGTGGGCAGTAAGGTCGTGTCAGGAGACCTATCCCTGCCGTCAACAACCACAGCATTCAATGTTTTTAACAGTGTTTCGCCGTTTGTCTGGGACATGGTCGTTTCAGGTAGCAGTAAATCATAAAGGACGTATCCGAATCATTTGGACATCAGACTTGGAGGAAAATGTGATAAACGCTGTGGAAGGAGACTGCCATGTCAGTACCATGCAGTTGGCCCTCCAGTACTGAGTAAGCCAGACGACTGTGTGGAACATTCTCCATAACAATTGTTACTACTCATATCACTTACATCGTGTGCAGAGCTTACTAGCGACAGATTTTCCACATCAGGAGCAGTTTTGTCACTGGTTTCTTCACCAGGCAACCACAATTCCATAATTTGTGTCATCCGTCCTATTCACAGATGAGGCCACCTTTACATGGAGTGGTATCTTCAATTTTCGTAAGAGTCATATGTGGGACAGTACACAGAACCCTCCTGATATGGTGATAGCGAATCTTCAGTGTTGGTGCAGCTGGAGTGTGTGGGTCAGGATAATTGACGACCTTCCACATCGCCTAACAGGCAGCAACAATCGACGTTTCTTGCAGGCGACTTTGCCTCCCCTGCTGGAAAAGTGCCATTGATGATTCAAAGGACTATGTGACTGTCACATGATGGTGCTCCAGCCCACTTCGCCGTTAACGTCCAGGTGCATCCCAATCATGTCTTCCCTGGTCGATGGAATGTATGAGGGGGGGGGGGGGGGGGGGTCCAGTTGCATGTCCTCCTCGTTCACTGGACCTCAACCTGTGCAGTTTCTTGTTATGGAGCATCTCAAAAGTGTCATGTATGCAGAGCCCATTCCAGATGTGGAGACACTGGATCAGTGTATTCATGCTACCTCTGACACTGTTCGGATGCAGCCTGGGCGATGTGAATGTACGAGGCAGAACATGTTAAGGCACATACATGCATGCGTTGAGGCACGTGGAAACCGTTTTCAACACATACTGTGACTGTGGCCGCATGTTACAGCTTGTATTAGACTGCTGTCTCTGTAACAATTTATGACAGAATAAATGGTCTCTCTCGAAGTAAGTTCGTTATATATATATATATATATATATATATATATATACACTTTTCTCCATGACTACCCATTGCTACCCACTCATGGTTGTGGTGGTAGATAGCCCTGCATCTCCTGCTGTTAGTAAGGGGGTTTGGTCATGGTGGGCGGAAGTGCGTGGCTGTAAGTGGCAAAAGTCGTTTTCTCAACACATTGTGTTTGTGAATAGCTTCTTAATCGTTTTGAGTTGCGTTTCATGTGTCAGTGAGGGGCAGAGATGTATTCGGAATTTTCTATAAAATACTTATTGAATTGGTTTTTCCAGAAAGTTCAGTCCACTGCAAAATATATGCAGCTAAAAATTATAACAACATTATCATCAATAATTACAATAATTATAAGGCACTAAATTTCTTCAATTTCCGAAATCTAATCTCATCGAGATTGCCCTTCAGTTTAAGGCAATCGCAGTTTCTAATAAAGTTGAATTACAGCATTACCATCAACAAAGCACAGTGCCAAACATTACGATGTTTTCGTTCTAACTGTAAGGAATCATACTTTTCACATGGCCAGCTGCATGTCACATGCTCACCAGTTGAATTACCTCAAAATTTGCTCATTTATACTCCGAACGATAAAACAACAAACGTAGTATATATGCAAATGTTGTGGAAAAATGAAAATATAATATTTATGCACAACAAAAATTAAATTTCTTATTAAATTAAATAACTTCTGATTCTGACTTGTTTTACTTAAATAATAATATTTTATCACTTCATTGATTAATTAATTTAGTGTACCCTATAAACATCATACATTTAATGGAATATACATCTGTCTGTATCTTATAGGGAGAATGGCCCTCATGCCATCAGCTGTGCAGTAGTTGAAGAGTCCAGGATAAGAATGAGGTAAGTCTATTTTCATAAATTTTACAGGACATTAATATTTCTATTTAAATCTTTTCTTGATCTTAAAGTTATGTAACAGTATATACTTATTTTTCAAAATTATAAACCTTCGGTATTCTGTAAATGTACAACCATATTATAACATATTTATTGATACTTTCGTTGCTACATGTTAAGAAGTTGACTAAGGGTAACTTATTCATTGAAAGAACGTGCTGGGTCTATGAATTCAAGGTAACATAAAGATTGCTTATTCCTTTAGTACCTGAAGTAAGAATCAAATTGTTATTTAAAAAGCAGTTCAAGACTGCCTGTTCTGACTGTGAGAACTTCAAGCAACAGGAAAACTGTCATAATATTCTAGTGCTTCTGTCCCTCAGAAATTTTTCAAAACCTGCATATCCAGGTATTTCTCATGAGAGATGGGTAGTTGGTCTGAAAATATAAAGTAGTATAAAGTAGAACATTTCATAATTTGAAACTATATCATAGTAAAATAATCAGCACGGTTTGGAGATTATCTTACAGTCTTACCGGTATAAAAAAACTCAGGCAAATCAAACTCTTCTCCATTGGATCCTTCAGCTGAATGAGTTGATTTCAGAGCTGCAGTCTCCAATGCTCTGTTATAAAACGTCCTGAATTTTACAAGCCTCGGATGAGTTCTGTCTTTGACGAGTTCTTTAACTGGACGTGTACGAAAAGGACACTTCTGCTTGTACAAGGGCTTCAGGAACGCTGTTCATTGGCGAAAAGTTCCAGATGTAGCTTCAACAACATTAAATGGTGAAACTTTGACCGAGCTGATATGAAAACTCTGTCCAATCTTTGGAAACTTCTGTATGAGTTTGTAAGCCCCATATCTTTATCACATTCCAAATAAGAATGTCATCGTATTGAAAACATTACTTTTACAGTGTCTACTTTAACTAAATTGTGCAAAAATCAAATAAGTGTGTAGTTCTTATTTTGACCACAACATGAATCACAGAACATGTTAGATATTTTACGGTCATGCCAAGGTAATTGTAACAGAATGAATGAATCACTGAGCATACTTTACCACTACCTTTTTTGGCAACACATTCAGGTTACAGGAAAAATGTACTCTCAGCATTTGATAAACAGTGTATGTTGAAAACATACATAGGTAATTGCCGTTGTGGTACACAACATTAGTTGTAGTGTTAGGCAGAGGCATATTCTTTTCAGAAGCCGGGCGGAGTAGCCGAGCGGTTCTAAGCGCTTCAGTCTGGAACCGCGTGACCGCTGTGGTCGCAGGTTCGAATCCTGCTTCGGGCATGGATGTGTGTGATGTCCTTAGGTTAGTTAGGTTTAAGTAGTTCTAAGTTCTAGGGGACTGATGACCTCAGATGTTAAGTCCCATAGTGCGCAGAGCCATTTGAACCATTTTTTTTTCTTTCCAGAATCCATACATATGCCTTCCTTTCCCATGGCCTTTCGAATTTCCTTCTTAGTTTTTTTTTCTTCCTTTCATAAAATGTGTTGGCTTGCAGTTTGTAATAATCGTACAAAGTTTTCAAATTCTTCAATAGAGACTCAATATCTTTTACTTCTACTATTCCAGTACATTTTTGTTTTTCCAGTTCCTGGCATTTCACTTTGGCTATATATTCGTCACATGTACTACATGTATGTGAGCGGGGATATCCAACGGAAATATTGAAGTTCGTATTAAATATGTGTATATATGTTTCATAAGATGCCTTAACTGTTGGGGAAGCCTCTTTAAATAAACTGAACATTTTACTTGCATCTTTTAACCCATAATAGCTATTTCTGCTTGGAAAGGAGGCAATATGCTGCTTAATGGTATTAACTGTTCCATCACTTAATATCCAGGAGCTGTTCCCATGTTTCCCTCTCTTATCAGTAGAGGCATTCCCAGTAGTTCAAAGACTAGACACTAATTATTGAATCTTACTTTTTGATACGCCATGCATTGCCATAAATGCTTTACGACAAACTACAACTTCTTTCACTCCAACCCCTATTTCTCCTCGAACTCTCCACTTGTAGGTTGCAGTGTTACATCTTGCGTCACATTCGTCTTTCCTAGGCCTTCTATGCTTTATTGGAAGTACAATAACGAAACTGCATAGATGAGCATTCTGCAAATCTACAGATTCCATCAAGTTGAATTAATATCCAGGAGCTGTTCCCATGTTTCCCTCTCTTATCAGTAGAGGCATTCCCAGTAGTTCAAAGACTAGACACTAATTATTGAATCTTACTTTTTGATACGCCATGCATTGCCATAAATGCTTTACGACAAACTACAACTTCTTTCACTCCAACCCCTATTTCTCCTCGAACTCTCCACTTGTAGTATGTATTTTGTCTTGTCTCTCCAGGAGCGTTGTAAAAGCACTGTAGCCTACAATGGCAGTTTCTTCCATCTCATGGGGTATTAAATTAATCTTTTTGTTTAAGTCAGATAAGCAGCTAGGCTTTTCACTTTTCTTCTTTAGTTGCTGACCTCTTTCCATACTTTCACTACAGGCATCACATTCCATATCTGTATTTTCGCAAAATTGCAGACATTTTACTGCGCTATACAAAGACCTGCATCGGACAGCTTAAGGTACCAACACTGCACAAAATTATAACAATGTTTGACAACAACTTTTTATCACATCTGCAACCTACATAATTATTTAAATACTAGCACTTAATGGAAAAAGACTTTTGTTCCCCTTTTTCATACGGACTGAGCTCTTTCTTTCCCTGTACTGCCTTTCTTCAAACCTCATTTACGATAAGACTGAGCTTGTTTTTGCCATTTTACTACAGTAGGAAATATGGGGTCTGTTCCATACTTTTATCTACTGGTGAAAACTCAAAAAATGAAAAAATGGACTTAACTCATTCTTTACCTCGACCCTTCATATATTCTTACCTAGGCAACGCCGGGTATTACAACTAGGACTCATCTGTTGCAGTGTGTTCTGCATCTACACTCATAGGCGGAAAACCGCTTTGAAGTACATGGCAGATGGTACTCCTCACTGTACTACATATTAGTGTCCCTCGAATACCATTAACATATACACTGTTTGACCAAAGTATCTGTACACCTAATAGTGGACAATAACATTGGGTGTGTCGACATTTATCATGGCTTGAACTGTGTTGGGGTACATTTAGTTCTAGGTGCTTCAGTCTGGAACCGCGCGACCGCTACGGTCGCAGGTTCGAATCCTGCCTCGGGCATGGATGTGTGTGATGTCCTTAGGTTAGTTAGGTTTAAGTAGTTCTAAATTCTAGGGGCCTGATAACCTCAGATATTAAGTCCCATAGTGCTCAGAGCCATTTTTGAACAATGATTGGCGCCAGCTCCTTGAATTTCCGTGGATTGAATAGACATCCTTCCTCTTCATAGTATGAAGCACGGAACCTTGCATACATGTCATATGCTAGGCTGTATACATTTTCATCCCACTGCAGGTGTAAATTATCATGCGGATAGAATTCGGAGTTCAGGTAGACTCTGGCATTAGTTAATCTGCAATTATCAAATTTGGTGGAACCATTTGCTATATTCCCTCGTCTGTTGGTCTGAAACGCAAGTATGATGAACCTGAGATTCTCCAGCTGAGCAGAGGTTTGAATACACCACGTCTATCTGCTTGCTGTCGAACGCCATTGTGTGGCCTCAGACCCACTGATTTAAGAAACTCGTAGTTTGCACGTGTTATCACCTTGCTGTTCTGGTGTGAAGTGCTGCGGTGCGTGTTGTGCACTTTGATTTTATACCTTACACCCGTCCTGCCTTCGCTGACAATACGGAGCTGCTGCGATCCCTGACTGGTTGAAACTCGCCGCCGACGCATCTGGCCTGGCAAGTTAAAGGATGTCGATTCTGCCTCCAACAATTCCCAGCCGGCTGAAGGCCGCTGCCGCTTCTGGGTCTCTGCACGTTGAACGTCACTGCTAGTTCCGCATAAGATGTAGCCACACAATGATTTCCTCGTCGAAAAAATAGGTTAAGTTGATTATACTTGTCCACAATACGCAGCTCCAGATAGTTCAAAACCTGAAATGTTACTGGGAGGTAAATAGCGTTGGTAGGAGTCTCAACCATCTTATACCCTGTTCACGATGATGGGAAGAATCCGTACATTTTATGAATTAATTCTGTTGTTGAGACAAGAGTTTGCTGCAATGTTACATCGACACAGATTGTACTGACAGGGAGTATATCCACTGACTGGTCGGATCTGAAGAATGTATTAGGATCCTTCTTCAAAACATGTCCTTTTGTAAAACCCAATAGCCGTCTTATTGATGCTTTCTCGTTAAAGTCAATCGTTGCACTCATTGTCTTTATTTCAGATTTAAGTGTATTGATGTTTGCACGTAGCGCAATCTCTTTCCCAGTCCATTTTAAAACTTCGTTTAAATCGTCCTTATCGTACCCATCAGGTTATATTTCCACAATTTCTTTTCCATCGTTAATCTCCAGACGAAGTTTATTGTTAGCCTCTGTAATATTCGGAATGCTGTTGTAAGTCTCCAGTCCAGTCAGCGCAATACTCCGCTCCCAGTTGCCTAAATCAATCGGTGGGAAGTAATTTGCGCATAATGCTGACGATCGTTCTTTTAAAGCCAGAATATATGACACTGCATCTGAACCTCGAATTACGGGCGGTTGCTTAATGCATCTCCTTATATATATGCTTCTTCGTAAACGTGAGGAAGAACGTGATGCGCAGATGCCCGCATAAGTAGGTATTAAAGTCTTCGTAGCGATAAAAATTGTAGGACATACGTCTTCTGTCAGCGAAGTAACTCTTCTGTGGCTGCAAGTCTCCAAATGAGTCGAAATAGTACATATTATTTGTATTTTTCTTAACATACGTCACCAATGGATTCCTGGACCCTCAGACACATCTAAATTACAATTCCACATTCTACGGATTTCCACATAGTCTTCGATAATGTATCCCACATAAACACACAATGAAATCTTGGAATGCTGAATTCTTTCCTGACGAACTTGAACAGATCTCTATTTGTAAGTGGTCTATCCGATAGGATGGGTTACTTCTCCAACGTTTTATTTATGAAGAGACCTAGTCCTTGCTTGTGTGGCTTAACGTACATTCCTTTCTGGATGGCTGCTGCTTCTATCATGCGGTTATGTCTTCTTGCTTCCTCTACCTGCTCCTGGGAGTTCTGTGCGTTCTTCACTGTTCTGGCGTTAGCTGCAGTGCCACCAGCCAGTGAACCCATCGCTGTGAGACTTGAGAGGGCAGGAATTAGGAAAGGGATAATTCCACGTGATGTTTTGGATATCGGCAGAACCCTCGGTGCTTTAACCGATCCTTTATGCTTCATGGCACTTTTGTCTGCATACATCGCTGTCAGGATAGGTTTTTAAACGTTCTTCTTCTTCGGTGCACAATGTGCACCGTTCATAACTTGCTTGAAATGCACACCCAGGCCCAACTTAATATTACCATACATGGTTTTATCAATTACAAATGGTACAGTGCGCTGTTCTATACCAATACCCTTTCTCGTACATATTGATTTGGCTTTATCAGCTAAAATTCTATCTGCAGCATGGCGTCCTAAGAGATCTTTATGTTTTGCGTATGCAATGTCGTGTTCCGAACACGCCTCGTCAGGCGGTTTAATCCCTTTATCACTACAAGCCAAACGTTTTTGAAGCTTTGTACCAGGTCCACAGTAATTATACCCTGGAATGTGCAATTCGATGGAAAGTTTGTCGAGAATACCACCGCCTCCTATACTGCGTCTTCTATCATGTATGCAATGCATCTGCGCTGATTCTGCTCTGTGCACTTCATTATGTACCAAATTGTCAGCGTCAATCCAGCTGTTTAGTGTTGCAGGAAAACTAAGCCATTTAACTAGCGCTCTATTCCCTCGATGTCTTATGACATGCTCTAAGAGAAACATGTGTGGTTCTAAGCCCTTCTCTGTTTCCTTGGTGTAAAAGCTTCCTGAAATTTCAATTCCACTGCTGTTCTTTAAGCTGCAAGTTCTGGGATTTGTTCGCTGCACTTTGGAAACTGTGAATATCTCACTTGACCAACTAGGGAGGTATGACTTCTCAAATGTTCTCTTGTGTTTTGAGATACGTACCATATCACCCACATTAAATTTCTGTTTACGTGGATCCATCATTTTAATACGATAGTACACCTCATTCATGAGCCCATTATCACGAGCATCGATTGGTCTCATTTTTATTGCGTTATGTTTGGTTCGAATATACTGTGCAGTTATTTCTGGGAGGGTATCTGTCCATTTGTATGAGCCGCAAAGATTAAAATGCATCCACATTTGATCTTTTATTGTTCTGTTCAGACATTCCACGATACTCGCCTTCAAGTGGGTGAATGTTGAGTAGTGATATATTCCATAATGCTGCATCATGGTCTTGAAACACCTATTGTAAGACTCTCCAACGTGATCGGTTTGGAGGTTGTTCGGGTATCAATTCGTCTTTGTCCGCAACGAACGCTCAAACACCACCACGAGATTTCTCCCCGTTTCTGTTTTAACACGTAATGCCCAGGAAAATTTGGAGTATGTATCAATAACCATTAAAATATATCTGGATCCATTATTCTCATGTGAGTATTCTCACATATCTACAAAATCAGCCTGCAATAAGTCATCCATACTTTTAATCATAACACGCCCACAAGGGTATGTTTCGCGTGCTGGTTTGTGCAGTTCTTGAACTACTATCTCCACACTCATTCGATTATACCTCTTTCTCTAAGCTCTCAAATTATTGAGACAACCTCATTTGAATGAACGGTATTGCCCACATTAGCTGATGTCATGAGCTGTCGTAGTAAATCTATTGTCTCATTGGTGTCGTCATAGTATATATACTGAGTAGACTGACTGCTGACTCTTTTATGCTGAATGTCAATACCCTCACCACTGCTTTACTGACTGTCTAATAATAATGGTTTTATAATGTCTTTGTATTTTGCATTGCGTTGGTTTCCTGCTTTCCTGTATGCATAGATCAATAGTTGTATTTCATCATACATCTCCAGATTTTTGGGTGAAAACTTTACTGTTTTTGAGTGTTTTAGAAAAATGGAGTTCAGTAGACCTGGTGTTCTTTTAAATTCTCTGTCCCCTAATAGTACTATATGTTCATTTGAAGTTATAGGCTGCATGCCCAACATGGTTTTTCACCCCTGGCACTGAACGTTTTTCTATCGCAGCATCGCTGTGGCGGTTAATGAAACTGGCAATAGCATCATCGTCGTCGTTGTGTAATTTCGCTGAGAGTTCATCGAAGGAATCAGTAACTGGTTTAAACGTTTCTCGCAGTGTCTGCTCTCTATCCAAATGCCCTAACCTTAGCAACTGTAGCTTCTCTCGCATGGTCTTCCATGCAGCGATGACCTTATGCTTAGTTGATATCTTGCTATATACTAAGTGGGCTGCTTCACAGGCTGCACCTTATATACATTTCGCGCAATCTTTACAGTTGAGTCGTGTACTTTCTTTTTCAGTTCCATCAACCCTTACAACTAAGTTGTCTACTTTCTTTCTCAGAATCATGCGACTATATGTCTTTAGTTCCTTAATCCTAGCAGCTACTTAGTTAATCAGTCTCAGTCTGGGCATACGTCTCTAGCTCCTTATTACGTTCGAGAGACTGAAATTTTCCATCTATGGACCGACGCATTGTCTGTCTATGCACACCTATCTTCTTGGACTGAGTACCTCACATATCTGCACATATATTTACAAAATCATTGAATGACATGTTGGTTCCTACATAGGCCTGGTAAATATGTTTTAGGTTCACACTGTCTTGTCTGAACGCTATAGTGAGATTTGCATTATTCATCGCCAACTGTTTCGGGATTCTGGAATATGCCTGACTCAAATAAAATACGTCAGTACACATATGACGACTAAAATGCAAATATCGTAGAATTTGATCTTGGTGTTCCACAGCCACATCGTCGAATATGAACGCTGTGTTTGGCTTTACTTTTTCTGGCGAGGAGATTTGATTGCTTTGACTGAATGTCGTGTATGTTACACCATCAACACCCTGCAGTATCTTTTACAGTAGCTGGTAATTGGGTCGAAACAGTTTTGAAAATACACATACATGCTCAAGGTTGACTCCATCCGGGTGTGTTAGTAGTGACATGAAAACATTTGTCTTGCTGCAGTTGGATGGACCTACAATTGCTGCCCTTATGTTATTGGGTAGGAGTACCCCATTCTTCTTCTTCTTCTTCTTCTTCTTCTTCTTCCACACCATTTCAGGGCCAGTCACTTACAACAACTCCTGGTGCTTCACCCACTCAGCCATGATACCGACTACATCATATTTTGGTGTGTAATAGGCTTTTATAGAAAAATGAATGCTTGTAATAATGATAAAAATATACGTAGCCACTATAGTACAATCATCTTACTGACTGAGCTACAATGGCTACACATTACACTATATAATGACAGGGTAGTTAAATAAGAAAAATAATATAATTTACATTTCAGCAACGATACATAGGTTGCATTATATCAACACTAAAAACTACTGACATATTTTTGGCAGTATTTCCCAAATAATTGTTTCTTGCATTCATTAAATTCCGCATGGATTTCTCTCAAACTGATGGGTGTGCCTTTAACTTCTTCTTTTGACACTCTAGTGATACACTGCATGCACACTATACATACAGAGAGAGTTCACGATGTCTTTATATACAGTAGCCCACGATTCAGTGTTTCTGGCACAAGGGATAGAACCATCCATAGGCCGAACAAATTTGTAAGGGTGGAGTGTTGCAGATGATATCGTCATACAACGATGTTATAAACAGCATCAGACCAGCACAGTAAATGTCTGGAGATGGAGAATACTCGAAGGTCATCTGTTGGTTGATGTGTCCTGCATGACACAGTTCATTCCATTCCAACTCCATAAACCACTCTTTAACACTTCGTGATGCATTTTTAACCCCGAACACAACACGCAAGTCACTACAACATTATTTAAACTCTTTAAACTGCTAGCTGGTAAATTAGAAGTTGAAGTGAAAAGCAGTAGAGCCCTGGTAGGAATCGGCAGCTTCTCATCCAGCACAACATCACTGTGTCCTTGCAGTAACACCAGTATGTTCTGGGATGATGTGTATGTCAAAGACCAGTACTGACCTCCAGCATGTGGTGTAGGATCCCCAGCACAGTTTTCCTAAGAGTCAGGGACTTGCTGGGTGTCTTCATTACACAAATCAATGACTGGGATGTCCTTCTCCAACATGTTGGTCAGGCGCGCTACAGGATCCCACAGTACTGCTACCGCAGATCGTCCTGATTGACCAAAGTTCGCTGCAGTTCTCAACGAGCTGATGGTAGCTGCTGCTGGTCCAGCACGCTGGATATCACTACGGGTCCAGGCACACCAGAGGCCACTGAATAAAGAAGAAGAAGAAACACTAAGCATCCACAGACAATGACATGGAGTTGAAAAAAGAAAAGGGAACTTGACAAAGAAGAGGAGGAGGAACCACCACATGCAGAAATAGTAGCGATGACACGTAATGAGTACTTACTTTCATGTTTCTGCTATGATGGAGAGGTAGATGAGGATCTCGGCTGCTGTTGATGCTTCATGGTTCTTCTTCTTCCAGAGACTGACTGTGACAGAGACCGGTGAGCTACCGTGTCGGCCTTATTTCCCCTACATCGCGATAACATTAGCGGAAATTAATTAGGCAATACATTTATTGACTTCAGCAGTATTTCTGTATCGACTCCCATCAGGAATTTGCCTTGGAAGAATTTCTCACGTGCGCCGGTCCAGCTGTGACCGACGGCACGTGCGGGCCCATCAATGGTACATGACAGATAATGGTCATTTGAGAGATAGAGAGAGAGGGAGAGCATGTGTTTCGGCAGGAATTTCTCAGGTGTCAATATCACAGGGTTGCTGTCACCTCACGCTTTTTTCGGGGATTAGTGTGACTTCCCGTCTGCATGCTGCATGAGCCGGCTGTCGGTGTGGCAAACAACAGTGGTCTCGGTAAAGTGCAGCCTCTCGGACAGTGGCGCATGCAGGAATATGCAAAGCAGCCAGCATGGTTAACAGTGTGGTGAGATATGTTGACGTTGATTCTGTGACGATGCTACTTGTGCTATCAGAAAAAGTGATCTATTTAATTACTTCTTCTCGATGTACTTTAGAAGACCTTTCTCAGAGGGACACATTATCCCCAGAGGTCCATAAATCAACGCCTAGGAGGTCAAAACCACTTAGCAGAACGATAGGTTAAGGGGAGGGAAGAGGGGTCATAAATCAATCAAGTCTGCCTCGGAATTGTGCAACCCCCACTAACAAAATGTGCTTGTAGTCCCCTTACCCCACAATTGGCAGGATCCAGTTCGTGTGTGCCCATGCAGATACTCTGGAATCGTTCGAAAATATCTGCAAATAAGCACACTTCTGTGTCCATATAACGTTGCCCATACTCCTTTAAATTAGGGATACCAGACTCCTACCAAAGAGTCACTGCATCCCCCATACTCCACATCCGATACAGCAGTGCATGAAAATTTGATGGAGAATGCGGTTATGTCGGGCAGTGTGGCTTCATTGAATTTTTCCCATGAATCCAGATATTCGTGTGGGAAATCCTCATTCTTCGTTGTGAGCTGAAACTTCGAATCATCAGGAAATGCAGCTTGAGTGAAATATAAGTCCTCCTCATTCATCATTTCAGCAAGTTTCTGTAGTGGTGCCTGCATGAATCATAGTGAGTCAAGGAACCTCAGTGTAACTTTATTAATGATTCTCTTCGAAAACGAAATGTAAACCTCAGTGGCGTCAGATAGGACATTAACCTAATCTTTTCTCATTCCGTAATCAGCCAAGGGCTCAACAAGGAAATGAGCGTCGTACCCCCTTAAATTGCGGATGAGAAATGGTATGTATCCTGAGAGTTGGTAATTCAAGTTGCATGCGCTGTCTGCAGCACCACGGAATTTGCTGGTTAGGTGGGAATGATCCCTATGTGGTGTTCCCGCCTCTTTAGCTAACGGCTACTCACAAATATAAAATTCAACTGCATTCTCATACAGTAATGTAGCCTTCTGCGTTTCGGTCATAGGAACGATTTTGTCATAAATGCCATCAACATTCCTTGCTACGTTTTCAAGCTCAGAAAACAACTAATCTTCAGGTTTACCCACAACATATGAATCAATATGATTAAAACTTGAATCATACAGGCATACAACGTGATGAGCGACAGCAAAAGGTACGTACCATTCTGTGAGAGTGGTATGTGAGGCAGTAGGGTCACGCCCCTAGCCAGCCACAGGAATGAGAATACATTCCAAGTCGGCGTACATTGCAAAGGGTATTCACTCCCTGTGGAGAAAATTCGTAAAACTTCAAAACTTTATTGTCCTAGATAGACATTGCAACATGTAGCAGGTCTTTGGTAGGAGCAATCTACCTGATGCTTTGTCAAGTTACCGCTCGTTTTAAATGAGTTCAGGCGCCTGGGGCAAAAATACTGAGCAACCGTATTTTTTGAAATTAAAGAAGAAAGAATGTGGGACACGTAGCTTTGGATCCAACAGAAATGTTGTCTGACACCCTTTGAGATTAATAACAAAATCTGCATTTTTCGCTCGCTGGTCAGCTACTTTAGAGAAGAGACTGCCTCCCCCCCCCCCCCCCCCCCAGTGACCATGTGTGTAACAACACCATCATGAGACCTGCATGGGCAAATACATGAATAGATATATGAGGATATATGTCTCTCAAATTTACCGACGTTTTGAGGGCTCATGAGGAATTTAATACCATTATGTTTGTAGTATCCACTAATATCTACATGTTATTATTTATGGACTATGTGCAGTTCTCTTATAATTTCTCTTGCAAGCCAGAAATGAACACAGAAAGCAGTGCTGGTCTTTATTTTGGATGTTAACGGCATTTTTATCAACAATATCCTTTGGAAGATGGATATGTGAGGATGCTCCACGTATTGGATATACACATGTATGTGAACAACCAAATACAAAACTCTATCGAGAGCTTTACTCGGATATCTTTGTTGGAAATCAGACACCTGGGCAGTTGAGGCGCTCTGCGTTATCTCACCATTAGTACCTCACTTATGTATGACAAAATCCTTCAACACACCCTCCTTGGGTGTGAGAGTGAACTCACAGCATATTGTAGTGAAGCATTTATTAGTAGGGTACCACAGATCCTTTAAGATCTCGGGAAGTTCCCTTTCTAGAACAGGCAGACATCCATACATGAAAAAAATTGGGCCTTGATACATGACGTGTTATAGTGATGTAAGTAAGCAAGATTCTGTCTCCAGGCGCACCTCAGGTCACTGAAAATGGTAGATCTGTGTGATGTACCTGAACATCCTCATCCTCAATGTCAGAACGGGCAGAGGGACTGCTGGTGCTGGATAGCTGATCGCCGCTATTACTATGAATACCCCACCGTGATGGCCAGGTGTCAGCGACACTCACGACAGTCCAGCTGTCCATACAGGTGCAACTGCTGGCAGAAGTGTGGCCGCTGCTAGCAGTTGAGATCCGAATTTTGACACCAATGAAACCCGCTCGTGACACAAGGTCACCGGCCCTGCTGCTCACAGCTGTGCTGATGCAGGCGTTGACGGTTCTAGGGACCGTAAATACATGTCACCAATAAATTCTGAAAACAGCACAGAACAAAAGTCTATAAGTATCATAAAAATTTACACACTTACACCACAGTCGATCAATTCTGTAAGTATCCAAACAAAACTTATACAGAGACATAGAGATACTCACTTACGAGCACTGGCTTGCCCAACTGACTCATGGCTGCATGCCCCCCCCCCCCTCCCATTAATTCCCCTCCTCCAGTTCCCTCAGGGGCTCATCATTATTAGTACTCAAGGTGGAGGTTGCCTCTTCGGTGGTGTTGCAGGTAGGGGCAATACAGGAAAGGCACGCAAAATGCATTGAACATTTCTGTGAAGCTACAATACAGCAGCCCATGAGTATAAGAAGACAACTGCGCACACACACACACACACAAATAGAAGAGATACTTATGCAAAAAATTCAGCATTGTTGTCTTCATCATCAACATTGTCGTCGTCACATGGCACACTGGCACATGGCTTGAGGGAGCCACTGCCTCATCACAAAACACACCCCCTGCTGGACTAAGCCCACTAGAACAACAACGTTTTTCTTAAGTATACTTAAAAAACAGTTGCAGTAGATGTGTATACGTGTTTGCATAACAATTCTTCTTCTCCAGTCTAAGGCGATACAGTGGAGGACAACGGCACCTCTGTACCTCTCTAACAGAAGCATTCTTGAAAACATCGCGTATTCATAAGGATTTCTCACTACTTTTCATGGAGACAACTGCATCTGTGAGATAGAAATGTCGGAGTCACTAGATTTTCAAAATACTTCGGTCTTCTTTCAAGTTGATGCCATGATAATATAGGCTCAACTATGACACACTTTTCCGTGTATTGAGGCAGTTGATGTCTTTGACAGGTGTGCTTGGAGCCAGGATTGCAGAAAATGGTGTATTAACTCGCCCTCGCCCATGACGACGAAAAATGCAACATGTATAAATATCAGACGCCCATATTCATCATAAAAGCCTTGCATATCAATTACACTATTAGCAGTTTGAGATGGTATCGTGGAATGGTGTAGTTGTTGTGCTACACCTATTAATTTATTCAAGTCTCTGCACAATTCCTCTAAGTGTGCAGAAGTTGACGTCCAGTCATGTAATGTTAAAGCGAATGCTGCTAATTTTTCTGGGAAATCTTTAGAGGCTTCAATTTCAATATGTACGCTGATAGGACCACTCTTAACTGATTCGTTCTATATGGAACAGTCATAAGCGATAATACGTGCTTGCTCCTTAAATTCCTTTGGACTGAGCAGACACGCACCTCTCATTCTCTTCACTCTCATAGTACGAAGGACACAACCAAGCGTACGTATCAGAAAAGAGCAACCTTGATGTAAGGTGTCATATGGGTAAAACTCAGCTTGTAAGTATACTCAGGCGATTGTTAAACTACTGTTGTCGAATTCACTTGAATCACGCTTGAGGTTCGCTTTCCTATTGGTCTGAAATGCAAGGATGATAAATCGAGGCGTTTCTTTCTAGACTGATGTCCTAACTGTACCTCATTGACAGGATGAGTCTTGAAGTAGAAGATATTCAAACAACTCCCATGATCTTAAATTTAAACAGAGGTGAGTCCCAGATCCAAGGATTTTCAAACGTTTCAGCCTTTCTTTGTCGGTCATAGAGGTATGGGATACTTCCAGATTAATTTCTCAAGAACAATTCCATTCTCTATGTATTTATCACCATTATTCTCTAACAAATAATGTCTCATCTCTACGAGATCCACGTGCCATGAGTCACCCAAACCTCTAAATATGGCCATTTACATGGAAATGTCCTACATGCCAGTTTAGGCAGTTTTTGAACAACTGTCCCCATGACTATTATTAAATGATACGTCTTTCCCCTAAGTTCGGAAATTACAGAAATAATTTCATTCGAATGGGTTGTATTCCCAGCTGCAAACGATAGTGTGAGCAAATGTAATCGCGCAACTATTTCATTGCTGTCGTCGTAACTAATGCATTGAGGCGATCTGTTGTTAATATTCCTATTCTGTATGTTGATAATGCCACTGTCAGATACATCTGATAACGCATGTTTAATACCGTTTCTGTATTTCAAGCTGTTGGTACATTTCGCCCGTGCTCCATAGGCTTTCTGATGTACCCTCATCATATACAGGGTGATTCAAAACTGCATGTAAATATTTTAAGGGTGTATTTGTGAGGTAAATATAAGACAAAAATGTTCTATAAATGTTTTTCCATAAACGTTTAATTCCAGAGTTATCGTTAAATACGAAAGTCATGTCCGTATCAAAACGACGGCAGTGCAAGCAGCAGGATGCCATATTCTGGTACGTAATTCACATACGTATCTCCCAACAGTTGATTCGAAACTGCATGAATAGTGTTTGTTTTTGTTTGCACGTGATGTTTACTCCTACTGTACGGAAGATGGCGCTGATGTTGTTGGTAACGGAAAAGTACGTCCTGTCGTTCATTCATCGTCGGAAGGCTAAAGGTTTCGTGCACATGATGTACTCAAACAGTGAGTATGCTGATATGCACCTTGTGTATGGTGCAGCAGATGGAAATGCACTTGCAGCAAGACGAAGGTACAGTGAGCTGTTTCCAGGAAGACGGTTACCAAGTCATCAGACGTTTGTATCTGTGGACAGACGTATGCGGGAGTATGGCATTCGTCCTGGGCCACATTCAGGTCGACCACTTGAGCATGCAGTGAACGTCGAGGAACATGTTTTGGACCTGGTAGACCAAGATCCATCTATCAGTACGAGACAAATTAGTGCAGCTGTACGACTTCCACAATCTACTGTATGGCGGCTGCTTCGGAGACAACAGTTGCATCCATTTCACCTGCAAAAAGTGCACGAATTGACACCTGAAGACTATCCTCGCCGTCAGCAATTCTGCCAGTGGTTACAAGAGCGTCATTTGAATGATCCAATGTTCATTCGGCGGATATTATTCACAGATGAGGCCATGTTTACTCGTGCGGGTGTAATCAATTCGCATAATATGCACCAGTGGGCTGTCGAGAATCCTGGCGCGAGAATTGTGCGTGGATATCAACATCAATTCTCCATAAACATTTGGTGTGGTATTGTGGGGAATTACTTACTCGGACCTCATGTTCTGCCTCCAAGGCTGAATGGGCACGCGTACTGCGAATTTTTGGAGGGAGAATTGCCTGGATTGTTACAGGATGTCCCTCTTGCAACACGAGCCACCATGTGGTTTATGCACGATGGTGCTCCCGCCCATTACAGCCGCAACGTAAGGGCGTACCTCAATTCTGCGTATCCACATCGATGGATAGGTCGCGGAGGACCAATTGCTTGGCCAGCCAGATCACCTGACCTGAACCCTTTAGACTTTTATTTATGGGGCCGACTAAAGACATTGGTGTATTCTTCTGCAGTACCGAACAGAGAAGTGCTACAACAAAGAATTGAAGGTGGTTGTGAAATTATTCGTGGAGAGTTGAACGGACTGTGTAATGTGCAGAGATCATTGATGCGACGAGCACGGGTCTGTCTGCAAGTTCAGGGACAGCATTTTGAACATGCATTGCATTAAGATTTGTGCAAATACAGTACAGTCTGTAAAATGCTTCAATTTTCCTTAGTTATTGTGCATTGCTGTAGTTCAATCAACAGGACCTAAATTAATACAGTGTTCGCGAGGAATTGTTTCAGTTTGTTACGTCACGTTTATTTATCAGTTTGCGTTGTTAGTCCAAATGCACTGTAATTAAACTGTGAACTCTGGGAATTAAATACCTTACGTTGTATTGAATGTATTATCCTGTTTTGTTCATAACTCTGTAATAAGCCAAGTATGGAAAAAATTGTATAGAACATTTTTGTCTTATATTTACCTCACAAATACACCCTTGAAATATTTACATGCATTTTTGAATCACCCTGTATAATATCAGGTCATAATTTTCAATATGTTTCAATGACGAGCTGCCTAGTTTTGTGGTTTTTAAGAATAATAATAATAAATATAAAATAAATAATAAAATTGGTGTTCTTTCGAATTCTCTATCTCTGATCAGTATTGCGTTCTTGGTTGAACCTATACGTTGGGTACCCAGCATATATGGTTTGTCCTTGCTTACAGGGCAAGTTCTATCTATTCGACTACCACTGTATGTTTAATGAAATCACCAATAGCTTCTTTTTCTTGTTTAACCTTCAATAGTCGTTCTAGATGCTGTGACAGGCCTAAACATTTCTCTGAGTGATTGATCCCTTTCCAAATGCCATAACTTCCAGCAGCCGAAGTTTCCCTAGATTAGCCTTCTGTGCTTCAACTGCCTTGTGTTTTGTCGACAATACAACTTATATACACTCCTATTTGCCTTCTTTTCAATTGCATCAAGCTGTTAAGATAAGTCGCTTGTCTCCCTTTCAGTTACATCAACCCTCGCAATTAATTCATTGTTTAACCTCGGAATGGTTTGAGAATAAGTATTTAACTACTTGATAATTTGTTGAATGTACAAGTCAGGAAGTATGACCTTTAATACTGTTATTGAATGTTTGATGTTAACTTACACACGAATGTTCTGCCTACTCCTCTCAGACTGATTATGAGCAGAAGATCTCGCAAGCTTATCCATCCTGTAAAGTACAATGACGAAATCTTCGTGTTGCTCCACTATGCAGGGTGTTCATTTTAACTGAAGGCACTGAACCAACACATCGGGTCAAAAAAAGTTATAACTCCAGTTTGTTTGTTCGGAGGAGGACGTCCAATGATTGCTCACTCGACCCAGTGCAACTTCGAAATCCTCAATGGGAACCCCCGTTTATTATTGCAGATTATGATTCTAAAGCATATGATAGGTAGGTGTGCAGCCAGTAAACAATGTGCAAATACTGTAATGTTTAGAGCTGCTGTCTTTTATGTCTACACGATACATGAGCTCTGGTCGCAGTGTACTGCCTGTTATGATAAGTCGTAGTTCGTTACACAGCCACAGTGGCGCGTCGAGCAGTCCGCTTTTTGATATGTCAAAGGAATACAATATTACGAACAGGGTTTCCAATGAGAAGTTATGAAACACTGGGCTGTTCTATCCTCGCAGCATGGCGGTAGTGCACCATGTGCCACTGGATATTCAAGGGCCACTGAGTAGCATGGGGGAAATTATGATTGTGTACTCATTTGTGTTCCTCTGACTACAGCGCCATCTGTGGCGAAATGTAAATTTTACCATAGAATCGCAATCTGCAATAAAAAGTGGGAGTTCCCATTGAAGATATCAAAGTTGCTCCCCACAACTTACGCACAGGGTGGGATGGGACGTCGAGCGTGGTACCATTGGATGTCCTCCTCCGAGACACACAAACTGGAACTTCAACTTTTTTGATCTGATGTGTAGTTTCTGAGATATCTCTGTGTCCTCAATGAAAATAAACACCATGTACATAGACACACATACATTTTCATCTTTTAAAAGCATCCTGAAAGTTGCAAAAGTATCGTCCATCATTTAAAAGGTTTAGTTTTATCGATAGCAACAATGCTATACTGTGAATGATCCCAGCAATATCTATATAAATTTGGAAATTCTCCGGCGGTCGCGTTGGTTCCTACATGTGCTTGGTAAATTTGTTTCAGATTCATAGAATCCTGTTTGAAGGCAATAATAAGGTTTGTATTACCTGTTATCAGTTGTTTTGAGATCCTTGAATTATTCTGGCTTGCAAGAGTTCTGTGCCCACCAAAATAGAAATATTTGCGTACCTGAACCTGATTTTTCACTATAACATCATCAAATATGAAGACAGTATTAGGTCCTACGTCATTACTTGCTAGGAGCTCATCACTTTGGATGCAAGTCTTATACACTACTGGACATTAAAATGGTTGAGAAAAGAATCCGTTGCACTTTTGCACTTGACTCGAATTATGTTAACCAGTATATCTACTGAATGAGTTGACTCGTATAATTGTATCGGATCATTCTCCAGAATTTGATCCTTTGAGGAGCCTATTAATGTTCTCACTGAATTTTCCTTTGTAAAGTCTGTTGTGTGCTTGGTCGTTCTTATTTCAGATTTAAGTGGGCTGACAACTACGCTTAACTCGAAACCTCGTACTGCCTTGTTTTAAATACTCGTGTAAGTCGTCGAATTTGTATGTGCTGTGAGGTACTTGCACAACTTCATTACTTTCCACATGTAAATTGTAGTTTGATCCAATGTTGTTGGGAATTGTATTGTAGTTTCTAAGTCTACCAGTGCGGTACTCGAACCCTCTTTTCCTAGCACAAATGGTGGTAAATAATTTGCGCTTAGTACTGATGATCGACAATTTGAAGTCAGTGTATGGCACTACTTCTTAAGATCAGCTGACGAACTCGTGTGTGTGATTACCGTTTTTATATATTCTCAGTAACTGTAAGGATGATCATGAGACAGACTCTGCAGAGGTATGTACTGAACTTTTGATACAGTTGAAAATTGTAAAATATATAGTTACTGGCAAAGTAACGGCATAATTCTTCTGGTAGTTGCAAATACACCAAATGAGTCGAAGTAATAAACACTATTTTTAGTTCTTCTTCTAACATATGCAACGCAATGAGTTCCAGGTCCTCCCACAACATCTAAATTTAGGATTCGGCATTCATTAGATTTCCACATATTCTCAGGTAGAGCAGTCGACATAAACACTCTACGAAATCGTGGGATAGCGAACTTGTTTGACTAATTTAAGCAGATAGGTATTTGTCAGTGGTCTGTCAATCAGTATAACTAACAGTTTTTCTATGAACATTCTTAACCCTTTTCTGTGAGGTTTTAAATATAGTCCTTTCCCAGCACCGACAGATTCCTTAAATCTATTATGCCTGTTCTCTTCATCGAGTTGCTGTTGTGCATTTTCCACATTTTTCACTGTTCTGGCGATAGCTGCCGCACTGCCAGCCAGGGAGTTAACCGGTCAGTTAACCAGTAGTAGTAGGTGGGTACGTTGAGTGCAGTAGTAATATTATTCTGGGTCATTATTCTATGCAAGCTGCAAATGTATTGTCATTGCTTGAGATGTTGCATTTGAATTTTCAACACTTCCACTCGGAAGACCTGAAAGCATTGAGTGTGCTGGATGTGTAATTCTCGTTGCTTACTGACTCATGATGATTCCTAACTGAATTTGATTTTGTATATATATACAATTTGATTTTATCTCTTCTTGAATGTATTTCCTTCGCTCAGTCGGCTAATATTCTATCTGCAGTGTGACGTCGTGGGAGATCCCTATTTGCTGATACTGTAGCGTCAGCAGGCTTCATCTAAAAGACTGATACCATTGTCACCATGTGCGAGTCTTTCTCAAGCTTAGTTTCAGGTCCATAGAAGCTATATGCAAGGATATGAAGCTAAATTGGCAGATTATCGAAGGTACCACTACCTCTGCTGATGTGTTTCCTACCATGCATGTTATACTACCATGCTGTTTGAGGTTTGCGAGCCTTGTTATATAGCAAATCAGTGTCATCCACCCAACTGTTACGCGGTGAAGGGAATCCTAGGCATTTAACAAAAGCCTTTTTCCTCTGCCGCCTAATGACGCATTCTATGAGGAAGACATCTGGTTCACAGCTCCTCTGTAATTCTTGTATCTAAAAACTACCAGCAATTTCACTGTGCATATCTCCATTGACCAGTGTGGGAGGTACGATTTCACAAATACTGTTTTGTGTTTTGAAATATGTACAAAATTACCTATATTAAATTTCTGTTCGCATGGATCTAGTTTTCATATGACTGTTAATGACATTTAGAAGCTCATTATCACATACTTCAATTGACTTGGTATTTATTGTCCTGTGTACAGATTGGGTGTACATGTTGACGAATTATGGAAGGCGGTCGGTCCATTTGAAAGAACTGCGAAGCTTAAAACACATCCACATTCGTCCAATTATTGTTCAGTTCAAATGCTCGACAATACATGTCTTCAACTCAGAGAATGTCAAGTAGTGATGTATTCCATACCATTCCATTACCATTTTGAAATATCTATTATAGAACTCACCTCCATGATCAGTTTGTAGATTGCGTAGAGTGCAATTGGTTCCTGTCTATAATAGTTGCTTAAACACATGCACAGTACTCTTCCCCATCTTTGATTTGACAGATAGAGTCCAGCAAATCTCGAGTACACATAAATGACCAATAAAATGTATTTCAAACCATTATCCTCTAATGAATATTGTCTTGTATCTATGAGATCCACCTGCCACAAGCCACCCAAACCTCTAAATATAACGTATTTAAATGTGAAAGTCCTACAAGCCAGTTTATGGAGTTTATGACGAACTTTACAGAAATAATTCCATTCGAATGGGCTATATTACCAACTGCAGACGATTATGTGAGCAAGCGAAGTCATTCAACTATTTCGTCGCGGTCGTCATAACTGATATTTTGGGCGATCTGCTGTTAATTTTCTTATTCTGCATGTTGATCATGCCACTAGCGTGTACATCTGCTAACGCACGTTTAATAATGTTTCTGTACTTCAAGCTGTTGGTACATTTCGTCCCTACTCCATTGGCTTTCTTATATAACCACATCATATGAAATATCAGGCCGTGTGTCGGTGAAGAGCTGTCGAGTTTTGCGGTTTTTAAGAATATTAGATCAGTAAAGTTAGTGTTCTTTCGAATTCTCTGTCTCCAATCTGTATTGCATTCTTGGTTGAACCTATAGGTTGGAAAGCCAGCATATATGGTTTCTCTACGTTTCTCTACGCTTACACAGTAAATTCTATCTATAGAACTATCACTGTACGTTTAATGAAATCGCCAATAGCTTCTTCTTTTTCTTCTTGTTTAACCTCCAATAGTCTTTCGAGGCATACTGTGACAGGCCTGAACGTTTATCTGAGTGATTGATCCCTTTCAAAATGCCATAACTTCAGCAGTCATAGTTTCTCTAGAATAGCCTTACGTGCTACAGTGGCTTTATGTTCTGTCGACACATTATACACTAATCAAACTTTGGAATGGTAGACAACTTATAAACACTACTGTTTACCTTCTTTTCAATTACATCAAGCCATGTAGTTAAATCGCTTGTCCTCCTTTCAGTTAGATGGACCCTCGCAGTTAATTCATTGATTAACCTCAGAATGGTTTGAGAATAAGAATTTAGCTCCTTGGTACGTTTGTTGATTGCTTCAAGTCTAGTGGTATGACCTTTAATACTGTTATTGAACGTCTGAATTTTCATGTCAACTTACACATGAATGTTTTGCCTACACGTTTCAGACTAATTACGGGTGGAAGATACCGTGAACTTACCCATCGTGGAAAGTATAATGACGAAATTTTCTTGTCGCTCCATTGTGCAGGGTGCTCACCATAACTGAAGGCATTGAAATATCTCGAAACCCACATATTGGATCAAAAAAAGTTATAGTTACAATATGTTTGTTTTGGAGGAGGACATCCAATGATACCACACTCGACCCTCCACCCCACCCTGTGCGTGGGTGGTGGTGGTGGGGGGCACTTTGAAATCTTCAGTGGGAACCTTTTTTTTCAGATTATGATTCTACACCAAAATCTATATACGGTTTGTCTGAAGAATGTTCTTAGTTGCACCACATATAACGTTGTGATTGGAGGAATAGAAATGGGTTCACAGTCGTAATTTACGACATACTGCTCAATCGCCCTTGAATATCGAATGGCACCTGGGACCCCACCTCTATGCGGCGATGGTAAAACTCACCAGTATTTCATAACTTCTAATTGGAAACCCCATTTTCAACGCTGTATTCCTCCAACATATCAAGAAAGGGACTATTCGACGTGTTACCGCCTCTTGTATCAATCTACAACATATCATAAAAGGGTGTACAATGTGACTAGAACCCATGTATCATGAAGACGTAAAACAGACAGTAGCTCTAAACATTACAATACTTGCACAGTTTTTATTGCGTGCACGCCTACCTACCTTGTGGAGAACAGACGTGCAAGTGGACGATGAATGTTGCAACCACAGAAGAAAAAACTGAAATGATCCTAATTTATGGAGAATGTATGAGAAATGTTGAGGCTGTTGTTGCCTTTAGGCACAGCTTTTTCCAGAGAAGCTCACTCTCGTTCGTTCTTTTACAACACTGTGAACACCTTTATGTCTGACGGCAGCATGCAGACCAGCAAAAGGAAGGGAAGCAAACATGTTAAAGGAAAGCTAATGAAATTGTTATAGGAAAGCTAATGAAATGGCTGAACTAGCAGCAGTGCACCACAACTCACGGATAATTGCCCAGCAGTTACACCGTGACTCCTTTATGTCTGTAGGTAGTATTGTCACGTGGCGCCAATTTCCATGACCAGGTAGTGTTTTGTGAATGGTGATGTCAACAAATGCAAATGATCCCCACATTCTTTGCCGAGGTACCATTTTATGATGAGTCAACATTCACAAACCATGGTAGCGTTAAGTGGCATAACATGCATTACAGGAGTGAAGACAATCCCTTTTGGTTACGGGAAGTTGACCATCAACATCCTTGGTCGGTTAACGCATGGTGTGGCATCATGGGGAACAAACTCATTGGTCTGTATTTCATCGGTGGCATGTTGAGTGGACGTAAATATGGAACACTTTTGGAACAGGAACTACCAGCACTGTTGCAGGATCTTGCCCTGGACATTCGACAATGTATGTTGCTTCAACATAATAGTTGCCCAGCGCATTATGCAATTGAAAAACGGAAGGTATCTGACTATGTTTACACTGGTCGGTGGCTCGGCAGAGGTGACCCCGTTAATTGCCCCGCTAGGTCGCCAAAATTTGACGTTGCCTGGTTTCTTTCTGTGCGGATTAAAAGATCCTTACCAGCAAGTGCAAATAGGCTATGAAGACACGGTCGTCCACATCAGAAAAGCCTGTGTAGACATTCCCGCACATATGCTTCTGTCCTGTGTATAGTCATTTGAAAAGTGGGCCACTGAGTGTATTGAAGTTGCCGGTACTAATTTCGAACTCTTTCCCTATTGGGACAGTAGAGTAGCATTTGCCTTGAGCCATAGCCACAGCGTAGCATCGAGTAGCCACCTGTTCGATATGTCGGAGGAAAACGAGGTTGCGAATTGGGTATCCAATTACAAGATATGAAATACTGGCCTTTTCTACCCTCGAGCATGGAGATACCATTCTATATTCAAGGGCCACTGAGTAGCATGTCGCAATCTATGGTTTTGTACCCATTTCTATTCCTACGATTACAGCGCCATCTGTGTCGAACCAAACAAAATGCTCCAGACAAAACGAATGTAGATTTTACTGTACAATCGTAATCTGCAATAAAAACTGAAGATTTCAAAGTTGCCCCCCCACAACCCACGCATGGGGTGGCGTTGGGGGTCGAGTGTCGTATCATTGGACGTCCTCCTCTGAGACATACAGATTGGAATTCCAATTTTTTTGATCTGATGTGTAGTTTCTGAGATATCTCTGTGTCTTCAATGAAAATAAACACCACGTACATAGGCAAACATGCACCTTCATATTTTAAAAGCATCCTGAAAGTTGTGAAAGTATCGTTCTTCTTTCAAAGGTTTAGTTTTATCGATAGCAACAAAGCAAAACTGTGAATGATCCCAGCAATCTCTACATAAATTTGTAAATTCTCCGAAGGTCACGTTGGTTCCTAGATGTGCTTTGTAAATTTGTTTCAGATTCATAGAATCCTGTTAGAAGGCAGTAATAATGTTTGCATTATCTGCTATTAGTTGTTTTGAGATCCTTGAATTATTCTAGCTTGCAAGATCTCTGTGCCCTCCAAAATAGAAATATTTGCGTATCTGAACCTGATTTTCCACTATAACATCATCAAATATGAAGAGGGTATTATGTTTTACTTCTTCAGCTGCTGGAAGCTCATTCCTTTGGGTGCAAGTCTTACATGTAATACCGTCAACACCTGAAAGTATTCCATGACGTTCAAAGTTTTACACAAAAGTTCCTGTGAATTGGACCACAGTGTTTTGTAGAAGCTGTAAATGTAAGGCTGCCAACTCAGTCTCTGGTCGAGTGTATGCTATATGGCGTAAGTGCTGTACATTAAATTCCTGAAGATCTGTCCTGCATGTGAGCCGAACCCATTTCGTACAAAATTTTTATTGTTTGTCGTAAGTCGCCAGCACATATGTTGTGATCACCTAGTATGACTGTAGGTGTTGTCTGAGTATTTCGAATAAACATACTGCAGTAGCTATTGAATTGTCACACAGTCTACACAGCTGTGTAGGGGATATTATTACTTTCATTCCACAACAGGGCATGTTACCAAAGTCACTGCTGGGTTGAATTCATGATCAAAGAGCATTTCAGCGCTAATACGTTTACATCCACTCGAATTTATGGTGAAACACATACTGAACTTACATATGTACTTTCGCTGAGACGTTTTCGGTTGTGGGTACTCCACATCGTCATCTGGTAGTGGAAAATGTTCGAGTTAAACGACAAACCTATAGTACACTACACCTGTGGACACACTCAGGAACATTGATGATGCTTACATGATGTTGGATGTTTTGGTGCAGCTTGACATTTCGTGATGTTACCGTACCACTCACACATTGCTAACTGAACCCATTACTTATCAATGGTATATATATTTATTTCGCAACACACTGATGGCAGCCTCATTGAAAAAGTGGCAGTTGTATGCTGAGGGAAGAAACCTAATGTTGGAATCTTTGTTATGATAGGAGATTGTATCTGTATTGAATGGACATTTTTACACAACTGGTATTGGGAATCTACAACCAAAGCAGTTGCGCTGCACTGATCATATGAGTTACATCATTTTTTAGGTGGATGGTGGTCTAACAGAAATGATATGAATGTGTGATTATCAGCTTCAAGCTTCTTTACTCGCTGATTGAGTTCTATCAGCTTTGAATTGATATATTCTTTGATTAGAACATCTGAATATTTAAGACAAAATGCGCTGCTCTGACATCTCCAGAATTTCTCAATCATGTGGAATATTTGTTCAGAATCATGTTTAAACAGCAGATGGCAGGGTGAGAGTATGTGGCAATAGCTAGCAGGTTTAGACCAACATCCTTTGCCTTGACACCTAACTATAAATAGAGCAGCCAGATTGTGACCTGTCAGAGTTTCCAATCACCTCAATACCTGTAAGGTTTCGCCTGTGCCCTGACCGGTGCTGCATTATATTGAAGTCTGCAGTTAGTTACGAGTGTTGAAACTTAAATAGTGGTAACTATTTATTCACAACCGATACAAAAGAGTTACATGTTTGCACCTGTTACTGTCCTTCAAAGTAGTCACCAGCGTTGTGTAAAACCCGTTGACAGCGATGTGGAGTGCGTAGTATACCGTTAGCAGAGCCCGTTCTGTTGATGGTGCAAATGGAGTGGTGTACTCCCTGTCGAATCTCTGGAACAGTTCTGAAGTACATGCCACGAAGTGGTTCCTTCATCTTTGGAATCAAATCAAAGTCACAAGGACTTAAGTCCAGGGAGTATGGTGGATGGTACAGTACTTTCCCGTCCCATCGTCTGAACAGAGCAACCACAGCTTGCGCTTGTCATGCAAAATGATGGGTGGGTTGTGCAGAAAGTGTCGCCGCTTCTTTCGCAAAGCTGGTCGCAGGTGATGTTCCAAAAATGGCCAGCTTTGCGAAAGAAGCGGCGACACTTTCTGCGCAACCCACCCATCATTTTGCATTTTGTGCCGGCGCATACAGTGCAAGCTGTTGCTGCTCTGTTTGGTCGATGGGACTGGGAAGTACTGTACCACCCACCATACTCCCCAGACTTAAGTCCTTGTGACTTTGATTTGATTCCGAAGATGAAGGAACCACTTTATGGCATTCGCTTCAGAACTGTTCCAGAGATTCGACAAACAGTAGACCACTCCATTCGCACCATCAACAAAACAGGCTAACGGTATACTACGCCTTCCACATCGCTGTCAACAGGTTCTACACAACGCTGGTGACTACTTTGAAGGACAGTAACAGATGCAAATATGTAACTCTTTTGTATCGCTTGTGAATAAATAGTTGCCGCTATTTAAGTTCCAACCTACGTGTTAATGGGTCTGGTGGCCATTGATGTGACTAGAGTGAAATTATGCCACAGCTAGCTGCTTCACATGACAGCTGCAAGTGAACAGCGTGTGCTGCCAGCAGAGCGGTGGGGTGGGGAAGACACTGTTAGTGTAACGTAGTGCGCCGTATCAGCAGCGGAGGTTCTAGGCTGACCGCAGGCACGTGACAAGCCCACTGTTGTGGTGAGTCTGGCTGCATGATGTTAACGCCACTACAGGTAGCAGTGCACCTCCGTGGTGGTGCAAAGTACTCATTCAGCTAAGAGTTCCCGGCCAGAGCAGTGGCCCAGGCCAGCTGTGCTCCTGTGCCCATTGCGATGCAGATGGACACAGGTGGGGTCGCCAGCACAGACACTCATGGCTGGTGGTGGTGGCAGCACTGGAGCGGCGATGGACTCTCCCTCCCTCCATCGCATTGTGGTGTTAAAGTGGATATACAGTATGTGCCTCTGAATGAATAGTTGCTTGGAGGGAAAACATGTCGCCAGGCAGTCTAGGACATATTTCAGTCAGCCATCTTGCATCGCCATACTGTATTTTGATGTCATAGGAAGACATTGCCAGTATTCCAAGTCTTGGGTTGTGATATCATACTAAGATTGCATCAGAATTCCACATTGGCCATGTTTTATCCATGATCATCCCTCTTGTGTCAGCACCATTTTACCCAGGTCCACCATCTTGCATCGCTATCTTGTATTCTGCCATGATAGCAAGACTGTGCCAGTATTCCAAGACTTGGGTTATGACATCGTAGCAAGAAGACCACACCACTGTTCCAAGTCTCAGATTCCCTGACCCAGTGTTACAAGTCAAACAGCATGACAGTGCATCATTTTGAATTTCCCACCAATTTATACTCAGGAAAACAATGACCCTACTTCGACACTATTGCAGTTGGGCTATTTTTAAATTTCCATCCCAAATTTTGAATTTACCGCCATAATTTGAATTCCCACTATTTTATACATAGGGCAACTGGCCTTTCTCAGACAGGGATGGAAGATGTGGGTGGGGAAATCCCATGACTTGTCGATGATGTCATCAGTGACACTGTGTGTGTCAACCTGCCCTGAGTACTGTGCCCTGCACTACAAAGGGTTGCAATCACATTCAGTGGGGTTGTATCTCCACGGTGTTCACAGAGAAAGGTCCAGTCTCCTCGGGGGGGGGGGGGGGGGGGGGGGTTCAGCAGTGTCAAATGTTGCGAACAACGTCGTCCTGTTCTTCATTACACTGTAAACTGTCGTTTTCGGCCACGAAATGTGTAGGAATCAAAGCCCCGAGAATAGGGGTGATTACACTGATGCTCTTTATGCCACCACCTAAGGACCTTTCGTTTCGATTCTGAACGGCTGAGAGTCTGAAATGTTTTCCACAGCCACTCACAAGAAAACCATATGATTTCAATGCTGGGAGTAGCAACTGACCTCTATCACAGAGATATGAAACGAAGCTGGTGAAATGTAAGATGGGTGCAGTGACCTTCCCCGTCGTGTGACATGTCCACTGTGGCGTTAGGCAGAATTGTGGTAAAATTTGCTGTCTGAAGGATCACTGTACCCGATGGTGATATCGCATGGCGCCACATATTTGCACCACTACAGAGACACATTGTAGGCACTTTGAGTTAAATTTCGAACTTCTGCGTCGCAGTGGGAGATAGTTAAGTCGTTTAGAAAAAGTGACCCTGTAACTGTGTTGCACAGTGTACTTTGGAACAGTTAGATCACTAACTCCACTTGGGAGGTTAACGGCTTACATATACAGGACTACTGAAAAAGAAGGAACATATTTCAAACATTTATTACTTCCAAACTACAAAAGATAGAAACACATTTCCAACTTTCCTGGAAAGCGAAAAGTTCAGTTTTTTATGCATTCATTGTGAGCTCCATGTGTTACATGCCAAATATAAAGACGGTGGCTCATTTCCTGCCACACATGAAGCAGCTGGTCTCTCGTATCAAATTCACAGCTTCAACAATGCAATGTCGCAGACTTTCAAGACTGTCAGGCTTAGGGGGAATAAAAACGCGGCATTTTTCGTAACCCCGCAGTAAAAGTGTGAGGTCTGGAGACCTGGGAGGCCACTGGCGATGAAGTTCATTTTCAGCTCCTCATCTTCCAATAAAACGTCTCAGACCTTGTGACGTTTATCTATGAGCATAGTCCATATTAATTCATGCAGGCTAGGAAAAAATCTTACTTTCATAGTCTCGGATGTTATTGAATTTGGCATATGTTAAAATGAAGGACTAAGTAAGTCTCCAAAAAAATTTTGGCTCCGAGATGCAGCCCGCCAGAGATGACACTGCGCATACCATTTTGAAGATGCGAGCTTTGGAAAATTTTTAAAATGCTTCATCTCTGGATTCTAGATTTTTTGTTGGGGTTTTCTTATTTGAAAGATAATTGCTTTATGATTACAAAGAAATCCTCCATTTGGACTTACCCGTCAAAATTCTTTTACTATAGCGTTCTGAACTTTTTTATAACTTATGAAAAAAAAATTGTTTTTCAAAACTGCCAATCCAAAAAATTTTAATTTTTTTCTGTTGATTCGTACCATATAGTTCCTAAAAAGGAGAGATTCCACTTTTATATTTACAGGCTTTATAAACCATTGAAATTTTTGCCATACATAAAACCTGTTTTATTACCACATTATCACATAACAGGCATACAAAAATCAAAACCGAGCCATATTTAACATAATTTTGGTTTTAAAAGATGAATAAGAGACTCATTTTTCAAGCATTTTAAATGGTTCCAAAATGTATGTGAAAGGTCCAAAGACTTAAAGGTTTCAATTTATACAATTTCTGTGCACTCTGTTTTGTAATGAAATTAGCCAGACAATGAACTAAAAATGTGTTCCACTGCTTCAGTATCTTCCTTTGATATAGAGTGATGCCTTCCTGTTGAACCAATGGCACCTGGAGCACTTACAATCTTCAAAATATTGTGAACAGGAAGTGAGAACTGATTGTGTTGTTGCTGTCCTTCACCTGGAAACCTATAACCAGCAGCTGGTCCATGTGGTAGCATAAAGTTCACTACAATTTCATTTAACTCATAACTGGTGTCTATAATCTCTGCAATCCACCAGTCACAGTCATACACACATCCCACAAACATCCCCCTTCTCAGGTTGTGAATCTGAATATTATCCTGCTGTTTCTGAGGTGTTAGCCAAACTAACGAAATTTCTTCTTTCTTGCTCTTTAAAGTCCGTGCAATATTAGTTCGCCCATCACTTTGAGTCCAAAAATGTGTCATCTGAATTCCTTTCACAAGAGTAGTTTGTTTGGAACATTCTTCTTTTTTCTGCTCACAGAATTCTTCGATTTACTCTTTGGACAAAAGAATGAGGGCTTTGGATGCGTAAGATTTTACGACTCTCGTAAAATCCTCAGCATTCTGAATCACAGCTGTATTTGGAATGGAAATATGTTTTGTAGCATGGTGCTTCAGCAGGCTGCCTACAGCACCACAAGGCCCCTTCCCATGACCAGTAGCACTGTGTACCCAGTCAGTTGGCACAAGCGGCTTACTCAATTCGAACAGCTGGTAACAATTTTTAAAATGACTAGGAGCACCATCAGAAATAATGATGATCTTCTCTACCCCTGTTTGCAGTTGAAGAATTTTGCATATTGCTAGCAAAGCATGTCCTGAGTCATGTCCTGTGTCATCACTTATAACTGCAACACTTGTGGTCTTGTTTTGAAAACATGTCACTCCTGTAAATATTGAAACCTGGTCATTACTCCAATGATACCCTTGTGCTTCTTGTGGGAGAATTACAGACCAGTTCTCAGCAAAATCACAGTGAAGCACTAACCATAGTTCTTCAGCCTACCATAGTTCTTCAGCCTGTACACACCCTGTCACTTCTGCAATGTGTTGTTGTTGCAATTTCTTCAGATGCTAGTGTGTTACTGCTTTCGCTGACCATTTACCAAGTTCATCAATGAAACAGTCAAAGGCTACAGTTTTCTTAATTAGTTTGTTTTCCTCCCATGTCGCATACGTAATTTCTGCAGAGTTATCTGCTACGTCTTCCAGACCAAGTGTCTGTAAAGGCAGTCCTCCCTTTCCAGGTTAGTCACCACATTCTTGAAACAAACAAGTTTCTAGCTTTATGTCACAGACTACTAATGCCTTCACATGCACAACCAATGTGTCATATTTCACGTTCTCCAGTAATTTCTTCAAAATTACTACACAAAGTTCTAAATTCGAGCAGTACACCCATAAACAGACATCTGTAGGTGGGTGTGGAACTACCCACTTAGGGTGTAGCGCATAAAATTTTGATCTTCCAATATGTGAAGTTGTATAGTTGCTCTTATAAACTGCAAAAGTTTCTTTGATACTGTGAGTCGTGTAATTCTTCACTTTCACAACTTTTGACCTTCAACTGTTACAGCTATAGTGTCTTTTTTTTGGCACTCTGGCGAGAACAGTCCCATTTATCTTCCAGATAAAATTACTGCACTATTTGAACTTGAGCTGCTTCTACAGGATGACCATAATAGGGATCTGGTCTTCCAAAGACTCCTTTTACAGACCTCACATTTCTTGATTTGTCTATCATCTACTTTCATACTGATGTAACGTGGTTAAAAATTGATTTCTTTGGAAATGTCTCTGGAATAATAGTTAAAACTTGCACTTTTCACTGTAGGATGCACAATATTCAACAGCTGAAGTGATATTTGTCAAAAATTCCTAGCAAAAGGTGAAAGAGTGCTGTGGTTCATTTTCTTCTGAAGATGGAATTTCTGCTTTGGAGAGTGTGGTCAGTTTTGCTGTAGTGTATTCACCCATAGCTTTAGTAATTTCTCTGTGCTTTCTTGATGCATAGAGCTTATGACTCTACTTCACTGACAATGTTTTTTTAACAGGAATAGCACCTACCTCTGCAGTTGACTGATACAGGGTATTTAATTCTTCCTCTATTGATGCAAAATCTGCATCATCTGCACCATGGGCGGCTTCACCTTGTTCAGATACTGTCATTGCTGTTATTCTGTCAAAACATTTAGAACACAAAACGTCATCACTGGAAACATCTTCACTTTGAAACAGAGTCTTCGAATGAGAACACTTCTTACCAACCTGAACAAAGTCTGTTTTTTGTTTGTCTTATATATCACTCTTTCATGAATATGCAAATAGTCAGCACACTTCACTCTCCTGTGGCCCCAGTCAGAAGACATTTCAAACACACAAAACACACTGCAACTGTGTCAACTGGCAAATTCCTCGCAAAAACGCAGAACTCACTGGATGGTCTCAGATTTCTTAGAAGCCTCTTCAGTAAACAAATTAGCACTGAACAACTACAATACAGAAACCTGCAATGAACAACCACGGCAAAGAAACTGACAGGAAACTACAACAAAGTGTAAGAAATATCTGCAACAATGAAAGTGAAAAGAAATAACTGCAACAAAGACAATAGAAATAAACATTGCAACATAGAAATTAGTAAAAAACAACTTCAGTGAAGACATATATTATCCTTGAAAGATATAAAACATGATTTTAGTTTAAAAAAACATGATTTTTTTTAAAATAAAATCTGCCCAACTTAAAAATGGAAGCTCTCCTTTACAGAGAATGTAGTACTACATGGTACTAATCAACAGAAAAAAGTTTAACTTTTCTGGATTGACATTTTTGAAAAAAAATCTGTAAATTATTTAAAAAATTCAAAAGGTGACAGTAAAGGAACTTTGACAGATATGTCCAAATGGAGGATACCATTGTAATCATAAAGCAATTATCATTAAAATAAAAGAACTCTAACAAACTGCCTAGAACTGTTACAGAGATACAGCAATTTAAAAATTTTCCCGAAACTCGCATCTTCAAAATAGTGTTTGCAGTGTCATCTTTGAAGGCCTGTATCTCAGGGCAGGAATTTTTTTGGAGAAAATAAAAAAAATACATATTTCTTACTTACTCCTGAATTTTAACATATGCCAAATTCAATAACAACCGAGACTATGAAGGTAACCGTCCTACCTGAAGTGATACGGATTATGCCTATGGGGTTACGTAAAAGACAGCATTTTTATCCCCCCTATGTCTTAAATGTGTGTGACTTCGCATTGTTGAAGCTGTGAATTCGCTAATGAGAGACCAGATGCTTTGTGTGTGGCAGGAAGTGAGCCACATATTTGTCGTGTAACACACAGTGCTCACATTGACTGCATAAAAATTTGAACTTTTCTCTTCCCAGTAATGTTTGAATTGTGTTTCAATCTTTTGTAGTTTGGAAGCAGTAAGTGTCTGAAATCTGTTCCTTCCTTTTGAACAGCCCTCTGTTGGCAAAAATTGGGTTTTTTTGCAACGAATGGGAAGACCTGCCACAGTTCAAGAGCAATTCCCACAAAAGCAGAGAGAGCATCACACTAAACAAAGTCAAGACCTTTTGCAAAAATCGTGAACTTAATTGACAACTTTGATGTGGCCCACCATGACTTCCTCTCCTGCGGCAACCTCTTCCTCTCTTAGAAGCACTTACACCCAACGTCCTGAATTATCTGTTGGACCTATTCTAACCTCTCTCTTCCCCTGTAGTTTTAAGCCTACGCTCTACAGCTCCCTCTAGTATCATGAATGTTTTCACTGATGTCTTCACACCCCCTTCTTCTAGCATATATCTCTTTCCTCATTGATTCTGCAGAGAACCATAATTCCACTTAACTGCCAAAATCCTTCTAATAGCATCACATCTCAAAATGTTTGGATTTTCTTCTTTTCCTGTTTCTCCACAGGCTATGATTCACGTCCATATAATTCTTTGCTTCAAATGTATATTCTTATAATTGCTTACTCAAATGAAGGCCTGTGGGTGATAACCAGCAAACCTTTTTTTGCAAGCAATGTCCTCTTTGCCTGTGCTAGTCTACTTGCTGTTGGTTTATTAGTCCATTAGGCATAATTTTGCTTCCATGACAGCTGATTTTTTTTTCATTTTGGCTACTTTATTGTCCCCAGCTTTTCTGTTAAGCTTGTCGTTAATCTCTCTCTTGTTTCTTTGGATTCCTCTTAATCCATATTCTGTGCTAATTAAACTCTTCATTTTGTTCAACAGCTTCTCTAATTTTTCCCCACATCTATCAAGGATAGTAACGTCACCTGCGAATCTTACCATTAATATCTTTTAATTCAAATTATAACTCCCACTTCTGTGCCTTCCTTTTTATCCTGGTCAAAGAAGAACAAAAATATGTTGTCTGGAGGAAAAATTCGTGAGTACAAAAATTTTTTTGTAGACTGGTAGGAAGGAGTGTCATGAAAAACATACTAAACCTCTTAATCAGTAAGGTGTGAGGTGAAGTGTAGAGTGGTGTGTGAAGATCAGTTTTTTAGGTTTTTCTTGAATATCTTGAAAACCATGGCTTCTAGCAAAAATATTCCCCAATACAAAATTAGACAAGATTGTGCCTCGTACAAAAAAGGTCCTACTCGTTTCTTCTCTAGGACTAATTGTTTCCATGTCCCAGAGGATGGAATACTTGCACAGTATTAATAATACTGTTTTTTAATGGTATAAAATTTATGTTTATTTTTAAATGAAGTGAGTTTAAGAAGCAGTATTTAATGTGTGTACCATACCTAAGTGCAGCAGAACTATATTAAGGGAGAAACTGTGTTCTTGTAGTGTAAAAGGGTGGAAAGTCGGAGGTGTATATTAGAAGCATGAGGGAAGGTAGGTGGCCAGATTGTGGACATTCACTTTCCTCCTTCATCGGTTGTAAAATGAAGAACGAGTAGGCAACTTCTCATTCTCTCCCCATTCATTCTATGTCACAAGAAGCAACTACAACGTATTTCACGAAGTTATCCCGAGCCTTCCACAGCTCATCTATGAATCACTTGTGGCGCAATGTGCAGATGCTCACAGGGGGGAGGGGGCATGTTTCTTTTCCACAAATGTCTTAATACTGAAAAGCCAAAGAAACTGCTACACCTGCCTAATATCGCGTAGGGCCCACACGAGCACGCAGAAGTGCCACAGCATGATGTGACATGGACTCGACTGATGTCTAAAATAGTGCTGGAGGGAAATGACACCATGAATCCTGCAGGGCTGTCCATAAATGTGTAAGATTAGGAGGTGGAGATCTCTCCTGAGCAGCATGTTGCTAGGCATCCCAGATATGCTCAATAATTGAAAAAAGAGACAGCATTGGTCGTATATTTTTTACTATTGCAAAATCGATTTTCTGTCACTGAGTGACCATCTTCAGTGCTAGAAGTTAAAAATTTTTTCACATTACGATCAGAGAGTACAACATAGAAAATCACAATTACATCTGCATATGAACATAACACTTGTTAGAAACAAACCTATATTGTATAACTTAAATTGGGATGCACTGTTGTCACTAAGCTTACGGCAATCACATAGACTGAGGTCGCTGTTTACCTGCACTTGTTCAGCAGACCTCGGTGTGACGGGGCTTGACACGCCCTCTATGTGACATGTGTCACGTGAAGACATAGTGTTATTGGTTTTGCGAATTATTAACACTAAATAACTCTTGTACTTTCGTGAATGGTGTAGTAATTCAAATTTAAAATGTGCGTACAACACATAGCAGACGCAGGAGAATATCTAAAATACATTGGCATATTGTTTTTTATAAACTATAAAACATAAAACAGACCGATGATAAGTTGTTAGAGTGCAGAACATATACAAAGCAAGAGATAATGCCAAAGAATAATAAATGAACAACATAAAAAGAGGTGCAACACAGGTATTTCATAAAAAACGTAACACCCACCATCTGGCATGGGAAGTCAAAAGTACAACGTTCGTAAATTATGTAACAAACGTTAATACCAAGGAGTCAATATATAAAAAATAATCACAGTACGAAACTGCCGTTACTTAATAATTAAAATGCCGTGCAAATGTAAGGTGCGAACAAGTAGTATACATCAATCATTGAGAAACCATCATGAGGAAGGACAAGTAACAGTGTCACTTATACCAAAATGTACATTGTACTTTAGAGAAATTAAACATAGACTATGCACGATATCCAGCACTTATTCAAATAGCAAAAGAATTGTTAACATACATTAAAAATAATTACGTAAAGTGATAACCGGTTTGTATTACTTTGTGTCAACGCTTACGAGATGTCGACTGTTGTAAAATTATGTTCAGTAGGCGTCCATAACTTCTGTAAATTACAGAACAAAAAAGAAAGAAGCATCATTTAAAAAACCGAAATTAGTAATGTTATTAAAACAAACTGAAAACATGTGTGTCAATGTGTTGAGATAGTTGAAATAGCTGCCATTATACGTGTTCTCGTAGCGACTATGACTGAGGCATTGTATATAAGGGATAAAGCAGCTGACTATGTATTGCAAATTGTGATAAATGACCACAAGTTGAATTTATTTCATAGTAAATCGGAGAAGCATTCCCAAAAATGTGTGCTTCTCGATATCGTTTGCTCGTTGAGCAGCGTGATCTCTGGAGCTTTATTATGAAAAAAGATCTCCATCTCTTCCATAAGGTCGAGAAGGCGACCTTTTTTACCCTTGTGCAACAATTTCAATTGCGATGTCAAATCTGGAGTTGTATGACCAGTTGCTACCAGATGGGCTGCGAAATTCGATTTTTCAGCAATATCTTTCCTCTCAAGTGCAACGTGCTCACAGAACCTTGTTTCTAATTTTCGTCCTGTTTTCCCTATGTAACTTGCATTACATGTGGCACACATAAGTTTGTAAACACCTGATTCATGTAAGACTTTGCGTTCATGAATGTTATTCCTTAAAAGCACGCCCAGTCTGTTCGCTGTCGAGAAACCTACAGTAATATTTCTCTTCTTGAATACACTGGCAATTTTATTGCTAATGGGACCATAGAAAGGCAATGTGATAATTTTTTTTATTTTTTTTTTTTATTTTTAGCTCACTTGTCTCATTCCGCCTTAAATTGTCTTTACTATATTTTTTGGATGTCATCTCATAAATGTTCATGACATATTTCATCCGGTAATTATTATTTCTTGCAATTTGTTTAACTATGTTTAACTCTTTCTCATGGTTTTCCTTAGATAATGGTAATCGGAACATACGATGAAATGCAAAGTGGAAGAACGCTTTTTTGTGTTGGTCTGGGTGTTGTGAACGATAATCTAAGATGATATATGTGAATGTTGATTTTCCAACAGTAGCTAAAAAGATCGTATACTACTATAGATATGTAGACGACACGCTATTGCTTATTAATGGTAGTCAATCTGATATTGACGAAGTCGTCAGTACATTTAATAGCTTACACAACAAAATTGCTTTCACAGTTGAAAAAGAACAGAATGGAGTCATTAATTTTTTAGACCTAACCATTGGAAGGGAAAATGGAAAACATACATTTGACATTTACAGAAAATCAACATTCACATATATCATCTTAGATTATCGTTCACAACACCCAGACCAACACAAAAAAGCGTTCTTCCACTTTGCATTTCATCGTATGTTCCGATTACCATTATCTAAGGAAAACCATGAGAAAGAGTTAAACATAGTTAAACAAATTGCAAGAAATAATAATTACCCGATGAAATATGTCATGAACATTTATGAGATGACATCCAAAAAATATAGTAAAGACAATTTAAGGCGGAATGAGACAAGTGAAACTAAAAATAAAAAAAATTATCACATTGCCTTTCTATGGTCCCATTAGCAATAAAATTGCCAGTGTATTCAAGAAGAGAAATATTAATGTAGGTTTCTCGACGGCGAACAGACTGGGCGTGCTTTTAAGGAATAACATTCATGAACGCAAAGTCTTACATGAATCAGGTGTTTACAAACTTGTGTGTGCCACGTGTAATGCAAGTTACATAGGGCAAACAGGACGAAAATTAGAAACAAGGTTCCGTGAGCACGTTGCACTTGAGAGGAAAGATATTGCTGAAAAATCGAATTTCGCAGCCCATCTGGTAGCAACTGGTCATACAACTCCAGATTTGACATCGCAATTGAAATTGTTGCACAAGGGTAAAAAAGGTCGCCTTCTCGACCTTATGGAAGAGATGGAGATCTTTTTTCATAATAAAGCTCCAGAGATCACGCTGCTCAATGAGCAAACGATATCGAGAAGCACACATTTTTGGGAATGCTTCTCTGATTTACTATGAAATAAATTCAACTTGTGGTCATTTATCACAATTTGCAATACATAGTCAGCTGCTTTATCCCTTATATACAACGCCTCAGTCATAGTCGCTACGAGAACACGTATAATGGCAGCTATTTCAACTATCTCAACACATTGACACACATGTTTTCAGTTTGTTTTAATAACATTACTAATTTCGGTTTTTTAAATGATGCTTCTTTCTTTTTTGTTCTGTAATTTACAGAAGTTATGGACGCCTACTGAACATAATTTTATGACAGTCGACATCTCGTAGGCGTTGACCCAAAGTAATACAAACCAGTTATCACTTTACGTAATTATTTTTAATGTATGTTAACAATTCTTTTGCTATTTGAATAAGTGCTGGATATCGTGCATAGTCTATGTTTAATTTCTCTAAAGTACAATGTACATTTTGGTATAAGTGACACTGTTACTTGTCCTTCCTCATGATGGTTTCTCGATGATTGATGTATACTACTTGTTCGCACCTTACATTTGCACGGCATTTTAATTATTAAGTAACGGCAGTTTCGTACTGTGATTATTTTTTATATATTTGACTCCTTGGTATTAATGTTATTATATTTTATATATTGACTCCTTGGTATTAACGTTTGTTACATAATTTACGAACGTTGTACTTTTGACTTCCCATGCCAGATGGTGGGTGTTACGTTTTTTATGAAATACCTGTGTTGCGCCTCTTTTTATGTTGTTCATTTATTATTCTTTGGCATTATCTTTTGCTTTGTATATGTTCTGCACTCTAACAACTTATCATCGGTCTGTTTTATGTTTTATAGTTTATAAAAAACAATATGCCAATGTATTTTAGATATTCTCCTGCGTCTGCTATGTGTTGTACGCACATTTTAAATTTGAATTACTACACCATTCCCAAAAGTACAAGAGTTATTTAGTGTTAATAATTCGCAAAACCAATAACACTATGTCTTCACGTGACACATGTCACATAGAGGGCGTGTCAAGCCCCGTCACACCGAGGTCTGCTGAACAAGTGCAGGTAAACAGCGACCTCAGTCTATGTGATTGCCGTAAGCTTAGTGACAACAGTGCATCCCAATTTAAGTTATACAATATAGGTTTGTTTCTAACAAGTGTTATGTTCATATGCAGATGTAATTGTGATTTTCTATGTTGTACTCTCTGATCGTAATGTGAAAAAATTTTTAACTTCTAGCACTGAAGATGGTCGCTCAGTGACAGAAAATCGATTTTGCAATAGTAAAAAATATACGACCAATGCTGTCTCTTTTTTCAAGTGTACCTGTTACCTGGTCGTAGTGCACAAACAACATGGAGTCGCCAATCAATGCTCAATAATGTTCGTGTCTGGGGAGTTCGGTGGCCAGCAGAAGTGTTAAAACCCAGAAGAGTATCCCTGGAGCTACTCTGTAGCAATTCTGGATGTATGGAGTATCACATTGTTCTGCTGGAATTGCCAAAGTCCGTCGGAATGCACAATGGACATGAATGGATGCAGGTGATCAGACAGGATGCTTATGTGCATGTCACTGTCAAAGTAATATCTAGATGTATCAGGGGTCCCATATCACTCCAACTGCATGCACCCCACACCATAACAAAGCCTCCACCAGCTTGAACAGTCCCTTGTTGACATGAGGCGTTCATGGATTCTTGAGGCTGTCTCCATACCTGTACATATCCAGCTGCTCGATAAAATTTGAAAAGAGACTCGTCTTACCAGGCAACATGTTTACAGTCGTCAACAATCCAATGTTGGTGTTGACGGGCCCAGGCGAGGCATAAAGCTTTGTGTTGTGCGGTCATCTAGGGTACACGAGTGGGCCTTCAGCTCCAAAAGCTAATATCGATGATGTTTCATTGAATGGTTCACGCACTGACACCTGTCTAGGTCCCAGCATTGAAATCTGCAGCAATTAGCGGAAAGGTTGCACTTCTGTCACATTGAATGATTCTCTTTTGTTGTTCTTCTTGCTCTTGCAGGATCTTTTTCCGGCCCCAGGGATGTGGGAGATTTGACATTCATGGTACACTCATGAAATGGTCGTATGAGAAAATCCCCACTTCATCGCTACTCGGAGATCCCGTGTTCAATCACTCGTGCACCGACTATAACACCACGTTCAAACCCACTTCTTCATAACCTGCTATTGTAGCAGGAGTAATCAGTTTAACAACTGTGCCAGACACTTGTTATCATATACAAGCATTGCTGACCGCAGTGCCGTCCGTATTTTGTCTGTTTACATATCTGTGTATTTGAATACGCATGCCTATACCAGTTTCTTTTGCGCTTCAGTGTATATGGAGTATAGATACAAATTGCTAATAATACAAATGCAAGAAATGCATATGACAGATTCTAAGTAGATCTCTACACACTTGTCTACACTACTAGAGGAGAAATTAATTGTTAGCCAACCTGTACAGCAGTTGTAGCTTTCATTTATTTGCAGGAAGGTGACTTCCTCCACCACAAGTGCTGGTTGCTTTTCAGTATGGACTGTATGTCCCCAGCATTTCCTGTCCAGTGCTCTTATGTAAGTACGCAAAATATTTCACGGAGTTAGTGTTTATGCAGTGGAGGTACCTTCAGTTTATTGAGTGGTTATTGGCAGTTCCTAAGAGAGCTCTTATGTAAAATATGTTGCTGAGACATGCTTAATTTGTAAATGTGGTGTAGTAAGTGACCGATGTAGTGTAGATGGCAAAGGGATTGGATGGGTAAGTACGGCATTTTACTGCTGTCTCTCGTTGACAGCATATTGTATAACCCTGTTCTAGCTACTTGGTGATGAGTTAATGAATGACTAGGAAGGTACTATACTGCTGTCATGATTGTGTTACTGTACATCTGATTGAACAGAACTGATCATGTTCAAATCTGTTTCAGTAATCTACTGTTATGCATTGTATGAATTGTGTTGAAATTTCTTAAGTTCCCTAACACCTAACACCTTTTGTTAAAAAGCGAGTCAGTTTAAGCCTCTTGGCCTCTTCAGATGTTAGGAGAGTCATAGCTGAGGTGATGCACATGACACCAGAAAGCTGCAGAAAGGACTCCAGCCACTAATAGTGGAAACAATGAAACCGACATTGTCTAATACTGTACATATAGACAGCATGTTATACTTGGAGTAGGCTCTTCAGTATGCTCGGCAGTTGACAGCTCCATCTGCTGAGCGCTATTACAGGAGGTACTTCGGCTACCCCTACTGTTGTCATTTTATGCAACCCGCACTATTATAGCTGGCCTCTGTAAACCAGGTGCCAGATTTTCATATTCTCTTGAGCAAACTATTATTCCTACGAGAAAAATGAACAGGAGATTTATATAGGAAATTTAATGAAGTTAAATTTCATACTGAGATACATTTTCACTAGAAGCCATAGTTTTCCAGTTATTCAAAAAAATGTCAAAAAAGACTGCACCGACTATAAATCACGTTCGACCATTTTTAGTTATTGTGCCAGCAGCTTAGTCGGGCACTTACAAATTTTCAAACTGAGGTTTGTGTACTAGGAGAGAGTGCCACAAACAAAGTACTAGAAATTCTAGCTGGTGACAGATGTGTGGGGGGGAAGGGGGGTGGTACATTTAGTCACTTTTTTACGTTTTTCTTGAATAACTCAAAAACTGTGGCCTCCACCAAAAACGTATCCCTGTGCAAAATTTAACTACATGAAAACGCTGAGAGATGACGTGGCCATCTGGATGCACTTTTAATAACTTTACTTATGTCTTGACCACACTTTTATTTTTCATTAACCTTAGGCATTTCGACTTCCCATCATTTTCAAAGGCATTGCTATGTCAGTCATAACAACATTAGATACATTGTATCACATCAACATTCTCGAGCATGAGACAAGTACAGACAGTTTGCACTTGTCTCAGTCTCGAGAATGTTGATGTGATACAAGGTATCTAATGTTTTTATATGACTGACATAGCAATGCCTTTGAAAATGACGGGCTACAGAAAGGTGCTACTTAGTTTTTTCTGTACGACTAGTAGTTTGCACGTACTGAGTGACAGAATATGAAAATCTCGTGTGGTTTATGAAGGCCAGTTATAACATAGCAGGGTGCGTAAAAAAAAAAAAGCAATAGGGTAATTTTTTCGACCATGTGCAAACTCTAGAGATTGATTGATGAGTGGATGTGGAACAAAAAAGGTCTAATGAACTTATGTCTGGAAATGCATGGTTTCCATGCTAGCGACCATTTATTCAATCATACTTTGTTACAGAGACGACAGTCTAATACACGCTGTACCATGCAGCCACAGTTAGAGTATGCACGATTTCCTCCTAGAGGGTGATATTGTTCCTCATATGTCATGCCCTAGCACCATCTCCTGCCATGGTCATTGGTAATGTTGTGTCCGATTCACTTCTCTTGCTGACTTACCTTGTAGTGGATATGATACAGCATTGCACACAGTGGTTCAGTATTCAAACAAGCCTATTGCCATTTTCCTTCATGTAAGTAAACACCATGTCAGCAAGCTCTTGATTCAAATACAGAACATTTGTGTACAACGCTGCGTCATATCAACTACAAGGTGAGGCAGCAAGAGAAGTGAATCAGACACAACATTACCTATGACTATGGTAGGACTGAGGGCATGGCATATGAGGAACAGTACCACTCTCTAGGAGGAAAACATGCATACTGTAACTGTGGCTGCATGGTACAGCACATATTACAGTGTCATCTGTGTAACAAAGTATCGCTGAATAAATGGTCTCTAGCGTGGAAAACATGCATTTCTGGACATGAGTTCATTCAACTTTTTTTCTTTCAGACCCTCTCATCGACCAATCCCTAGAGTTTGTACAAGAAAAAATCACCCTGCATAATAGATCTTTCAACAACTGCAAATAAATACTCAATAAACTGAAAATGACTGCACTATATAAATATGAGCACAGTGGAGTTATTTTGTCTACTCAAGAGAGCTGTACAGCAAATGTAGGTAAAGTATAGCCTATTTGGAAACTGAAAACCTGCACTCATGGTGGGGGAAGTTGACTTTCCCTTTAGAATCCTTCAGCAGCTGTACAGGATGACTAACAGTAAGAATCAATTTCCCCACCAGCACTCTAGAACAGACTACAAAGATTTACATAAATTCTGTCCTTATTCATTTCTTCTTATTAGCAACTCGTATCTATAATCAGTGTAGTGTTAATGTAGTTTGTGGAAAATAAACACCCCCGAGCATGTGTGGCAGGCAGGCAGTTGGTGTGTGGACATGGAGGAGGGAGGTGGATCCCATAGACAATGCTCCAGGTGGCATCATGTGCTGTGTACACGTCCATCCAGAGATTTTTTCCGGAAAGCATTTGAACTTTCTCCAGTTTGTGCTGTGCCATGGCTAGGGGCAACGTGAAGTTGGGTCTTTTGGCACAAGTGGCCGGAGCCAGTTGTGGGAAATAACCATGAGGAGAGTGGCTTAATAATCGTGTCATGTTTTAACCCTGTGGCACATGGCGTCTGCTACAGTGGACAGCTGTTAATGGTCGCTTCTTCGGCATTTTCAATCAGTCCTGAGGCTGCAAATGCACACAGTTCACTGCAGTGGGCACACCCTACTGGTATTGTGTCCTGCATGCATTTGCGGCTTCATGACTGATTGAAAATGCCAGAAAATTGACCATTATAAGTGGTCCACTGCAGTGAAATTCATGCACCACAGGGTTAGGTGGAGTAACACCATTTCATCTCCTTGTGCGTGAACTGGTGGTCGCCGGTTGATTTGATGGGCTGTCAGTTACCTTGTTCAGAGTGTGCTTTCCGAACTTTGTGACACTGTTCTACTTCAGTGAACTAATTAACTGCTTTATTTGTTATACAGGGTGTTACAAAAATGTACGGCCAAACTTTCAGGAAACATTCCCACACACAAAGAAAGAAAATATGTTATGTGGACATGTGTCCAGAAAAGCTTACTTTCCACGTTTGAGCTCATTTTATTACTTCTCTTCAAATCACATTAATCATGGAATGGAAACACACACCAACAGAATGTACCAGCGTGACTTCAAACACTTTGTTACAGGAATTGTTCAAAATGTCCTCCGTTAGCGAGGATACATGCATCCACCCTCTGTTGCATGGAATCCCTGATGCGCTGATGCAGCCCTGGAGAATGGCGTATTGTATCACAGCCGTCCACAATACGAGCACGAAGAGTCTCTACATTTGGTACTGGGGTTGCGTAGACAAGAGCTTTCAAATGCCCCCATAAATAAAATCAAAGGGTTGAGGTCAGGAGAGCGTGGAGACCATGGAATTGGTCTGCCTCTACCAATCCATCAGTCACCGAATCTGTTGTTGAGAAGTGTACGAACACTTCGACTGAAATGTGCAGGAGCTCCATCGTGCATGAACCACAAGTTGTGTCGTACTTGTAAAGGCACATGTTCTAGCAGCACAGGTAGAGTATCCCGTATGAAATCATGATAACGTGCTCCATTGAGCGTAGGTGGAAGAACACAGGGCCCAATCAAGACATCACCAACAATGCCTGCCCAAACGTTCACAGAAAATCTGTGTTGATGGCGTGATTGCACAATTGCATGCGGATTCTCGTCAGCCCACACATGTTGATTGTGAAAATTTACAATTTGATCACGTTGGAATGAAGCCTCATCCGTAAAGAGAACATTTGCACTGAAATGAGGATTGACACATTGTTGGATGAACCATTCGCAGAAGTGTACCCGTGGAGGCCAATCAGCTGCTGATAATACCTGCACACGCTGTACATGGTACGGAAACAACTGGTTCTCCTGTAGCACTCTCCATACAGTGACGTGGTCAACGTTACCTTGTGCAGCAGCAGCTTCTCTGACGAAGAATTTCCTCGTCCATTGCAGGTGTCCTCGTTGTTCTATGTCTTCCCCAGTCGCGAGTCATAGGCTGGAATGTTCCGTGCTCCCTAAGACGCCGATCAATTGCTTCGAACGTCTTCCTGTCGGGACACCTTCGTTCTGGAAACCTGTCTCGATACAAACGTACCGCGCCACGGCTATTGCCCCGTGCTAATCCATACATCAAATGGGCATCTGCCAACTCCGCATTTGTAAACATTGCACTGACTGCAAAACCACGTTCGTGATGAACACTAACCTGTTGATACTACGTACTGATGTGCTTGATGCTAGTACTGTAGAGCAATGAGTCTCATGTCAACACAAGCACCGAAGTCAACATTACTTTCCTTCAATTGGGCCAACTGGCGGTGAGTCGAGGAAGTACAGTACATACTGACGAAACTAAAATGAGCTCTAACATGGAAATTAAGCATTTCCGGACATTTGTCCACATAACATCTTTTCTTTATTTGTGTGTGAGGAATGCTTCCTGAAAGTTTGGCTGTACCTTTTTGTAACACCCTGTATAAACCTGTGAGTGAAGGTGCTGTGTAACATCAGTTTTGAACATGTGTGTGGTAGCGTACTAGCTGGTGCGGTGTATTGTATTGTTGTTGGACACGCACTCACGTTGCTCATCTCTCTGCGAAGACAGGAGTTTATCAGACGACTGTTCATTATTTTCACCATTTGATGTGGTTGGTAGTGCAGTAAACTGTGAGAGAGAGATGTATTCTGTCTAAGAATCCTCATCACGTGAAGAGTATGTCTACTGCAATGTTTCTTTGGTAGGAACTAGTTGTCCAGTACTGTAGCTGTCACTAATCATTGTTTCAGAAAAAAGAGATTTTGTTTCAGTTTGTTTATTTTAGTGGTCTAGGGCCCTTGGTCTGAGCAACCGTTCAACAATCTTGCTACCACAAAACGGCCTAGAGTTACCTGTCAGATTGCCCTAATCAGTGGTTAAGGCCAGTGTGCACTATTACCATGGTTGCATCTTACTCTTTAAAAATTGCGTTTTTGAACTGATTAATTTATGGCAGCTACTGCTCTTTCTATGGACTTAAGCTTCCTGTTTCTTTTAAAAAGCAGTTATTTTCAGTTGTTAATCTAAGTGGGCTATCATCATTAGCTTGAGCAGCTATTTAAATGTTTTGCTAGTGGCTGATGCTTTCTTTCAGCAGCATCAAATCTTGTTGTAGTTTAGTATTAAACCTCCCTAATCAACTGTGGCAGACTAGATTTGAGATTTTATTGATTAAAAGATACTGCTTTAAAATTGACTTTTAAATTTGTCAATACATGTGAGCAAGCACTCTTAATTGACTTTCAATTGTTAACTTCAGTGGTCTTGTGCTCTTAGCCCAAGTATCCATTTGCATTTTCTTACCAAAATGTGCCGTTCGTGTTTACTGACCATTTGCTATGATCAGTTGAGGCGAACTACGTCCGCCATTATATTAATGAATGTTTGATGTTTAGAACCTGTCTATTGGTTGCAAAATTATGTGGATCGGTACCTTTAGTCTGCGAGTCTGAGGCAGTGCTCAATGTTATGCAGAAGTGCAAAATTCTTTGCTATCTCATTTATTCAGCACAGTATATCAAAGCTTGCTGACCTCAGAAGTATAGCGACTACTTTGAGGCATTTACCTAGTTCCACAAACTCTGTTCTTGAAATTATTATTGTTATTTAAAACAGTTGTTTTCTAGACAAACTGCTCATGTGTTCTAACATATGTGTTATAAGAAACTGTCGTTTCGGATAAAAATAAATATTATTAATTAATCAGGATAGCAATTGATGCACACCTATCTCCTCCTCTGGGATTACGGTAATAAAGTTTTGGAAATCTAATAGTTCAGTGCCTTCCACTCAAGGATCCCTGTATCCAAGCAAATGCATTCAAAAGGCAAAAAACATCCTCATACTGTCCCGCTACCCTTTCAGCTATACATTACAAAGTATTATTCCAATCTGTCTTATACCACAAATGTAGAATGGTTGCGATTCTTGAGGCTAGAAAGATCACATTTGTACATCACTATATATTCCCTCAGTGCTTGTGCCCGTACGAGGACTGTTCAAAAAATTCTGGAACATTCGTAATTTCACACCAGCGGTGTGTTGGAGCAACATGCGGTTGGCATCCCAGGACACGCCTGTGTTTAATGTGTAACTGCCACTAGTTCCATTGTTCTGTGTCAGTTATTGGTCACTGCTGTATTGAGTAGAACGTTGTGTTACACAGTTTGCGAATTTCGAGATGGCAGATTTTGAGGAGCAATGTGTCTACATTAAATTTTGGGTGAGACTCAAGAAAACCTTTACACACACACACACACACACACACACACACACACACACACACACACACACACACACACCAAATAACACAGGAAGCCTACGGCCTTAGGCCATACTATGCGATACGAATAATTTAAAAATGACCAAACGGGAGTTAAAGATGACCCTCCTTCAGGACTCTTTGAAGTCTACCGACATCGCTCATGTCAAGAACATTCAACAAAATTGTGCATGCCAATCAAAGACTGGCTGTCCGAGAGATTACACAAGAGTGCACATTTCAAATGGATCATGTCATGTAATTCTGACACAGCATCTTGGAATGAATCGTGTTGCTGCCAAGATCGTCCCACAGCTCATGAGTCAAGACTATAAAGACCTTCACCTCAAAGTCTATCAAGAGCTTTTGGGTTGCGCAAATGAGAATGAGATGTTCCTTGAGAGAATCATAACTGGCTATGAGACATGGTTCTAAAGTTATGATGTTGAAACCAAGGTTCAATCTTCACAATGGGTTAAGAAAGGTTCTCCAGGACCGAAAAAAGCTCATCAGGTCAGGACAAATGTCAAAGCCATGATTATTGTTTTCTTTGACTTTGAAGGATTATTTCATCCTGAATTCATTCCACAGAGACCAACTGTTAATCGATGACACTATTGGGACGTGTTGCAAAACGCACCCACACATCCAGCCCTGTTGGTGTGTGACTATTGCCTAAAAAAAAGAAATCACTGTGCTGCCACACCCTCCATACTCTCAAGAACTTGTCCTTGTGGACTATTTCCAAAGTTGAAAACCCTGTTGAAAGGCCAAAGATTTTCAATGACAGTCAAAATAAAAATTAGCAGATGGCACTTCACGCGATCCAGCAGGAGATGTACCAAGACTGATTCCGAAAGTAGATACGGCATTGGACACCATGCACAATAAGTAAAAGGTAAGCGTAGAACAATTTTGTGGGCTAAGTTCCAGAATTTTTTTAATGGAACTGATATACATACTTGTTAATTGTATGTACCATTTATAAATGCCAAGGCATACTTATCAGGTTATGGTCAAAACCTGTAGTATCGTACTTTTGCTCCTACTAAGAATGAAACATTCATTTACATTAACCAACAACTGGACATGCATTCAAGTTCATAAGCATGATTACAATGTAGACTAGCTTCAGGATAGGACTCTAAGCTGTCCCACGGCGTCAATTTTGAGTAATACCATTACATGTGCAACAAGCCATGTACACTGTCCAGTCACATTAATGGAAACAGCTGTCAAAAGCCTGAACACCCATCTTTTGCAGCACTGACATGTGCAGGAAGGATCTATGAGGTTCTGCAAGGTTCCGACAGATGTGGAGCCATGTAAACTCCAGTGCCATGGCCAGCTGTGATAAGTTTCTCTGTTGAGGAGACATGGCATGAACTGCCCAATCGAAGTGGCGCCATATATTTTCGATTAGGTTCAAATCATAAGTATGGTAAACTCATTCTGGTGCTATTCGAAACAGGCACGCACAATATGTGCTGAGTGACGTCGTCCTGCTGGTAAATGCCTTGTTCCAAGGAAAAACTAACTGCATGTAGGGGTGGACATGATCCCCAAGGATATAGGTGTTTCTTCCTTTTTTTAAAAAAATGTGTCCAATATTTTGAGAGGTGATAGTACTCAGCAAAACATGAGTGACTAGTAAACACGGGCTCTCTTCTGCTGCAAGCTCCTTGCTTTCCATATTTGAGGAGGTAGTGTGGACCACAGCGAGTCAAAAAATGTCCAGCAAACATGGGCATACCTTAAGAGCTATGAACACTTGTTCCTCTTCGCATAACTGTGAAACATGCCTATTCTGCTAAGTGTTCATAGCTCTTAAGGTATGCATTTTAGAGCCCATGTTTACTGGACTTTCTTTGTTTTGGTGAATAGTACAACCTCTCAAAATATTTCACACTTTGTATGCATACTTGCATTGATCCATTGTGCCTTCTAGAACAATGAGATCACCTAGGGAATGCCCTCTGCCCTGGAACCTTCCGCACGTGGTGTTTCCTTTCAGACATTTCACACCGTACAATAGCCATCTGTCTGATGGGAGATAAGAGGTTATTTGTCTGAAAAGGCGACCTGCTGCCACTCAGTGGATGCCCGGTTGTGGTATTGGTGTGCCAAGTACAGCCATCATTGCCAATGAACAGCTGTCACAGCATGGGTGCACAAACCAGACACCTGCAGAGGCCCGAAGACACTTGGTTCATCTAGGTGGTCAGTTGCTGAACAGCTGCACATCCATTTGCCTGTACACATCTCTGCAGCTGTTATTCAACTTTTACATATATGGCCCATGGTGCTCCAGTTACCTTGGCACCAGTTGTGGATAGCACTGTTTCGCCATCCATGGTGTAATTTAACCACGGTGGCACATATCCAATTTACAAAGTTAGCTGTTTCAGCAATTCACCCACACTCAGCTCGAAAGTGCATAATCATACCCTTTTGGACATCAGATAAATTGCTCCTTTTCAAATTACAATGACCACATAGTTTTCTCCATCTGCATGACATACTTTATATACCCTCCACTGCTAGTGCTGCCACCAGTGGTTACTACATGTTGACATCGAAACATAGGTGGTGATCTCATTAATACGACTGGACCATGTATTATGTGCTTCGATAAACACACACACACACACACACACACACACACACACACACACACACACACACACACACACACACACACACACACACACGATTTAATAAGAAAACTTACCCCATATGTCATCTTCATAGCCACGAGAGAGAGAGAGAGAGAGAGAGAGAGAGAGAGTGAGTGTGTTGTCCTACATTTGTACCTTAAGAAAGTAGATTAGAATAGAACTTTACGATAGCATTTTATGTTCTACAGTACGTGTATCCTGAGGGTTTGCCATCACCAGCTTCCACAGTGCTTTGGTGACAACTTGTGTCCGTGGCTTTGTGGGGTCTGCACCACACTAACCCTGCCATCACTCTTACCAACCAAAATCTGGACTCGTGAGCGGGCCACAGTTTTCCCAGTACCCTAGGGTCCAACCAATAAGGTCTGTTAGCACTGACAACTTACACAAATACCACTGCTCTCGGTAGTTAACTGAGGGAAATCGGGCATTTCATTGTCCCTGGTGAGAGGTAATGCCTGAAATTTGGTATTCTTGGCACTGTGGATCTGAAGATTGAATTCCCTACTATTTCCAAAATGGAATGTGCCACACATCTAGCTACAACTACCATTCTGCATTCAAAGTCTTAATTCCCATTGCATGACCATAACGGCTTCAGAAACCTTTTTGCATGAATCACCTGTGTAAAAATGACAGCTCCACCAATGCGCTCCCCTTTTATATCTTGTATACACAATACTACCTCCATCTTTGTGCGAATATAGCTATGCCATGCCTTTTGTGATCTCAGTGTACATTATTGATTTGATTTTCATCTGATACTGGAGTGATACATCTGCGTATGAGGGAGCAGGATACGAGTTCGTTTGCATACAAGTTTTTTGTCCTTCCTTCTAGAAGTGGGAGGACAGCTGCCCTCCCCACCCTCTCCCTGGGTATGCACCGAATAGAAATGGCTACACATAATCGAGCAGCAATTACACTCAATTACACTGAGTAACAGAGGGAACATGCAAACCAGATTGTGTTAACAGCACATTGTTTCAAATCTTGAAACCAACACCAGAAAAAACGCATATTGAAGAGGATCCTCTAACTTTGTGCTCTTTTTTGCCCTGGATGGCAGTATATTATTGTGAAGTTTTTTTTCTCTTTCTTTGAGCGCCACGCACGCGCACACACACACACACACACACACACACACACACACACACACACACACACACACGTTTCACTATTACCGTGTTTGTTGGTTTCTGTTACAGAAACTTTCATTCTAGAATGAGGCTAACAAGACAACAGCAAAATGTGTCGAGGTAGGGAGTATATTTTGAAATATTTCTCCCATATACTAGGCAAGCTCAGAAGTGATGCAACAAATTTCTCTTGGCCAATGTCAGTTATAAAATGCAGAATATTTTGTCAGGCATCATGCAGTACTGCTGCTTCAGCCCCTTTAGTTTCATGAAATTCTGATACATAAACTTCAAAATGGCATCTGTAATAGAGAAGCGTTCCAAGCGGAGAGCTGTCACTGAGTTTTGGGGGAAAACCAGAAATCACATCTTCATAGGCACTTGCAGAAGTCTATGGATACATGGCAGTGAAACAAGGAACAGAGTCGGTGGGCAATATGTCCTTCAACAAGAGTCATGTAAACCTGTAATCTGCGTGCCAGCCGGCCACAGGCAGATGTGGCTCCTGCAATGTTGGAATGTGTGGACACTCATTGCAAGAGATTGACAGATCATAAACACCTCGCTGCTCAACTGGGTGTGTCTGTTGGTAGTGCTGACACACACTTGCACCAGTTTGGGTACTCAAAGGTGCATGCCGACTGGGTTCTCACCCCACAACACAAAACCATGGAGATCAACAACGGACCATCTGCGCAGAGTTACTTGGACATTATATGACTGATCATGACAATTTTTTGTTGAACGTTCACATGCAATGAAACATGGGTTCATCACTTTGAACTAGAAACAATAGTTGTCCATGGAGTCTCACTACACCACCTCTCCACTGAAGAAAAAGTTCAAAGCCACACCCTCAGCTGGTACAGTAATGGTGACCAACTTCTTACATCCTGAAGGGGTTATTCAGTTCCATTTATTCTCCCATGGTGTAACAATCCTCTCTGAAGTCTGTTGTGCTATCCTCAGTTAATATATGACACGACTTTAGCATGTTAGCCACCACAAAAATGCAGACATACTTATTGAAAACGCAAAGCCTCACGGAAGTCTGTGCACCCAAGAACAACTCAGGAAATTTGTTCTTCCTAGATCCGCCCTACAGCCCAGATCTCGCACCTTCTGACTTCAACTGTTTGGCCCAATGAAGGATGCTTTCTATGGGAAACAGTACATGGATAATGGTGAGGTTATTGATGCATCAACATGTTTGCTCCAATGTCTACTAGTAGAGTGGAACTATACGGGCATACAGGTCCTACCGATAAGGTGGCATACAGCCGTCGCACTGATGGGGATAGTGTTAAAAATTGGGTTTGTAGCCAAAAGAGTGGGTAATAACGTGGTGTATTGGAAACCTGAATGAAATCCACCTGCTTTCAGAAAAAGATACGCTACAGCGCTTACTGTTAGTAATATAGACGAAAATTCCTTCAAGACATTTCTGAGCACTTGATACGCTTTAAAAATACTAAGGCACAGCATGAAAATTTCAAACCAGCCTCACATTGCACGGAAATTTTAATTTGACAAATACAAACAATTTTGAGGCTACATAAGAAGCATCCAGCAAGCCAAACCTCAGCATGTATGGGGACACTTGGGACAGACTGACATGGCGTGGCTCAGGCAGCCATGTCTGATTTCCAGCCTATTAGAAACCCACCACATGAAGCGAAGTTTCATCAATCCCATATGCGCAGTCACACAGCATACGGTTCACTAACATAGAATGTTTTTATCATGGTTGCTGTTTGTGCCAGTAGGCTGACTTACAGATTGTGTCCTGTTCGGTATCATCTTTCGTCAGTTTTTGCAAAATAGCATATTAACAGTTTTTATTAGACAGGAACATCCAAATTTTAGTGAACATAACACTGTTTTTCAATTTTTAATCGAAGTTAACACACTTTCAATCTCTCCCTATGATATACATAACCAAGTTAAGATACTTTACTTGCCTGTCGTGAAAACCACTTTCAGGACAGTGCGAATAGTTTTGCAAGTGCCGGGTATGGTTTTAATCAATGTTTCAAAACTGCAGTAGAAAATTTTATATCCTTGTCACTTCTTTTTGCACCAGGGTTCTTAATGACATCGTCAGCCACACATGTGGAGAAATTGCTCTCCTCAGAGAATTACTCTTCCATTTTATATGAAAATCAAAGGTAGTTACATATTTCCAAATCCATTTCCAAATAACTTGTCATCAGCTTTGCCCTGCAGCTGGCAAAGTAAATTCCGGCACAAAACAGCCTTCACTTAACACTTTCGCTGCGACTGACGCTTATAAGCGGTCACTATCTGATTACTCCGTCTAGTTGCAGTGTCTAAGCTAGCATCATATAGTGTAAACTTTTGTTTTGTGGGGTCAGTTATCTGACGCATATTGTTCGTAATGGCGGCTAATGCACATTTGAATGACGCATGTGTGACCCCTATAGGTGTCCGACAGCATGTAGGGAAGCAGCCTACTCACACCTTATAAAATTCTCAGTCTTTCCATTGTGTGCCAGCCTAGTCCGCTGTAACTAGCTCTGACGTCATAAATGTTGCACAATACTTTAAAAATCAAGTAAATAACCTTAAACGTTTCTAGCATGTCAGGAGTAATACTAAATCAACATGTGTTGAATGCCAGTTCAATAACTTTCACCATTTTCGAAATTTGGACGTTTCTGTAAAAATCATTGGCGCGACAGGAAAGAGCTACAGACTTAAAAATTTATATTTAGATTCCTTTTTCATAATAATTTAGTAGAAACAGTATTCTGGATCTCACAAATTAAGATTTTTGTTGAAATTCACGATTTCCTGGTTTTTGTCTTAAAAATTAAGGAAGCAAGAAGCGAGATCCGCTATAATCAAAGATGTGAGAAGTTTCAATTGAATAACTATAAAACTCTAGCGATAGTGTATCTCCAAAGCGCAAGTTCAGAGCTCGTCTACTGCATGTAGTGTAATTAAATTAATTCTCTCCCCCAAAGTATTTTACTTAGCCACGTCACACTTTTATTATGATTACTTACCTGTGTGCTGATTGCACATTTAAACTGAGAGCTTGATCGGCCATCAGCAAAGGAAGCGATGATTTATTCAATAACAAAGTGGTGCATTACTAGCCCAGCAGCTAGTTGGGAGAGCCGATTTGATCAGGTGTTCCCTTAGTCGTCCACACCGCGGCTTTAGATATAAGAACGCTGCGCGAGGAAAGAAGGCCCCAGTTCTCTCCAGACGCTGAATAGCACACCACCTGTGTCGGGAGTCGCGTCGCATCGGTATCATTGCTATAAACAGCCTCGGATGCCGTATTAAGTTACTCGGGATACGCGTAACCATGAAATCATTTTCGAGTGAAGTGTTAATTCTGGGATGACTAATGATCTATCTTCAGTTTGCGTATGTCTTAGTTTCACATCCCGTCACGGGACAAACATTCTACCATTATTTAGCGTGGCATTTGATGAACATTATCATCAAATTATGGCGAGCATTCATTTAAACCTTTAATTTGAACAGTTATAGTTGCATCAGCGCATTAGACTCTGAACTGCTCTGGCAGTTGGATTGTGTGGATTTTTTTTTTTCATCTGTGACTTTCAGAATATAGCGAACTTTTTTCACGATCATTTTTGATTATGAATCCCAGACAATCTCCTAATTCCTCAGCTATAAGCTGTAGCTATAAGTGTATTTCTCAGATGAAGTGGGCACTAGGAATTCTAGTTACAGGTTTCACGTTTTGCTAATCACTTTCTGGTTGCCAAAATTGTAGTTAGAGCGCCAGTGTTGAGAATGGCGAAAGACAGCATAATTAATAGGAACATTTATATAACAATTAATTCCACCCGCTGCCCCACGTATGGTTAAACGGCCGGGAAATGCATCTTTTCTTTTCTGCATCTACATTACATTACAAACGAAACATTACACAGCAACGTAAAACCACCTGCCGCCCCACGAGCAGACTTCAAAACCTGACCACAATACAGTCAAGCTTATTTGAAGTAATGCATCTAAGGTGTCATCATTAAGTCGGTATAGAACATGATCCTACAGATCTTACAAGGTCTTGACATCGTCCTGTAGCTCAGGTGTGCTTAGGAGCATCGGTTACAAGCGGTACCTGCTGTTTCGGAGCGTTACCGGCCCGCACTCGCACGTTGCCTGGCCGCACTGGAGAGTTGCGCGCCTGTACCAATGCCACAGCGAAAGTGTTAAGCAGCTACCATGTAGACCATTTTGAACATACATTCTATTTCTTGCATTTTTTATGCAACACAAATTGGGAACATAAGCCATAATAGAATTTCCTCCATTACGAATTTCAGACGAAATAGAAGATTGAGTCATTTGCCACTGAAATTTCTCTTCTAAACCAACAGATGGCAGACGAGCAATAGATTTGAACCTGTCATCTGAACACACACCATTTGCTACAACTTATTGCATGCACTGATTTGTGCAGTTATCTGTGAAGACAATTTTTGGATAGACCTTTAGGATATATCAACACTCAGTCAAAGTGTGTCCAAAACGATACCCGATACTGTGAGCAAAAAGTTACAGCTAAAATGCAGTGGCTTAATTTATACTCAGACACAGATGACAGGGAGTACTTATGAATGTCTGTTCACTTAGGATACCAAACTTTAGCCACCTTGTGATCATGCACCATGTGAAAATTCCTTTGCAGACCCCTCCTAAATTTTCACGAGAAGTGGGAATGTAGAATAGTCAAGTTAACTTCAAAGGAGTGGTAATGCATCCACTACCAGTGGAGTAATTCTTCTGGCGACATCTCTCCATTTTTGTTAGCTGAAGATAAATGAGAAAGGTTTATAATTTATATAAAAAACAGCTACCAGCCACATGTATGGTTTAAAATAATAAACCTTTTTAAACCATACATGTGGCTGGTAGCTGTTTTTTATATAAACTATAAACCTTAAGTACAACAGCCACGTTTCTCAACATGTCGACTTTCGACAAAATAGCGATAAATGAGAAAGTTGTATAAACACAGCTATCATTGATCTCGGGATAAAACATCACTGTGATCAACTCAAATGATTACTATAGGTTTAATGTCTTATGTTAAAATAACAGCTGTCTTTCTTGGGTAGACTGTGGTACCCATGTACTACAGTTCTCCGATAGCAACTGATTAAAGGACTCGCTTTTGTCTAAATTCAATGCGATTGCAAATCAGTGGTGTTCGTGTTATCATTTGGTATTTTGCAATTATTCTTTCACTGCCGAACTAGTGTGTATATAATAAGGATGTTTTTTTCGATAAAACAGCTTTCTGGATAATTGTGCCTCAATACATCAAACAGCATGGTAAAGCCACACTGTGAACTGTAACAAATTGTTGAAAATTCCTAGTTTCATATCTGAGGAAAGCCGAATCTACAATTTTCGGAAATTCAGGGTTGTACCTGTTTGGTTCCAGTATTGTGACTTAACTATACATTGCGTAAATATTGCAAATTATTAAAATACAGGGTGCACAAAAAAGAATCATTTGATTTTTTAAAAAAATAATAACTATTATGGTATTTGAGGTATGTGTGTGTGAACAATGTACTGTTGGAAAGAGCAAACATGGCTCCCACTAGGCAGCAGCAGTATGCACCCACTTCAGTTCTAGTAAAAATGATGTCGAGACAACAGAAAGGGTGTGTTCTAAGATTTGCTCAGTGCGCCAGTAATAACTGTTCACTATGATTTTTGTCCTAGGTATGATGTGGATCATCCTGTAGCACAGAGCATTAGACAAAGGCATGAACAATTCCGAGAAACAAGTTATTTGTTTAAAGGCAAATCACCAGACCATCCCCGAGTGCGACACAGACGACTAACGCATCCCCCATAGTTTCACAAGGAGTCCACAGAAATCTGTTTGCCGTGCAGCTCAACAGCTCAATATGCCCCAGTGTCAGTCTGGCTTGTGTTGCACCAATGTTCACACATGAAACCACACAAAATTCAGCTACTGGAAGTTTTTCGTGAAGGTGACAAACAACATTTAGAGTTCTGCCGGCTGGAGTGGCCGTGCAGTTCTGGGCGCTACAGTCAGGAACCGCGTGACCGCTACAGTTGCAGGTTCGAATCCTGCCTCGGGCATGGGTGTGTGTGATGTCCTTAGGTTAGTTAGGTTTAATTAGTTCTAAGTTCTAGGCAACTGATGACCTCAGAAGTTGCATAGTGCTCAGAGCCATTTGAACCATTTTTTAGAGTTCTGCAATTTTGTTCTTGGCAAGATGGAGAATGAGTTTTCCTCCACTCTGTGTGTTTAGTAACAAGGCAACATTCAATTTAAATGAGAAGGTGAACCATCATCATGTGAGAATATGGGTTACGGGGCATGAGGTTGTACAACTTGAAAGGAACTCTTCGAAATTTAATGTGTTTTGTGCAGTTTCACAGGAAATGGTGTATGCTCCATTTTTCTTTTCCAAGTACACTGTTACAGGAAGTACATACTCAATATCTTGAGAACTTGCTTTTCCCACAGTTGGAGACCGATTCAAACGACTTTATTTATAAACAGGATGGGGCACCACCACACTAGCAGCTGGAACTGCAGGAATTTTTAAATCTAAGGATTACTGAACGATAAGTAGTTCACACTGGAAGAAATGATTCAAGCTTAAATAACTGGCCTCCAAGGCCACTGGAACTGACTGTACGTGATTATTTCTTGTGGGGGTTTATAAAAGACTGTTTATGTGCCTCCATTACAAAGAACAATTAACGAACTGAGACAATGCATTAACAGCAGCTGTGGAAACTGTTGCTCAAGACAGGCTTGCTGCAGAGTGGGAACAATTTGAATACCATATTTATACATGCTGTGCATCTCGGGGGAGGGGCATATTTAACACCTATGAAAAGATATGGAAAATTTCTCATTCATCAAAAAACAAATTCATTGCATATGTTTGTTAGTTTCAAAAATACAGATGTGTCAAATGGGATTCTGTTTGATATACCCTGTATAATCCAACTACTATATTGAAAGATAATTACTGAGAAATTTTTGTTGTAACTAATCAAAGTCAGTGACTTAACACCTGCTCACAATATCTGTGAACAAAGAGGATAAAGCCAAATTTCAGATGTTAAGCTATGCTGTTACCTGTTAGAAGCTATTTCCAAAAACATCTAAAATGTTGTAGTTCAATACTCCATACGAAAATGTAAACTGGTAATTGAGTTTTCTTCTCCCACCTCAGTGGTGATCAAATTACTACGTAACTTTCCAATAGTGAACCTCAAAATAACTGCTTCATCACTAATTGCATGTGTAGCTGTTTTCCATAGTCACTGCACAACTAAGGTAACAACTTCAATCTTGTGCCACGAACTCTCACAACAAAATAAATTACACTTCTGCCACACTATTTTTAATGTTGCAACCAAGTTGTGTGGCTGCTCAGTGCACAACAAAAGTTTCAAAGTTCATTTTTCCAGTACTACTCACCCCTTTCTTTCCATCACCAAATGTTTTCCTTGTACACTGCACTTCAGATTTCTAAATGTAATGTGTGATTTTTAACTTTAACTATCAGATCACTTTCAACCAAACTTTGTACATATATCACTTAGTGTCTGGAAAAAACCCACTGGTGGGAGAGGGGGGTGGGGGGTGAAAAGACCCCTACCTCTCGAACAGGTGGTTGGGGTGGGGGAGGGGGTGTGAAAAAGTGCAACTCTCAGAAATCTAATAGCAGGACTAGATTCATCCAGTGTTTGAGAATGACAGTACGTAGTGACTTGCAACAAAGTTTACACAAAATATTAAACCTTTACCTAACACTTTCTCACTCATGCCCTCCACAAAATGATGGAAGGAAGAAAGGTTCACTTACTACATTTTCACTGTTCATGCAGTAAAACTGCTGCATGGTTTATGACAATTTCTTACTTTTTTACTGCTAACTATTCACAACACTTTAGCAGACAGTGCCCACACATACAACTGGATATGCCTGCAAAATTATACAACTGTACGACACAATTCAGAAGATACGTCAAATATTGAGTTGCATGAAAACTTAACTGCAGGGCTAAATTCATTACATACACATATGAATTACATGCACAAATGTGTCAAATGTTTGGTATATGTGAAATATACATATGACATGTTAGGAAACTACTACTAAAACCCCTGGATCAATTTCAACCAAACTTCATACGTATATTAGTTACAATTCTGTGGGTTAAAAACAGGGATACTGAAGCCAAGAGGAAAGGATGTACATACATGTCTGGAGGATGAGGACTAGAATCAATACATACCCAGGCAACGCCTGGTACTATTCTACACAAGCTCATTAATGTCTTAAAACCAGTAATGTGTGTTGGGCGCACGCACAACACACACACACACACACACACACACACACACACACACACACACACACAGTATCACATGCCACATCAGTTTCCGGAGTTTGGGTGAGATACGATAAACAAAATTAACCCAAGAAATAGGAGGCACTTTTATGGAATTCATTAAATGAGCATACATAATGAGTTATGTAACTTTACAATTTGTACACTATGTTACCAAACTAAGGTAGTCTACACCAGATAGAGACGCTTGCTTTTTGGCGTTTAATATCCTGTGACACACACTTTGTTAATTAAGTTTTTACTCCAATAACTTATCACAAGAAATATCACTGAGAGGCAATAATTTGTTCTTTTGGAGTGCCTGCACAATTTATGATGGTCCAACACATTTCTCCATTAACAGAGAATATTTCATTGCAGAATTCCTTTACAGTGGGGTGATAAAGATGCTACTCCACAGACCCCACAATGGACAGGGAGAAATACCCCTTTAAAATATAAGGCTGCCTTAAAAATAATCTGTGTCCATACCACTCATATCTGAGTGCACACACAGGTACACCCACACACAAAGAAGAAAAAGAAAAAAATCACTAAGTTATTCAAATTAGTTCAACAAACTAATTTACTTCAGTAAAAATTTTTAACTCCATGAAACACTTGTTTGAATTAAAACTGACAGGTATTGTATGTACTGTACTTGTGGCATGCATTAACACACAGTAAATTCCAACGAACAAGAATCTCTTTGACATTCTGCTAAACAGACATTTATAAGAAATTCATTGAAATTAAATCCATTTAATTTTCCAAAATTAGAATGAAGCTTTGCATACACTTCCAAAATTTAATCAATTCACAGTATAACTTAAAAGTCTTACATTGTATATATATGTACAAAATTTAACATTTTAAGTTCAGTAACAAATTTCCTTTACAAACAAACTGAAATTCTGAAGCTGCTATTACATTACTGTACAGGTGCTTTAACTATAAGTGATAAAAAAATTACACTTAACTTCAAAACAGAGTACCTGCTTGAATCAGAATCACAGGTCAATGTGAACTACAAGTGTAACTGTAACAGCAGCTTCTTTAAGAAGAAAATAGCTTAAATTTTATCTATTTTCTGGCATGGACATTCATAAAAATCAGTTTCAATTTTAGAACATTAAGTTCACTGCTCCATGCAGAAAATTGTTATTAAATGTTTAAGTATTTGATAACAAATAAAATTACATACTTGAGTTTTTTCAAACGAGCAATGAGTTTACACTTCCACATAATTCAGAGTAGGTTCTGTTTACTTATCTCAAAAGATGACTTATCACACCAGCATTAAATAAGGTCTACTATGACCAACTTTCAACTTAAAGAGCAAACTGGCTGATGAGACAGCAGAAGCAAACACAAATATTTAACTTTATGCAAAAATTAACTAAAAAACTCAATTATTCCGATTCTCAACACTTTTTCATTGAAAGTATAGTAACCAAAAGAGTCTGTTCCACTCAAACTGTAACAATTATTTGAATACAGCAAACACACAGCCCCATCTCCGTAGAACACACTTCCAATGAGCTAATTAAAGTCAGTCTTTTCCAAATACACATGTACTATTCACATACACTATCCACTTGTGTCCCAAACAGCCTTTTCCCATCATACAAATATGGTTAAGTTGAATTCACGGAACAATGCACCTGCCTGGCACTGCTCTGAACACTTTATTGAACCAAAAATGCTGTCACTTATTCACAGGAGCCTGGAGCTCATCTTGCAGATTAAGGCTTAAAGTGACTGACAAGGCACGAACAGTACAAGACTGTACTGCTCAGTGTATCTTAACACTGCACCACCAGAACATTTAAAGATCTCACTGGCTTTAACCCTGTTCAAGTCAAAGATTCAGTACTGATTACAAGTTCAACTGGAATCAAACACTGTTTGACAACTGCTTTTACATTTTGAAGGGGAACAAGTACACATTTCACACTGAAATTAAACCTGTTCCATAATAACAAAGAAAAAAACTTTTCTCCATACAGACAGAACCAAACACACTAACTACTTCACTTAGTCAATTACCCTCAGAAGATGCACACTATCATTTAACATAAGAAAATTTGTTCACATTTTTATATCAACAACAAAAACACCTGATACAGTTTATCAGTAAGAAATTAACTGAAAATTTCTGGAAGCCACTAACACAGAAATTACACACACACACACACACACACACACACACACACACACACACTATTTACTGCAGACAACATCACTACTACACTGTAACATCGTAATTCAACAACATGCAGTTACCATTCCATTATTTATGACATCAATGGGAGGGATACAATGGAGAAAGTGCTGGGGAAAGGGAGTGGATGAACGGAACTAAACATCTACAAAAGATTCTTCTGAACTGTCCAATAACCTGTCAGATTTCCTTAAGGAAGTATTTTATAATAAATTTAATCTTAAGGCTGCAGATCTGAAGCCTTTTCCCCCGCAAATAATGTAATTTAAGATGGTGCGTAGTGTGTGAATCTCATTTCACTAAAAAATATTTTGACAAACCATTCAGTACAGAGCCATGCTCTGTTCTGACAGATGGTAAGAACACCAATCACACTTTAAGAAGTAGAGCTAATTTACAATACTGGAATTATAGCATCCCTAATTATGCGCTCCACAGCAGTTCTGCTTTATACTGTAATGGAAACTTGTATTCAAATCGTATCTTAGTAACAGCTGCTAGGCATTTACATAGGCTCCTGAATCATAATGATACAGAAGTCTATAACAATGTATTCAGATTCTTTCTCTTAGAATCTAAAAATTAACAACCATATTCCTGATTATTAATGTTAATTCAATTTTCAGACTTTTGAGGAATGAAAATTTTATTTGACTGTACAGTGCTGCTTACAGCAACGAATAATAGAATCTGCAAGTAAGCTGAAAGCAAGTATCACTGAACACAAAACTGTCAGAATTTGCATTCATTTTAATTTGTTGGGTGTGAGCAAAAGAAAGTTTCTGTCTAGAAACTGTACGCAATATTGTATTTCCAAATCTCTAGAACGACATGGCAGTGATGTCCTTGCCTTCACAGAATGTCGCATCACTGGTTATTACAATGAAAATTTTTTTCTTTGGAACATCACTTCTTAACATATGCAAAATTTTGTAGTATGAAGGACTAGAAAAAATACAGAAGTTAACAACTGACGAGCAACATCTATCCGGCCTCCACAATATGGACATGTGTTCACACAAACACGGTTGCTGACACTCGAGCTTTCAGAAATTTTTAATTATTTCTTGGTTTTTATGAAGCACAGAAGTAATAGGATGACAGGGTAGTCAACAGGTAATTGAGAAAAGGTAAAAACCAAATTTTGAATTTAAAGGAAGCCAAGTGGCAGAACAGGCTTGTGAAATAATGCCCACCACCCCTACAGCTTTTTTTTCCTTCAATATTCTATCAGAATAAGAGAAACGAGTAATCCTTCAGAAAACAAAATCCATCTAATCCACATGCACTTGTCCGCCAGTCTATATGTGCACTTCTGTTCCTATTTTTGCATCTAATATGAAGACACTACTACTGTGATATATCTAGTACTTTTTTTTTACATTTACATTACCTTTAAAAATCAGAGCTATTACTAAAATATAGAGGTTCATTTCTTTTGCAAACAATCTCACTTCAAACATGTACCAGGCATCACCTTGACAAATTTAGTTCCCACCTTGGGGGGTCACCTGCCCTATGACGACGAAAGCAACAGTACATCATCCTCTCATGCCGCCCCCCTCCCCCCTTCTCTCTCTCTCTCTCTCTCTCTCTCTCTCTCTCTCTCTCTCTCTCTCTCTCTCTCTCTCTCTCTCCCTCCCGCCCCCCCCCCCCCACACACACACACAAAATACATCTATGTTCATTAGCCAAACATCTTGAGAGATGTACTACCTGTAACTGAGGCACTTCCAGGAAGTTTAATGACATTTTGAAATAATAATGATGAACAAGAAAATTACATATCAATTACACAGTTATAATTTAATACTGAACATGATACCTCTGGTCAGAAAGGATCCTCACAGAAGAATACAGAGTAGAATCCGCTCTTCTGTGAACAGTACACCAACATTTGTTAACTGGAGTACAAAATGTTACTATTAAGACTATATGTAGTTGTTGATATTGCTCTTCTTTGTTTCTAAAGCTTATCCACTGTAACAAGGGTCACACACTTCCCCAATTTGTATATTCGAACTGCAGAAGACATACTCCTCGTTAACAACCAATGTAAACATCAAGGTTAATGACTGGTACATTTGTCCCTCTCCCTTAACACACAAGAAAATTTGTTTTATAAAATTAACAGCTGTCTGTTAAATTTGTATATTCGAACTGCAGAAGACATACTCCCCATTGACAGCCAATGTAATCATGAAGGTTAATGGTTACTACATTCATCCCTTCCTCTCCCTCAACACACAAGAAAATTTGTTTTATAAAATTAACAGCTGACTGTTCTCAAATTCACACTGTTTTGATACAAAGAGGAATTTAAATCACACTACCCTCAGTGGTCAGCCTAATAACGTTCACTGTTAAGTGTGTGTATTAATTTTCCACACTGCACACCAAAAATTTACCTAACAGACAGCAAAACACAAGCAGCAGAATTTCTCTCTCTCTCTCTCTCTCTCTCTCTCTCTCTCTCTCTCTCTCTCACACACACACACACACACACACACACACACACACACACACACACACACACACACACACACCTCCCTTGCCCCCTTTCTTCCACTGCTAACATATCAACACGGATTAAAAACTTGCAAGAAAAATCTAACTTTAGAGCATTATTGATAAATTCATTTTGCACAAACTGAACTTCTTAATTTTAGTACAATATGCACTCAGCAACAAATTGTTGACTAGCCTGGTAAATTTTATGCAAGAGATGGGAAGTCATGGTCGTCATCAAACTTTGGAGCACTCTGCTGCCGAGGACTACGATTCTGGAAATTCTCTTGTCTGTCAAATCGGTCTCTCATCTGAAACAGAAATATTCCTCAAAAACTTGTCAGTCAGATGTTCTCTTAAATGAATCTTCTAATCTAGCCAATATTGTTAACTGTCAATACACCATCACACCTCTTGGTCATTTTTTATTTAATGTAATATAAGTTATTGTCAAACAAGAAATAGCATTAAATTATCACACACAGCTGCAGTGATGGAACAGTTTAGGCTACAAGAAACAATCCTGTATTAACTATGTGGTCTCTCTTTCTGAAGACACTGGCACAGCCCAAAGAAGTCACAAACTGAAATAGCATGCAAGTGATGTATGAGTGCATTGGCATGTACATACCTGGGCTCATGCAACTGGAACTGGGTAAATGAGGTTTTTTAAACCTATTTTCTAGTTATACCACTAAAATCAAACACCTGCATTATCATCCGAATGTGAATTCTGGCTCATCAAAACTTTATATTTGGGTTAAAACATATCTGTCAGACAAATACAATATAGAGGAAGTTTCCATAATCAGCAAATTTTACAGTAAAAAGCATCTATGGGAAGAAGTGTCAGTCCACAAAGCAAACCAATCAAAGCACAGACTTGTGCAACAATGTCTGACAAAATCTTAGTCCTCTGTTCACACAATCAGATGTCAGTGACACTGCCTTGCAACCTGAGAGACCGAACACACAATTCTTTGTTCTGGAGCAAGTTACAAAATAAGAGTTTTACTGTTGTGACTCAATTATTCTCTTGTTTTACCATCTAAAGATTTGTTCCTGCCAGTCATAATTCTTATTTAATATGTACATCACAATTCTTATTTAGTTTATTCAGACAATTTTCAGCAGCAATTTGTGATGTTTTTGCAACACTACAGCAGCTCAGAAAGCAAGCATCACAGCTAACTCGTCCCAGTGTAATGAAAACACATGAAAATTGGAATTATTTCCCAAAATTACTTCTACACAGATAAAAATCTGGACACAGCAGCAAAGCTTAATGTTAAAAAGGGAACCCTCATCCCATTCTGTCATTAGCAGAAGTATCAATTTTGTATGGCTACACACAGTATGCAAAGAAAACTTTATTTAACAGATGGTACATATTGTTCAATATGTCCAAAACAGGAAACTTACAACTTTACGTGTTGCAAGAAATCCTAGCCTTTTATCTCAATGAAGTCTATCCGCTGAAGACAGTTGCTGCAGTTTGACTACTATCTGAAAAGTCAAGCAGCTTTAGAGGAAATAGAACCAATGATTCATCACTGTTAGATCTGATATATGTGCATCTGTCTACAAAGCAATATTGGCTGTGTATGTGGTGAATCAGTTACTGAAAGAAGCAATAAGGTTGCTTGCCTCGTCTACAAACTTTTATGCCAAGTCTGATTTTCCTTCGAACACAACAACAGTCACAGAGGAATTTTGTTTACATAGTCAAACGTACAATTTGAAGACTTGCTGCAGGTTACTGCTGAATTAGAAATAAATAGTCTGATAATTTATCGTGTTCATCTGTATAACGCAAATTGTTGCTAACATGCTTCACTTTAAACAACTTCGGTTGCTCTTTTCCAATGTATGTAATATTTAATAGGCATAAAGCACAAACTGTTAAATACTATTAAGGTAATCTGCAATGTGCAACTTCCAGGTGGACTACAAATTTATGGAAGTTTGATGTACAATTCAGTTCCATTTTTATTCAGAGTCATCAAAATACTTTTTGTCAGTATTAGGAGCACTGCATAAGGCTCTCAATTCGCTCTTTAGTTACATTTTATTAGTTCACTCACTGCTTGCAACCCAAAACATGATGAATATAATTTCGGATTCTTTTAACAGTAACAATGTTCCGTCTATCTATTCCACAGGACATGAGAAATACCAAACTGAATAGTTTGGTGTTAGTTCACTACCCTGGGGGGAGTTCATCTAAAGACGAAAGGAGGGCAACAGCTTAACAAATTATTGGATTTGGCTTATCAAACACACTTAGAGTCCCACACTTTTAGGGTCACACTAGACAGAATCCTAAACAGATTTCTCCAGTTTAACTGAAATAAGGAATAACTCACATGAACTACTTAAGCTCATGGTACCTGTAAAGTGGCAACTGTTCTCAATGGATGCATTACACTATAATCCACCAACAGAACTTTAATTTAAAATTATTTGGTGTTGTGTCGGCATAAGCTGTCACCAGCACACCAGTCGGCAAATATGTAGCAAGAAGATCGATAGCAGGTGCTGGATCAAGTGCATCTATCAGGAGAGGGGCCACAGACATACTCACAAGCAACATGCCGCTGACACCCTCTCAACTGCAAGTATTTAGATTGCCGCTGCTACCGGAGGGCTCAGTCACCGGTCAGTCTCTGTCACTAGTGCAGTCACTCATTCACTTGCTCAGCCACTGATGCACCAACTCACGCTCCAGTTTGGTGTCCATCATTCACTGCATTGCAGGACTTGCACTTCACCAGCAGTGAGGCCAACGTGGACTAATATTGAAGAGCTTGTACCACAACACATGGACACTGTTAAAGTTATGTAGCAGCTACCTGTTTCAGTAAATAATGAACTCTGTTAATACATGTGGTACAGGTATGTTGCAGAAAGAGGATACCAGCCAAGTAATGACATCCTCGCCCAAGATTCCTATGGTACAAGACCCTACAGAGCCGATGAAGATTCAACAATGTCAATGAGGATAATTCAGTGCAGATCGAAGATAATCAAATTTGATGAAGATTTTGCTTGCTTCTCATGTGTTTTAGCCTGCAGCTATTTGCTGATTTTTTGTTGTGTTCTTTCATGTATTCCAGGAGGGGAGCTGCACAACTAATCAAATTTCTTTTTTCAGAGGCCTTGCTTGCTTTTTGATGTAACATTTGTGTAAACCATGGCTACCCCACCCCCTGCCCCTGTGCCTCAGTCACAGATGGCCAATGTGATTGAGCTAACACTGGCTTTTTCAGTTTCTGAACCAACAAATTGCTGCCTTGCTGATGACAGTACAACAACTTCTGGCTGCACAACCAACCAACCAACCCAACAAGTGCCGCCAACCAGCGTAACACCGTTCCAAGTCCATTGTCAAGTTAATTGCATTCAAGGTACTGTAAAGCTACAATACTATCTTTTGACTGCGGGACCCCCCAGTGTTCAGGTTAATACAAAAGCTCTTCCCAATCGCATCTCCCGTCAAACTCGGCTATGACGAAGTAATCTCTACATTAAAAAAGTACTACGACCAGCAAGTTCAATTGGCTGCAGCCAGAAATCAGTTCGTTTGCTTGCAGAAAAATCTGAAACAGAACAGACACCGTACATCAGTAGTACACAGAATTAACGAGTATGACTAGGAAGTGTAAATACAAGTGTAGTTGTGGCAGCTTTTACAGTGATTTAATGCTCTGCAATGCGATAACATTCAATGTCTCAGATAGCAGAATACAGCAAAAAACAGATCTTAAAGTACTCTGATCCATCACTTCACCAAGTACTGCAAATATTAGAGCAATATGATTTAAGTGCCATAGCAGCCGGTAAGTTTCTCCGGGCCATAATTTGTCAGGTCAAGTCGCTCCTTGCTCGTGACCGCCCCAAGCAGCCACAACAATGAACACTTACACAGCCATGTAGACAGGTAAACAGGACTGTGAATTTAGTAAAGTCTTGCCCTGGATGTTTTGCTCGCCAGAAGAGACAGCAATGCTCATCATGTAATGCAACGCATTACTAAAACTAAAAAAAGAAACTCCTCCCGAGCAGGCCATGAAGGCCCAAATGGTACAGACCGGCTGCCGTGTCATCCTCAGCCCACAGGCATCACTGGATGCAGATGTGGAGGAGCATGTGATCAGCACACCACTCTCCCGGCCATATGGGAGTTTCCAAGATCGGAGCCACTACTTCTCAATCAAGTAGCTCCTCAGTTTGACTCAAGGGCTGAGTGCACCCAGCTTGCCAACAGCACTGGGCAGACCAGATGGTCATCCATCCAAGTGCTAGCTCAACTCGACAGCACTTAACTTTGGTGATCTGACGGGAACCGGTGTTACCACTGTGGCAAGGCCGTTGGCCACAACGCATTACACATGTGGAAAAAAATGTCATGTCCAAGCAGTTTGTTTGCAATGGCACAACGCCAATTTTGCCTGCTCCCAGAAAAAAACAGGCTCGTGCACATGCAGTGAATGCTGCATTTTCAAAACCTACAGCAGGTTTTGACAGAAGTAAAATTAAGGTTGTGCCACCACCTCACCTTAGAGCAGTGCAACAACATTATAACAAACTATTTGTCTCATTACACATTGCTGGCCGTTGTGCTAACTTTCAGTTAGACACAAGCACCTCAGTAACTTTGCTTAATTGTGCCACACACGAAAAGATAGGCTCACCACGCCTTTCTCAATCTAGCAAGCACCTCACTGCTTACAACAGACAGGAGATTTGAGTCCTTTGACAGTGTAGTTTGCCTGCCACTTACCAATCTCACACTAGGACAGTGAATTTTATTGTATTCAAATGAAGAGACAGCAAGAACATACTCTATTTAGATGCCTTTGATTTGTTTGGCCTTATCATGTAAGACAATGTACTTTCAGTATCAGCTTTTGCACCAAGAGACAGTGTCATTAGCTTGCTTAAAGAATTCCTGAACTATTTTCCGAAGGAATGGGTCCTTTATGAGAAAGTAGCCAGTGAATTCAAAGAATTCCAAGTTAATGGTGTAATTGCTTCCATACAAGCTAGTCAGTGGGCAAGTCCTCATTTTGTTGCCTACAACTTCTGGTCGCATTCGAGTTGACTACAAGTCTACAGTCAACCCACAGACAGCTGTTGACACCTGTTACCTCGCCCTGAGGAACTCATGGATACGCTTGGTGCACGACATTACTTTTCTAAGACAGATTTGCATTTTGCTTACTTGCAAATTCCACTGAATGAAGAATCATGGAAAATGTGTATTGTAAATACACACTTAAGGACTGTTCAAGTATTTGCGTTTGCCCTTCGGCAGTGCTTCCGCACTCACCATTTTTCAATGTTACTTGGAACAGCTGACTGCAAAAGTGCCATTTTGTTGAAACTACCTTAATGATATTGTCATCTCAGGTCATATACTAGAGGAACACATTGCCAATTTGTGTACTCTTTTTCAAGTGTTGTCAGAAGCAGGACTCTGTCATCTAGAAAAGTGTGAAGTTTTTAAAACTTAACTACAGCACTTTAGTCATGTGATAAACAGTCTGGGTGTGCAACACCTCCAGAGTCATTTGCTTACAATCCGTGACCTGCCCATTCCTCGTGATGTGTCTGAACTGCAGTCAGTAGTAGGCAAGATGTATAACTACATTCGGTTCATACCCAATGCCTCAGATCGCAAGATTGATTGCATCGCAAAAATGTACTTTTTGTGTGGACTGAAGACATTTCAGAAACTCTAAAATGCCTTACACAGTGACAGACATTTAGCGTATTTTGACCCTACCAAGCGAATTGTTTTGCAAGTCAACGCTTCGTCCTACAGTGTCAGCACTGTGCTTTCGCACAGAAAAGGTCCGAAGGAGCGTTTTTGTTTTGCCTCAAAGTTGTTAACTTGAACGCAGTGCAGTTATTCTCAAACTGAAGAAGCTGCTCTTGCTACTGTGTATGGTGTCACAAAATTCCGTCACTATTTGTGTGGTTGCAAGTTCTACTTAGTGACAAATCACAAGCCTTTGCAGTCCTTGTTTCATCTGTGAAATCCAGTTCCTATATGCACTGCTTAAAAACTGCAATTATCAGTTTTGTTGTTTTTGAAGTATCAGTATGAAGTTGTGTACAGACCTATGGTAAAGCATAGGAATGCAGACACCCTATCTTGCCATCCGATTAGCCTAGACTGATTTTGATGCATCTGCGACAGCTTGTTGCAAATCAATGTGCAGGACTCTGAATAGCTGTAATCTTTTCACTTGCACTCCAGAAAAATATCACACGCCACAGAAGCAGACAGATCTCAATATTTTGTTCCATTACATTCATTCAGACATCTTGGCCTCGTTCATTGAATACTATCCAGAACTCAGTTGTGAGCCAGCATTTTCCATGTCAGCATTACCTTACAATTCAACAGGGTTTGATTCTAGTTCAAAATGACACTGGACAATTGCGTATGCTTATTCCCGAAGTGTTACAAAAGAATGTGTTGCAATTGCTCCACCATAGACATTTGGGAATTGTTTGCACTACTTAGCAGGGTATGAATGCTCACAGGAACAGATGAGGTCAGCGTAGTGCATGCACAGAAAAGCAATCCTGCTCAGTCACAGATATTCTCAGCTTGGTCGGACTCATTCGACATGGCAACAAGTGCACACACACTTTGCAGGACTATTTTGGGACACTCATTGGCTCATAGCGGTAGACTTTTAGCAAGTTCCCACTTTCGATGTCTGTGGCCTCTACCACATCACTTATCACCACCAAGCTTTTTCCTCCCCTCATCATGTAATTCACAATCTGCCAGCATTTACCACACATTAGGTTGTCAATCCATGACATACCACAGTAAAATATTTCTCTTTAAGCTTCTCTAATGTGATTCATCTGAACAATAAAACAGGACCACCAATGCAAAATGTCTGGATGTTCTAATAACACATTTCTTATTTTTGACTACACCATAACTTTCCTAACAGACACTGTACCCTTCTTCAACAGATTTCATGTTGCAGACCTGGAGGAGTCTTTGCAAACTCCGCACAGTTTGCATACAATTCTGACTGTGCCCCAGATCATTCACTGCTTGGTATAATTAAGCATTACTTTGAGTACTCCACTTTATCGTATGTTAAGGCGGCCAAAGATTTATCATCAAATAACTTTTACTCTGAAAATGTGTTTTAGAACAATACAATAACCAATGGTGTTTCTGTGTGAAGCACTATGGCAGTTTTACCAAGTTCAATATAAAATAATTCACACCGATTAGGTGCTGCATCGGAAAAGATCTGGGATGAAAACTGACCATTACTCACCACGAGTTTTCAGCAATTTATTTGAACGATTCCTGGAAAACTGTGCGCTTGCCAAGTTAAGCATGCTTTGTCCTGCATACATAGCTGCTCTTAGTGAAGATTTTAAGATGGAGATGAGAAATTCTTTCTGCCCCTTTCAATGTTGGCACATTCAATCAATCTTTTCAGCATCACTATGTAGCAACAATTAACTTCTAGCAGCATCACCAAGCACTGAAGGCGACAATGTCAGTCAGGAACTATCTAGCCTCTTGTCCATCTTTTAAGACATCTTTTGGGAACATTGCTATGTATGAACCACAGCTTTAGCTCTCACATTTAATTGCATTTTTGTTGCGAGACAAATAAAACAATAGTTATTTATGTACATCATAAACACACATTACTCAAAATACAAACAAAGTAGGTTTATTTTTCCTGTAAGTTATTTACACTACTATCATTAAAGCAGACTATTGAAAAGATGGTGCTGTCATAAATTGTGGTAAAAAAGTTTAAGTATGATTATCAAAAATTTTGGATTTGAATTCAAGGTCTTCCTTCAGAAAAGAATTTTATTTTTAAAGTCACAAGAGTAGTCTACTTTTTAGTTAAGCATGTTACACAAAATTTCAGCTCACTATCTTTAATAGTTTTTAGCCAAAGGGTACCAGTACATGAAATAATTTAACTTTTGGGATATTCAAGTTAAAGTTAAAACTTGCTTTCTCTGTTAAACTTTCACAGCACTAATGCATCCCAGGTACATATTTATCTTGTTTCCTGTGGTGTTCTTCCTCCCTGCTCTTGTTCACACTACAAATTCTTGTTCTTGCTTCCTTGGTGGCTACTGACTGACTAGAACAAAAAGGAGAAGCCAGCCTCTGTGCAACACATTAAAACTTCCAGCCTAAAAGCTCACTAGGGTGGAGTACACAAAGGGACAAAGAACATGTGCTAAAACTTAGACAGAATGATAAAACCCACCCTCACGTATAAAACTTAAATATAAATCAGCCAATGAGGCGTTGTCAGCTAAAATTAATGGCAACAAGTCCGGTAACTGAAGATTTCATCACAGGGTAGCCAAAGAAGGACAGCGCAACAGAATATGGGCCACTGTCAACAGAGTGCCACACGAGCTGGGTCTTCACGGCGCAAGGGGTAACCGTAGGTGACCCAAGCATGGCCAATGCAGAGCTGACAGAACCACCGAGACCCTGCGAGAGACACGCATAGAATACTTTCACACATTCATAGTCTCCTTAATGACACAGTTTGTTGGGCATACTGTTACACCATGCTGTCTCCCAAAGCCGAAGACCCTTGCAGCATAATCATGAGTGCAGGTCAGTTAAGGAATGCCAATCTCCGTAAGTGGTTTCAGTGTAGCCTGTTTGGCCAACCCGTCAGCAAGTTCACTGCCTAGGATGCCAACGTGTCCTGGGGTCCAGACAGCCACCACTGAATGACTGGACCTTTAGAGGGCATAGAGGGACGCTACCGAAGAATGGCAAGGTTACCACTGATCGATAGCTCGGAGGCTGCTCAAGGAGTCACTGCAGACAAGAAATGACTGCCACGGCATGAACGGATGTGCTTAAGAGCACGAGATATGGCCACCAGCTCTGCAGTGAAAACACTGCCACCACTGGGCAAGAAATGCTGTTCAATATGGCCTCTGTGAACATAGGCAAAGCCAACATGACCATCGGCCATCGAGCCGCCTGTGTAAACCACTTCAGAGCCCCGAAACACATCAAGAATCGAGATGAAGTGACAACGGAGAGCTGCAGGGTTAACCAAATTCTTAGGGCCATATGGAAGGTCGACCTAGGTTTACACCATGGAGATGTATGTGAATGGACCTGGAGCAGAGGTGATAAAGGGAAGGACTCCAGTTCAGACTGAAGGGATCGGACACGAACAGCAATCTTAAGCCCTGACCTGGGCCGTCAATACGGGAGATTAACCCCCGTGGTTGGGAAAGAGATGCTGTAATTTGAATGTGTGCAATGTAACTGGTGAGCAGTTGTGCATGTGTAATCTGCAATAGAGGGACTCCAGCCTTCACCAGTGCGCTGCTCACCAGATCCTTCCCAAAAGCTTCCGATGCCGATAGGCTGATAGCTATCCATACCAAGCAGGTATTTGCCGGGTTTGAGCACTGGAATGGTGCTCTACTGCCACTGTAATGGAAAGATGCCATTGCACCAGATCCAGTTGAAGATGAGGAGATGTCACTTATAGTCGGATGGGAGATGTTTGATCATCTGACTATGGATCCGATCTGGCCCAGGAGCTGTGTCGGGGCAATGTGCAAAGGCACCGAAGAGCACCACTCTGTAGAGGACTTTCCTTTCCATCCGCCATTTGAGGGTGCAAAAGGCGGGGGTCAGTTCTGTGTCGCAGAGGCTCAAGCGTAGTGCTCCACAGTTGCATTTGCATCGGTAGATAACATGCCACTGATGTTAATGCCAGTGATGCCTGTCAGGATATGGTACCCAAAAATACATCTTCTGACTTTCATCCAGACTTGGGAAGATGATGTATGACACCCAATGGTCTAGACGTACCTCTCCTAACAATCCTGCGTCTGTCTTTTTATAAGCTGTGCGCAAGGAGCAATTTAAAAGCTATTAGGTGCTCTAGGGAAGGGTGCTGCTTATGTAGCTGTAGAACTCACTGATGCTCTTCAATTACCTCAGTGATTTCTGGCGAACACCAAGGTACTCGCTTTCTCTCAGGGCACCCTAAAGAACAAGGGATCGCATTTTCCACTGCAGAAACGATCGTTCTAGTGACTCGCTCAACCACCACATCGATGGTACCATGTAGGGGAGATTCAACAGTGACAGCAGAGGTGAAAGCTTCCTAGTCTGCCTTGTTTGCTCATATGGGTAGACGTCCGGAGAATGGCGCTGGAGAGGTGACAGGAAGATGAGAAAGTGGTCACTACCACACAAGTCATCGTGGGCTCTCCAGTGGACAGATGGGAGATGTCCTGGGCTGTAGAGGGATAAGTCAATGGATGAGTAAGTACCATGAGCCACACTGAAATGTGTGGGGGTACCAGTATTTAAGAGGCAGAAGTCTAGGTCGAGTTGAGATGGTGAAGTTTCGACATCTCTACATCGGTCAGTAAGCACAGTGCCACCCCACAAGGTGTTATGGGTATTACTATCTCCCAAAAGTAGGAAAGGTTTAGGGAGTTGATAAATATGTGCAGCCAATACATTCAGGGGTACTGTACCACCTGGAGGAAGATAGACATTGTAGACTTATTTCCTGCATCATCCTTATCCTGACAGCCACAGCTTCAAGAGGAGTTTGAAGGGACACGGTTTCACTACATAATGGTATCAGGACATAAATGCAAACCCCACCACACACTATTACAGTTGCTATGGTTTTTGTAATATCCTTATAGCCAATGGCTGTTAGAGCTCTTCACAATAAAGGATGGCAGCCAAAAACAGTTGCAACTGTTTTTGGCTGCCATCCTTTATTGTGAAGAATTTTAACAGTTGCTGCTGCAGCCATGTTTAAAATCTTGTTAGAGCTCTATGTATATTTAGTCCAGACACTCCTGTCAGTTCCATAGCATCAAGCCTTGACACTGCAGCATCACTGAAACATAGATCAGCATCTAGCACACCTATTTTCAAAGTATTTAGTCCTGTCAGAACAGGTTTTTTTTTTGTATGTTCACATATACAATTGTTGGAACTTTTTCATTTGGATTTTCAGTCATACCATGTAAACTTTTTCCTAATATTCTTGTGTCACTAAGGTACCTACATATAAGCTTTGTAACTTCCATTATAGCAAATGGCAAAGAATGTTTATGTTGTAGCTCTCACCTTGAGCAACAGCCCTTTGGTAGCCACAACACAAATCACTGCCAGGTGGGCAGAGTGCATGACATGGGTTTTCATCTGTAGAGGATTCATGAAAGAAGCTAACCCATGCTGCCTTTTTCACTCCCTGAAGATCATTTTTATTGTTTTACGACTTGTCCCTAATAATACTGCAACCTGTCTGTAAGCCAACCACGTCCACTAATCCACCGATAATCAACTAATTTCTTTCCCTTCAAATTCCTCTTCCAGTTCCTCAATCTTGTACCTAACATTTTCTAGACATGTCCAACATATTCTGTAAGCATAAGGTTTGGATTCAGAAATTTTTTGGTACCCTTTTAGTCTCCATCTCTTAGGCAAGATGTATGTATCACACCATATTTCTCCACTGACCTGTGAAATATCTTCACAACACCTTCAGATTCCATCCTTCCACTGTAACCACTAAAATTAATCAAACATTTCACAATTTTCAGTTCCACTAGTTCAGCCGTGACAGTACTTGGTAATACATTCCACATCAATGACTTTACCACTGTCCAAGGAGGTCACTGTCACTACATTTAGGAAACTATGGCCTCTTCATTGCCAGGATGCATCCAGGGCTGCATACATAGATCATGTATTGCCGTCATTCATGTCTACACTTTCCGGAACAGCATTTTTCGTACTATCATTTGTTATTTCTTCTAAAGTATGTAGAATAATTTTATTACATCTGTCAAACCTCGTAGGGGAGGTAAGTCCATAAGAACACACAAAATTTGTGCACTTCTGTACACTTTTTGCCTGTATACCTCATAGCATAAGCAAGTTTAATATCATTGTTATACATGTTTAGTTACACTGCATGTGTAACCACATTCCCTTGAATCCCAAAAATTACAAACAATTCTTAACTTTTATGCACAACCTTTTCTAGCATTTTCCAGACGCCAACACCTGGTTGCCGTCTTTCTTGACTTGGATAAAGTTTGTCATGACATGGCGAAATCATATCCTTGCCACATTGTATGAGTGGGGTCTCCTGTTGCTCCGTACTTTGTGTCCAAGTTGGTGCCTCCCATAATTCCTCCCCCCCCCCCCCCCCCCCCCCAGAATTCCCAACTACCTTCACACCACTGTTGCCACATTCCTTACTCTGCAAAGCTTCAGATAGAGCAGAGTTCAACAATAACACAACCTGAATGAATAGTTATCAGCATTAACACTGTCAAGCCCACTGTCCAAATATTTCAGTTCTAACTTCAAAGCACTGAGTAGTTGTTGATTCAAGTGCAGTATCACATTTTATTTCAATATTAGCAGAGTTAATCTATTTGGTGGACCAGTTTGCATAAAAATTACATTGGTTAACACCAAACTAGTTAATTCTTTCCATGTAAGCAATTACTTTGCTGTAAACAAAATATTCACACCAAAATAACAACAAACAATAAGTAACACACACTATAAACAAAACTGTAAAGCTGTTGCACGTGAGCCAACTTAAGGGACTACTAAGTCATAAAAACGAAACAAATGAGACCAAAACTTCATTTTTAACAGAGCTGACTGTGTTACATGGGGATGTTGTTGTGCATGCAGCCACTTTCAAATTCCGCTAATTTTGGTACTTTCTGTGGTCCTTTTTCCTGGAAGTAAACTTCTGTCAGTTATTCAAGTGCAAGCCCCTTAAGAAATCGTTCATAACTGTGAAAGTATGAAACAGTAACACTGCAGGCAACAATGGCTACACTGCAGTACTGTCAGCTACGTAATATTGGCTGCAATCAAAAACAAATGACTACCAGCCGAAGCCTTCAGACTACTGACCCACAACTTGGGAGTGGATCAAAAAGGAGATTGGGCAACTTGAATTTTGTCCATTTGCTATTGCCCACCCCTGCTCACCTGAGACCTTGCCTGCCTGGCTGTCCGCCAAGTGAGCACACAAGCTAGAACAGCCTACTCTACTGCCTATGTAGTTCCAACCTAAGGCTTGTCATGCTGAAACCATCTTTTGGTTGGCGACTGCTATACATTAATGAAAGCCAAAAGTATTTTCACATTCCTGTATCAAGATTTGTCACTGTTCAGTGTTTTATTGGTGTAGTACTGCATTATTTTTTACAAAATGAATTTTGTATTCAAAGATTCCCACCACTTCAACAATATTTCATTTAGACAAACACTTTTTAGTAAGTTATATAGAATTAAATGAGTCCCTTAAACAACTGGAAACAAACTTAATGGAAACTGTTTATCATGGTTGCAGAAAAAAAAGATACAAAATACAACACGTGGCATAATTACATACAATTTATTCAGTTACATAACAGGTGAATAATGACAACTTCAAACTGCAACATAAACCTAGGAAGTTAATTCTGTTGAATTTTTCTCTTTTTTTTTTTATAGATACAGCAACATTGTCATTTTCATGAAAATTTGACTGTTCAAAAGCCACTGGAACATAGAATAATAGAATCCGATATCTCTCTCTCTCACTCTCTCTCTCACACACACACACACACACACACACACACACACACACACACACACACACACAGTTCCTTGCAGTTGATGTGTCACTCACAGCCGATATAATCAAACTAGAGTGTACAGTATGTCGAATAAGATATTTTGCAATTTAAAATACTACTTGAGAGATTAAAAGTTTGCCATATTTATCAAACATACCTGATTACGGTCACCCAATGGTCCTGCTCTTCCAACACCTCCATTACGGGCAGGGCCTACAGGTCCTGTACCTCGCATGCCACGGCCACCTCGCATACCACCACGACCACGAGCTCTACTGCCACGTCTCGAGTCAGCAAAGTGAATATCTATATCCAAGATGTGCTTCTGTCGTCCAACACGCTGCGGGTATTCTGATGCATCGTATTCCTGAACACAATGTTCCCACGTAATAGAAATGACACCAAAGGAGTACACAAGGTAACTTGTACCACATCTTGTATACTGAACATTATGTTGATAGGGATGTGAGCACTGTACATATAAGATACACAGACAGAATTTTACACTGTGGCACACACAGAAACTAAAGAGTTGTGCTGTACCTTCAACTTTTCAAAATAATTGCAAAGTGTTCATTAGGTACGTCACTACATTTATTTTATACTACCATGTTCACTTCAGATATAAAAATAACACAAACATTTTTATTAATGGTGCAACTTTTTTGTGAGGGGGCAGTTTAAGTAATAACCAGAACAGAACGAAGAGACAATACAGACAAGGACAGCACACTGGACGGGTGAACATGAATTTATTTTTATTTTATTTTTTTATTTGGGGGAATGGGGGAAGAAGGGGTCACACTTTAATCTGTTTACAAAAAAATGGACAAATGCACAACCATGACACAAACCAACAGAAACATACACCTACTCAACCGAAGACAGAGCAGCAGCAGTCACGATGGATGTGGAATATGGCCCACATGTTCAACAAACCAGCGCTATCAATTTTAAATGAAAACACTATCGTCAACAATAATGTAAAGGAAATGCTATTGCAAAACACATTCTGCCGAGTATTTTAAGGCTAAGATGCATAAACTCAAACAACCTCCCCTTCCAATAAAATTTTTTTAAGAAAACTATGTCCTGAATACGTTGAGGTCACAAAACACATGGGATAGAGATGGTGGTAGTACCATGTACACAAGGTGTAAAAGGGTAGTGCATTGGCAGAGTTGTCATTTGTACTCAGGTGATTAGTGTGAAAAGGTTTCCGTCTTGACTACAGCTGCACTACAGGAATTGACGTACCTTGAATGCAGAATGGCAGTCACAGCTAGATGCATAGTAGATTACAATTTGGAAATCGTTATGGAATTCAGTATTATAAGATCCACACTGGCAAGAGTGTGCCGAGAATACCAAATTTCAGGCATTACCTCTCACCGTGGACAACGCAGTGGCCAACTGCATTCACTTAATGACCGAGAGCAGTGGCAATTGCATAGAATTGTCAGTGCTGAACAGACCATATTGGTTGGACCCTGGTATGATGAGCCCAATTTCAGTTGGTAAGAGCTGATGGTAGGGTTAAAGTGTGGCACAGACAAAACAAAGCCATGGAGCAATGTCGACAAGGCACTGCGCGTGCTGGTGGTGGTTCCATAATGGCGAGGGCTGTGCTTACATGAAATGGACTGGGTCCTCTAATCCACCTGAACCCATCACTGACTGGAAATGTTTATGTTCAACTACTTTGAGATAACCTGCAACCATTCACAGACTTCATGTTCCCAAAATAAATAAACGATGCATCATGTCACTGGGCCACAACTGCTTGCAATTGGTTTGAACAACATTCTGGACAATTTGAGCGAATTATGTGGCCACCCAAATCACCTGACATGAATCCTATCACACATATATATGGGATATAATCGCTGTATCAGTTCATGCACAAAATCTCGCACCAGCAACACTTCCGCAATGATGGATGGCTACAGAGACAGCATGGCTCAATATTTCTGTAGGGGACTTCCAATGACTTGTTCAGTACATGTCACAAGCTGCTACACTGCATTGGGCAAAAGTAGGTCTGACAATATTACAAGGTATACCATGCCTTTTTGTCACCTACGTGTACACTATGTACACGGAGCGTGTTATTTCATTTTAGTTTTGATTTGTATCCTACACACAAACATTCTGCTTGTCCTGTGTCTTTTACAGCTGTTCACTAACACACACACACACACACACACACACACACACACACACACACACACACACACCAAATAAATATGTATTTACATACAATATTATTGTTTATATTTTTGAATGACAGTGACAGTGTTTTGTCATTTCTTAATTTCATAGCCACTGTCATTTTCAGCAAAATTTTGAAGCCATTTTCACTTATTAGCTGTTGACTAAAACTAATTTTTGTTTGCAAATACTACTTTTTTGTTGTTTTAAGTGGTCCAACTTTATGAAAAATTCGTATTGTATATTTAACTTTCGCCAGCTGGTTGGTTGGAGAGGATTGGGGACCAAACAGTGAGGTCATTGGTACCACAGTCGAAGGTGACACAAACTAAGGGAGGAACACCACAACCAGCACAGTCCAATTGATGGGAAAGGAATGCTAACAAACAGAGGCAGAAGGAACATTGGGACAGGGGAAGAGTAAAGAAACAGAGGGAACAGGCAGGACAAGGGTGAGAGCAGAGTACATATCGAAGTGCTACACATGACGGGATGACAGCACCGCCGCCAACCCATCTTGATCCCCACAAAAATACTATCACAACACAATTGGGACAACACAATAGGAAGACGACGCATGAAAAGGGGAAAGGCCAGCATGTAGGCAATGGCAAAGGCTTCTGAAACCAACACAGAGTCTCCATTTACAGAAGGAAATTCAGGTACTTTAATCTGGAAGGACCAATCAGCTTCACAAAGAAAGCCAAGAACAGACATAACCGTGCGAGGGTTGTTCGTTAACACCCGGGACAAGGAAGGTGAACAGTGTACGTAGTGTGAAGAGCCAAATGGTGCAGGCAGTCCAGCAAAATATGGATCATTGGGGAAGGTGTGGGGGTGGAGAGGGGGACTGGAAGGGGATGGCTCATTATAGAGTAAAAAACCATGGTTCAATCCAGCATGACCGATACGAAGATAGCACAAGGGTACATTTCTGCTGGGAGATGTGGAGGGAAGAACGCCACAGGGTGGGAGTCCCGTTAATGAGTCAGCCCACAATTGAGTGGGGGCGGGGGGTCACAAATCCACACCCACAGGGTCACAGAACTGAGTGTAGGTATTTAACACATTGTTATCCACTCCGAATCTGTGGATTTCTGCACTTCCATCAATCAACATGGTGCCAGAAACAGTTATGAAAAAAAACAGTAGTCACCTCCTCCTCTTCTTCCTCCTCTTCTCCTTCTTTCTTCTTTGTTAAAGCGTACATTTTCTTCCACTGAGATGGATCTTCACCTTCTCCAGCTTTGCGTATATTGTAAGTTGGTTTCTGCCGGTGACGACGGAGGGCATAATATTCATCAAGTGTGAGTACCCTAGGTCCTTCATCTTCTACTGGCTGTGGTGTATCACCTTCCGAGTCTGAAGCTTGAACATCTCTGCAAAAATAAAAATTATAGGTAATATAAGAGCATAGTTTTTCAGATCATGTTCCGAGCCAATAATAAAATAATAATAAAATTTGTAAAATCCTTAAGACTTTCTTTCAGGCGTGCTATGGAGAAGTGAAGATCAGAAACATGAGGAGAACAAGGTTTTGGCCATTGTGATGGATAGTGCCGCATATATGCTGAAGGCCGCAGTGTCTCCCCTGGTGTTTTACCCTAAAATTGTTCACCTCACGTGTGAGGAAGCCAGAGCCACATTCCCAGAGGTCAACAGCCTTATACCTTCAGCAAAGAACATTTTCATCAATGCGCCAAGTCGAGTGAGAGCTTTCAAGACTGCTCACCCTGACTGTCCTCTGCCACCTGAACCAGTCTTGACAAGGTGGGGAATGGGGATTTCAGCTGCAAACTGTAGACAACGACAAAAAAGTTGAAGAGGTACGGATGTGTATGTAGTTTTGGATAAATTTAACAAGCAAAGAGAATGAACAGAACAAGAATTCCAGTATCAAGCTTATTTCTCCATACAGACGTTTTCAGCTTGAAACAGACATTCACTATTTTATTACTTTCTTGTTCCAGGTCCTAAAGGGCTTTGGAGATAGTGAAAATACAGCCATACCAAAAGCCAAGGACGCCCTGAAGAATTCCAGTATGAAACTTGAGACTCTTAAAATGGAAGTTACAAAGGCAGTGGCTCTCATGAAAGGACTCAGGACACAGAGCAAGAGTTGGCCAGGTCCAATCAATGAGAGACTTAGGAGAAAATTGGATGCAGTTCTTCATAGAAATGCTCCGATAATCTAGATGATTTAATGTCGCCTGATGTCGCTGCTCTTCAATTTTTTCCTGTAGTGTCATGTGATGTTGAACAATCATTTTCATGTAGCGAATATGGAAAAATGTTGGTAGTTCAAACAAATTCTAATTTTTAGAATTTACCAAACTTCTCACGTAAGTACCTATGTTATATTTCATTTTATTCATTGAATTATAGCTATTATTGAAAATATATGATGGTTATTCATTAATTTTCCGAAGTAAGATGCATATTTTAAAGAATTTAGCGAAGAAAAATGCATAATTAAGCAATTTTAGCTGCATATTTATAGGTATATACTGGCAGTAAGAGCAATTTTAACTGAATATTTTGAGGATTTTTGGCACATATTGCGTGCGTTTTAAGTGCTTATCGATCTGAACACTAATCATCACAGATTCCACAATTGTGTCTTAAACCCTGGTTCAAGGAATCAGTTTCTTGCAATGCTTCTGTGTGTTTTACACACCTCTCCCAGTCCTGCGGACTAACATTGTCGAGAGGACATCAGCATATGTGAAAGTTTTATTTCTTTTTGCTGCTTCTCACTTTACTTGGGCCCATATTTATCAGTACCAACACAAGGGAAAACCAAGGCTACAGGTAGACAGAGAAATAAGAATTCCCAATCCACTAGAAGATGTGCTAGTGTTTCACTTTAGTTATTCATAATGAATTCTCTATCTCTATCTATCTATCTATATCTATCTATCACCATTGCAGTGGCAAGATAGGCAGCTAGGAATAATGTGTTGTCTTTCCTGTTTAGGCTTCATGCACTATATATGCTCTGTGATAAAACAATAAATACAGTGTTAGTGCGTCTCAGCGAGACTAATCAATTTAAAACAGAACTACAACACCCTCTTTTACAGGTTTGTAGTTCTCCACACAACAATCTACCAACACAAAAAACGTCAGTAACAGCAGCTGGCAGAAATGGTAGAGACTGCCAGTCTTGCTTGCAAGATTAAGGCAGAGCTCACTATCTGCAGCATCATTGGTAGAACTGTCTGTGGTCCTTTGCTGCAGAGCGGAGTGGAGGGGGCAGGTAAAACACATCAAGGTAGTTGTAGCAACAATCTGTATTGTAGTTCTAAATTGTCGCTGTGCTCAGAAGAAAACCAGACCTCCAAGCCTTAACAGAAAGCATCAAAGCTCAAATACTTAAAGGTACGGAAAGCAGGCTAAAGCCGAAAATAAGTTCAGCCTATTTTTTTTTCCAAATGACCTAACAGTGTTCAGAAGGGATGAATTAAATGCAGTTGCTGGTGGAGTATTTATTGCTGTCAGAAGTAGTTTACCTTGTAGTAAAATTAAAGCGGATAGTACCTGCGAAACAGGAGGGATAGAGGTTACACTCGACATTGGACTAAACTACTAACTGTATCGTTTCACTGACCCCCGACTCAGAAGGTACAGTTGCTGAACAGTTCAAAGGAAAGTTGAGTCATTTTAAATTGGTACCCCACTCGCTTCTACAATTATAGTCAGTGGTGACGATCTACCCTCGATATGCTGGAAAAATTATACGTTTGAAGCTGGCAGAAGGCATAAAACGTCATCAGAAATTTTACTGAATGCTTTCTCAGTAAATTATTTTGAACAATTAGTTCATGAGCCCACTCTAAGCATAAATGATTTCAAAAGCATACTTGACCTCTTAGCAGAAAATAATCATGAACAAATTGGAAGTATCATGACAGATACAGACACTAGCAACCCCAAGGCAGTTGCTGCTAGGCTGAATACCGTAACACCCAAAACCATCAAAATGAAATGCGAAGTACATCTATTTAAGAAAGCTGATAAAAATGCTCTTAAAGCCTTTTTAAGAGTGTCTCCACTCCTTCCGAGCTGATCATGTAAGCATAGGAAAGATGTGGAATGATAGCAAAGAAAAGAACAATGGCAATTGAGAGATGCAAGACAGGTCAGAGCGCTGTTGCGCGCACACACACACACACACACACACACACACACACACACACACACACACAAAAACATGCCAAATTTACAAGAACGCAAAATCCCCAAGATTGGCAAAGCTTTGCAGAAGTTCGAAATATAGCGCGTGCTTCAATGCGAGATGATTTTAATAATTTCCGCAATGAAACTGTCTCTGAATCTCACAGAAAACCCAACGAGAGATGTTCCTGAATTTCAATCAAGAACAACTGCCAAAATGAGGAACACTGAAGTAGATATCCTCAGTGTAGCAAAGCAGCTTTAATCACTTAATAAACGCAAGGCCTCCAGTCCCGATTGTACACCTGTCAGGTTACTCTCAAGTGTATGCTGATTCAATAGCTCCATATTTTGCACCTCTATACAACCACTCATTCTCAGAAAGTTGCATACCTGAAGACTGGAAAACTGCTCAAGTTGCACTAAACAGGAGTAATCCGCTGAATTACAGGCCCATATTACTAATATCTATTTACAATAGGGTTTTGGAACATGTGTGTTTGAACATTATGAATTACTTCAAAGAAAACAATTTGTTGACCTACAGTCAGCAAGGAACCAAAAAATGTTTTTCTCATGAAACACAACCAGCTCTTCATACTCAAAGTAATTAGTGCTACCAACAGCAGATGTCAAATTGATTCCGTATTTTTAGATTTCCAGAAAGCTTTAGACACTGTTTCTCAGACGCGTCTTCTTACCAAATTGCATGCTTATGGAATATCGCCTCAGTTGTGCAATTGGATTTGTGATTTCCTGGCACAAAGGTCACAGTTTGTAATAAGAGACAAAGTCATCAAGTAAAACAGCAGTAATATCCTGCATTCCCCAAGGAAGTGTTACAGGCCCTCTATTGTTCCTAATCTATATTAACGACATATAAGACAATTCGAGTAGCCTTCAGATTGTTTACAGATGACTGTGCAATTTACCTTCTTGTAAAGTCATCAGATGACAAAACAAATTGCAAAATGATCTAGATATCTGTAAGGTGCGAGAAGTGGCAACTAACCCTAAATAAAGGAAAGAGTGAAGTTATTCACACGAGTACTAAAGAAATAATCTAAATTTTGATCACACAATAAGTCACACAAATATGAAGGCTGTAAATTCAACTACATACTTGGGGGATTGCAATTACAAATAATCTAAACTGGAACGATCACATAGATAATGTTGTGGGTAGAGCAAACCGAAGACTGCGATTCATTGGCAGAACACTTAGCAGGTGCTATCCTTGAGTATTTTTGTGCAGTGTAGGATCAGTATCAGGTGAGACTGACGGATGACATCAATAGAGTTCTAAGAAGGGCAGCTTGTTTTGTATTATCGCAAAATAGGGGAGATAGTGCCACAGACATGACATGTGAATTAGACTGGCAAACAATCAGATTAAAACAAAGGCATTTTTCATTGCGACGGGATCTTCTCATGAAATTTCAATCCCCAGTTTTCTCCTCTAATTGCGAAAACATTCTGTTGGCACCCACCTACATAGGTGTAGAAATGACCAAAATTTAAGGGCTCTATTTTCCCGCACACCGTTTGAGATGAGAACAGTAGAGACACAGCTGAAAGGTGGTTCACTGAAACCCCTATGGTGGTTCACTGAAACCCCTACCAGGCAATTTATTGTGAATAGAGTAATCACGTACATGTAGATAGATGTGGATGTGGTTGGAGCCCCTTGACTGCACGAACACTAAGTTCATTACACAGGGGATGTAGCCCCAACAGTCAGACCATGATTGGAGCAAAACTCGATTTAAATTTAAATCTGCAAATCCACTCTAGGAGGGTCACAGAATTGGAGGTACGTGTCAACCCTCCCTGCCCCGGCCTCCATAAGACTATCAGCAAGCTCATTACCTAGGATCCCCCACGGCCAAGAACCCAAAGGAAGTCAACTGAACAAGCAGTATCACTAAGGTCGGCAAGGTGGTCATAGATGGTAGATACCTCGGTGTGTCAGGGAAAACTCCGAGCAATAGCCCAACGACCACTCATTGAGTCCATACACAACGAAACTCATCTGAGGGAGCATCGTAGAACTATTATCCAGCGTTCAAATTCAATTCCAATGACGACACACACGTCACTGTAGTATCACACGAAAGTTGTGAACAAATCAATGAGGATTTGCAGAAAATAAATGCGTGGTGTAATGACTGGCAGTTATCTCTCAATATTAGTTGAGTGTAACCTACAGCATATACCAAGGCGAAAAATCCCCATTAATGTACGAGTAGAAAGTAAGTGCCCAGTCTTTGGAAGCGGTAACATCCGTCAAATATTTGGGTGTGACTATTTCAAATTATCTCAAATGGAATGATCAGATTACACAAGTATCGGGCAGGGTGAACTCTAGACTGCGGTTTATTGGTAGAATCCTGAAACTATGCAGTCCTTCAGGAAAGGAAATTGCTTACAATACGTTTGTTTGTCTAGTCTTACAGTATAGTTCGTCTGTATGGGACCCTTACCAGTTGGGTCTGATTCAAGATATTGAGAAGGTTCAAAGAAGAGTAGCAAGACTCGCAACTGGTACACTTAGCCATCACGAGAGCATTACAAATCTCATAGAAAGTTTGAAGTGGGACACACTTGCAGATAGACGACGCGATAAACAGGAGGGACTGCTCACTAAATTCTGAAATCCGATCTTCGCCAAGGATGTAGAGCATATATTATTACCACCAACTTTCAAATCGCGCAGTTATCACCATTCAAAGATAAGGGAAATTAGAGCTCGTGCTGAGGTGTTCAGACAGTCGTTTTTCCCTCATGTGATCTGCGAGGGAAACGGGAGAAATATGACTTTGGCGCGAATTGTGCCCTCCACTACATAGTGCTTGATGGCTAGTGGAGTATGTATGTAGATTACATGGTTAAAAGTACAAATGATATCAAAGAATGAGTTATTGACAATCAAAGAATGAGTTATTGACAATCAGACTTGCCTCCAACCCAAACAAAGAATTGGTAATGTTACAAATTTTTGTGCGTTAAGTTATAAAGTGACACTGTCCATCAGTAAAACTGTAAAATGCTGCAATTTCTGTAAATTTTACAGAGAAACCTTAAAAGTTGGCTGATTTGATTATCTCAGTGGACAGCTCATGAACAACTTCAATAGGAATTGACAAAGAGGGCATGAACACAACCTGCGAGGTATAGAGAGGCCAATCAGCTTGACAGAGTGCCCAGCAGGGTAACCTGGCCATCAGGAGGTGGAAGGGAATGAATCAACTGGAAGTGGTCTACCACTGAACTTACGTGATAACCAGTGTACGGAAGGAAGAAGAGGTGGAATATTGAGCAAAAAGACCAATGGCACAGTGCTGTACGCGGCACTTAAAATGAGTACAGGCACCAGCACTAAGAAGGCATAGGTCATGATCCGCACGAAATTGGTCGATGAGGATTCTCAACTAGAAGAAGCACTCCTCCACAAAGGGTGATGGGCGTTAAAGTCTCTGAGGAGAAGGGAGGGGAAGTTGCTGAAGGAGGGTAGTTAGGGCAGTACATGTACGTGGCCTGTTGGGAAGGGGATAGATATTGCATACCATGACCGTAGAGTCCAAGTGGACCCAGAAAGCACCTGCACCCAACATGGTGTGAAGGGGGCTCCATGTACTAATAATGTCTGTACTGACCAATGTGCCAACACTACCAGAAGCCCTCACAGGGCCAACCTGGTTCTGACCAAGCACAGGACCCAAAATGGGCTAATGGGTACGCATCAGTGATTTGACATTCCTGGAGAACACAAGCTACCAAGTAAAAGGAAATACGAGATTGCAACTCCAGGAGGTGACTATAGTATCTACTACAGTTCCACTGAGTGAGCACAGAATGGGTATCCACATGTGAGGAGAATGAGCTGGAGCCGATCAGTCACCAATAATGATGCAGTGACATCCATAAGGAGGACACTAAATTCAGGTTGCAGTGGAGGAGATGGCACCTCTGGAGGACATCTGCAGTTCCTTGTCCTGAGACTTGAGTTGGTCTGTTTCAAAGGTGGAAGAGCAGGGAGGGAGGGAGGGAGGGAGGGAGGACTTTCGGAGCACCAACTGGGGATACCAAGGCTGAGTTGTGGCAGCAGGCCTCTGGCCTGGAAGAAGGTGACACTTCTCTGGCCGGGGGAGAGGGAGACATCCAGAGGGCAGTTCACAGGAGCAGAAGGGTAAGGGGAGGAGAGAAGGGGGACAGAACTGGGGAAAGGGGGAGGGAAGGAGGGAGGGAGGGAGGGCAAAGTTAGATGTCACTGATGACACAGAATGTCAGGCTTCTGATAAGCTTCAGTGTAGGATAAACAATCTAGGAAATGCAGACTGCATCAGCTTGCCGCTAGGTATTCAGGTAGATGGTTTGACTATCTCCTTGAGTGGGGGTGGGGCAGTGGTCAAAGTGGACCAGGAAGAAATTAGATATCAAAGCAGTCTCAAGGACAATTTTTTCCCTGAAGGCAGAAAACAAGGGGACACTGCTATTTCAAGATCAGCAGAAATTCTTCCTCATTGGATCTAATGCCATGAACATTCCACTGGAGGAGTCATGACAAGGAAGGGAGAAAATGAATGCTTGTCACCTCAGCAGCTGCCATGTGCCAGCCTTAAAAGAGACACTGCAACAGGGCACAGAGGCTGGAGGACCCTGCTCCATGATATCCACAGAGGCATCAGCAGTTTTGGCAGTTTCTCTATGTTGGCCTGCAGATTCCAGGACAACAGAAACGGTTGGTGGTGCACATCGGCGAAACAAACATCGGCCAGGTGCGAGTATCACATGAAGACACAGTGGAAGAGCATTTCCCAGTTGGCGAAAGAGAAGACCATTTTTCTTTCTTTGATTTCTAACAGCATTTACAGTTGACATATGAAGACTCACATGTTTGTCAGCTGAAGGGATACAGAAGGCCTTCGTGGGAGTATTCCTGGTGTCCTTTCTGTCCTGCCGGTCGTGTAGCAGGTGATTTTGCCGCAGGAGGCAAAGATTTGTTGGCTTGTTGCACAGATGGAGGAGGAGGAGGAGGAGGAGGAGGAGGCAGGGATGCCACTGTGACACTGCACGATTTGACAACTGTCATGTTGAATTTGACGTCACAAGTTTACATTGCCATGTTGTTCGTGGAGCGAGGCACGGCAGGAATAGTACTGTAACTGCCAGATGGTAAAAAACAATACTTTCAGGTCACCAACAAATTGGAAGTGACAGGGTAAGGCACTTTTTCCTTCACTCTGATCTGAATGGCGAGATCATTGATATTCACAGGACATTCTCGGGATGAGGCTGCATGGTCGACATTACAATTGATACAGCAGGGAGAAGAGGTCAGCAGTAGCCCTCGAGTATCCCTACCACAAGTAACGCATTTCGACAAGACATTTGAGTGTGGGTGTAACGTTAACACTGATAACAGTTCATCGGGTTTGGAATGTACAGCCTGACTGAATACTTCATAGCCAGCTTTCATCTTTGAGGGAAGCAGTTCTCTATGAAACAAGGGGAAAAGTATGCATGC